>NC_071088.1:57802044-58138830 GCF_027358695.1 Spea bombifrons | reverse complement strand
AAAAGAAAAGAAAAACAAATGACTGGAGTATCTCCCTTACCTAATGTCAAAACTTTTCTGGTATAAATTTGTTGTGTTGTAGGTTATAGTGATGCCAACCAGAGGAACCAGAAGCAGTTATATATGTTTCACATGATTAGACAATGAATTAATATATTAAATATGTCAAGATTATTATTATTATTATTATTAGTTAATGTTTTATATAGTACCATCAGATTCCGCAGAACTGAACAAAGGGTAGACGGCACATAACAATTAGTATATAACTTATCAAGATGACATACAGAAAAAAACAGGTGAGGAGATCTTGTCATATTTTGGTAGGTGCTGCCCAAGCACAGTCAGGCAACAGAACATGTATGGAATATCAGCTTGTTGGTAGCTGGGATAAATAATCTCTCTTCTATTGAAGAGGGTGTAGGCATTTATTCTGAATAGTTTTAGAATCTGTACGTTTGTTTTAAAACTGCTGGAATACTCAGGACAATTAAAAACCATGTCATATATACCAAACAAACCACAATTTGTAAATAGTTTGAAAAGGTTGAAATGATTAAAAGCCACGTTAGCGGCCTACCTAGAGGGTCACATTTTCAGGGGCAGACAAGAAATCATTAGCAATTCCTGAAAAGGGACAACCAGAACATATACACCACCACTTACCGATCTGGAGGAGGGAGCACCTTCTCTGACTTTTTGAGCAAGCTTAGTTAAGGTATTTACAAGCCCACACTGACGGTCAAACTCCTCCCGCAGTCCTTTCCCGCAACAGCAAAGAAGAGCAGCCAGTAGATACTGGTAGCGAATACTGAACTGTGAATCTTTTAAGCAGTCTTTCAATAACCTGGACACATGGGTACACAAAGAATACCATGAGCAAAGGAGGTGTACACATCTTTACAACCAGGGAAACATATAATCATACTAAAACCATTATTTAGGCCTTGACTGAAACATAAGAAATAACTGTTATCCGGCTCCATATTTCTTACTCACCAGAAAAAATAATGCGTGATTCTCAAGTCACAGATAGCTCGTTTGAGAAGGAACCGGACAAGCGGACTGTCCAGATAACACTCATATTTCAGAGCCTGTATAGACAGACAACAGAATAATCAAAAAAGATGGAAAAAAAAAAAAAACCAAACAAATGCTGACCGATCTTTATTTACTAAATACAATTCCTAGATAATTGATCCAATCTCAGATCGTAGCAAATAAAATTCATCAGATGTACTCTGTTGCATAATTATAGACTATAATGATTTCACCTCTATCAGTACACATTCCCATGGCAACCAAAATATATTTCGCTAATAAATCAACATTGCATTGGCTTCATAGCATTGCATTGGTTTCAAGCTTAAGAACATCTCAGGGAGGCAAATCTGTGCAATGTTAGGGGTACAAGTATCTTATAAGGTGCAGTGCCATCCTCACCTGCACAAGCTGTGGAAGATAATCCAGGAGTTCACTGTCAGATATGGAATCGATCCACTGGACTGCTGTACGCCGAACATCCTGATCAGGGAATCTAGGTATAAATATAACTTGTGATTTCTTGTTGAGGTTCCCCGATGTCTGGACATTTCAATTTACACGTTTTCTAGATATCTTATTCCCAGGATACAACATTACTTACTTCTTCAACATATGCACTGCCTGTTATCAGAGTTATCAAAACAAGCCAACATTTTTCAGCATAAAAAACAATCTTACAAAACTATTTGCAACATGTTGTTGAAGCCTATTACAGATAAGCGGGGAAGGATCACAATTGTGGTATATTATATCAATCCTAATTCATTTTTGACAAAAAAAACATGTTACATTGGAAAATGTTTAAAAAGTGAACGGTATACTCTAGCAAAATATTTTCTCTTTTTAAACATTACATTATTTATTTCATTTGAGAACTTTAGTTGAAAGAGCTATTTCTAAGAAGGGCAGTGTTCACTCTGAACAAAATGGATCACTTGAAAAATTGGTGAAAAGTAGAGTCATGGCCATAAAGTGACAGAATCCTCAATATTTATGGCTTAGATAGGTTTTTTTGAATGGTATTCACCCAAATTCTTGCTTTGTTTTGTAAAGGAGAGCCAACTAGGCTTTGTAAAGGAGAGCCAACTATGTCTAATATACAATTCAAATAAAGCCTGGGTTATACAATTATATGAACTGATACAACTATTACAAACACCTGATGAACTTCTGGACAGCAGGAGTCAAAGATATGTTGCAGATCTTCAGAATAGTATTGATTACCGCTAGATACAGCATAACAGTAGCAAAATAAAATAAGTGGTCCAAATCAATCCAAATACATACGTAGCATGAAGTAACCCCAGGGCATCCTGATGTTTCATGTGCGTCCACTGGCCCAGCAGGGCATAAATATCGGGCAGACAGGCCCATTCCCAACTAGGGGCACTTGCCAGTAACAAAGGCAGGGAGCTGACCTCAGAGTGGCAGTAATACCGCTTCTCCCATAAGCGCTTCTTATCTTGTTCTGTCAGCCTGAAATAATTCAACACAACATAACCATTAGGTACACAAACTATGCAGGCTGACCACAGAAAGCTCAGCGTAACGGTCCAGTATATAATAGCCAACAAACATTTGGTAGTCATTTAAATAAACTCAACGCCAACCATTCCCGAAACTCAAACAGTGGACCAAATAATGTGATTATTTAAGGAATGCCTGCTTGGAAACTTTGCTTTATCCCTAGATTCCATGAGGCCACAAAAATAGTAGCCCGTGTTTTGTAGCAACATAGAATTTGACAGCAGATAACCAGTTGGCCCATCTAGTCTGCCCACTCCATGTATGTGCCTCGCTATTTACGACAATACAGTGCATATAGTAGTTAATGTCAATAACTGTTAATCCTTTTTTCGTGCAATACAATACACCTTTATTTTATTGGTCTATTCGACATTGCAGCAGTCAAGCGTGACAATTTAATAGTGATTGCAGCAATAGTTAGTCTTGGTCTGTGAAGTAAAAGTCCATCTAAAGTAAATATACATATATACAGTAAGCAGTAAATGTAATTTTGTCCAAGAGAGGGCAGTAGCAATGCATGCCAGTAGGATTGTGCTTGTGTTTATAGCAGCCTGGAGAGCCTTGTGACAGGTTTCTCCAACAATGCCTCACATCCAGGAAGTGACTGTTACCAATACTAATTTGGAGCATGTGTACAGCAGTAACATATCTAACCCACCGTACTCCTATATTGCAACAGAAAGATTAAGGTATCATGGGCTGTTACATTTTAACGTAATAGTTAAATGTAATAGAAAGCATAATTTCATAAAATATTTTGCTACACTAGAAATACCGTATTTGCTCGATTATAAGACGACCCTGATTATAAGATGACCCCCCAAATCTGAATATTAATTTAGGAAAAAAAGAAAAAGCCTGAATATAAGACGACCCTATTAGGAAAAAAGTTTTACCAGTAAATGTTAATTCATGTAAACTATTTTTTTAATAAAAGCTATGATTGAGAAAAATATTTTGGTTTTATTTCCTTCTATTTTCCAACCTGCCCCCCCCCCAGTTATGCACATCTGCCCCAGAAATGCCTTATACCCCCTATATGCCACTGTGCCCCATGATATGCCTTTTAACCCTATATGCCACTGTGCCCCATGATATGCTTTTTCACCCCCTATGTGCCACTCCAGAAATGCCTTATACCCCTATATGTCACTCTGGCATTAAGGGGGTTAAAAGGCATATTATGTGTCATAGTGGCATATAGGGAGGTTTAAGGCATTTCAGGAGGCAGAGTGGCATTAAGGGGGTTAAAAGGCATTTCACAGAGCACTCTGCCTCCAGAAATGCCTTATGCCCCCATTTAACACTCATCCGCCCCCCCCACCCCAAACTTACCGGTGCTTCTGACTCCCCTGTCATGCAGCCGGGGCAGCGTCGCAGACCTTCCCCAACTGTCAGAGAGAATTCCCCGCACCGGTGCTCTGATCTCTGACAGCCGGGGAAGGTCTGCGCGATGGACGCAGACACCCCCCGCTGCTAGCCACACCTCCTTCCGGCTGCAGCGTAAGTTGTCTACGCCCCGGCTACAGCACCAGTAAGTGGGGCAGGGCCGGGGGGGGGGGAGACAGGAGGATCCATGTCCCCTGCAGCTGCGGGGGATCTGGATCTTAGTCGTCTCATAGTCAGACCTATTTGAGGTCTGATTATAAGACGACCCCGATTATAAGACGAGGGGTATTTTTCTGAAAAAAACCTTGTCTTATAATCGAGCAAATACGGTAATACTGTAAACTAAAACAGAACCATTCTATAGCAAAATATATATTTTATAACAATTCTGTACTTAAAAATACATATATATATATATATATATATATATATATATATATATATATACACACACATACCAGTACGTATTTTGTGTAAGTTAAAGCTCCATATTGAACCTATGTTTTGTATATTTCATTAACAGTATGTAAACATCAATTGTAATACAGAATATTCCTGACAGTATTCTGGTATTAGATACCATGATATATCGCCACATTCATGAAAACCAATTTAAATTTGAAAAAATAAAAATAACCGAAGATTTATAATTAAAAAAAAAAACCCTTAGTGAGTATGGTGGAAATCCATCTAATGTAGGTAGGTGTATTGCTATTATACAAGCTGAATATAAGCATTGTGACTTGTGGCTCCCTTGAGATCAAAGATCTGTGTACATCACTTTGTCAGTCTCAGGGTCTTAGAGGGTCTCGTATGACAATTTTGAAGTGACCAGACAGGTCCCTTTGTAAAATGTATTCCCATGCAGATGGAGGTGTTGAGTTACAGTCCGACAGCTGCAACATGCATGGGACTGTGTAGAACAACTACACTCACGTATCTACACACAACCTGACATCTGTACGGCGTAGGTCAAGTTAAGCAGTGTGGGGTAAAGTGACCATAGTCTCAAAGAGAGCAACCGTTTCTAATATAGAATGATTGGGTGTTGTGTTACATACTAGATGAGCACAGCAAGAGACAAAGTGGGGGGAAGCAATTCTTCATAATATTTCTGCAAAAACAGCCCAAGCTGTCCCACCTCCACTGACATAAGATATAGCAGGTTATGGATACAGTGTATATTACATTCAAGAAAAAAGTGAAAACCAGAGTATTAAATACTCTTTTAAATTTTTTTTTTAATTAAACTCCGGTAGTACCCCCCCCCCCCTTGCTGCAACACTTTGTTCTATGGCCTTCAGAAAGCCAGTGTGCCAAGGACATGGACAAGCATCTACAGGGGATCAGTCCTAAATCCCAATGCTAGGTAAGAAAGAATTCTTCATGCATGTTCAGGTTTAGTAGACCTCGCAGTGAGGCCTGCTAGGAAGTGAGGATGGACAGCCACCGCAGTGAAACAGGCTGGGTTTCTGAAGGGAACTTCACGGAAAGAAGGGCATAAGTACAGTTTAGTTTACACGCTAAATGTAGCAAAACACCAAATGTCACACCATAATAGGTTTCCCAAACCAATGTGCCAAAGGCAATGTCCCTTTGTCTCAATAACATAACATGAACCATATCCTCACCAGTACAAAGACTCCTTTTGCATAGCTTCTTGAAGTTTGGAACGGTCTTCCTCACTCAGACTGGAAAACTCGTATTTGGGACTTAAAGCCTCGATTTCTGGTTTTGTGAATTTTACATTAAAAGCAGAGGTGGGAAAATCAATCTGTGAAAATACAAAAAAAAAGTCAGTGTAGGTAAGGAAAGAAAAGTTATAAAATGAACAAACTGTAAAGAGGAAACATCTCACAACCCCTCTTCAATGCTGGTTTATATAATAAAATTAGAATAAATAACTGGAGACTGGCATTTGCCACTTGCCTTTAAGAAAAAGACAAAACAAAAAATATTAAAAATGCTTCATCTGCATAATTTTTTTCTGTACACTCTTAAATTTTTTGACTGATTGTGGCAGTGTGATTACTTTAAACAGAGCCAGCAAACCTTGGATTAAGAAAAAGATTCATATTGTCGGTGACTGTGCAGTGGTTAAGGGAGGGCAGACTAATTCCACAGTAATAAGATTCTGGTTTTGTCAGAAATTTCTGTTATTAAAATCAGAAGACTTTGCACTCTCCAAGTTTCCTGGCACAGGGACCCCAGCAGCTGTTTTTTATTCTATTGATTAAAAAAAAAGAAAAAAGCCGGTTCCCTTTTTCTCAATCCAAGGAATTGCTGCTCTTCTTCCAAATCCAGAGACCAGAGGACGTGGCAGAGTGCTGGCTTGATTCAAACACAAATTGGTAACCAATTAAAGCAGCAAGACCTATTCAGTTTACAGTCCAATATTGATTTTTATTATATCATCGCAAAGTAAAATTACCCAAACCTTAAACAATTTGCATCTTTACTCTACTGGTAACCTTATTTCTTAATACCACTGTTTTTATAATTAGCCATCAGTTTTTTCCTTTTTATTTCATGTAACTAAAGCACCAATCACGTTCTATACCTTTGTGATTAGGCAAACATTTACAGAAAAGTCAAGAACAATACCAACACATTTATTAATGGAGAACATGTTTTGTAGTGGTTGCGGTGAGAACTAACTTAGGAGAGGCAAATATTTTCTGGAACCAAGCTCATTGACATTATGTCACATTATTTGTTCAATATGACAACAGCCCCCCCCCACACACACATCGTATCTTGACCATCTTTGAAACGTGTGTTACGGAGAAGCTTCAGGACTTCCATTTTAAATCACTTTTACAGTGTAACATTTGGTTAAAGAAAAGCTGTTCTAGTTGTGGAATATTAATGTTTTATTTCCCCATCACTGCCAGCAACAGAAACATTAAATATAAAACTTCACTGAAGGCAGAGGCCTCCTGGTTAAAACAAACCAGACACACAAAGCTCTTCCAGGTTTAGAACAGAGCAGCAAAACCATGAAAACTATAAACAGGCAGAAGTCAAGAATGCTTCTTTGAGGTGTTTTTATCAAGACTGCTGAAACGCTATAACATGATAAAAAGAATCTCCATGCTATCAATGCAAATGAACATTTCACATGGCTTTTGTTCTACAGACTTGCACTAAGCAGCAAAGTATGCTTCAAAGCAGACACGTCTGTAAATCTTTTGCCTTTGAATGTAAGCTTTACCTGCAGAATGATGCTATCGGGTTGGTTCACATTTGGTGTGCTGAAGTTGGTACTGCCATGCTTTGTAGTTGGCCACAATCCAAATAAACGCCGACCACAGGTTAAAAGTCTTCAGGGGAGAAGAATTACACGGTTATTATTAAAGCAGATATTTAAAACAGTTACATTGCGCTATTATGCTACTGATTACCTTGATCACAACAGAATATCTGTCTATACTTAGGTGACAACTTTATGAATAGGCTTCTACTATGGAAAATGATAGATGTATTTTATGGATGTTATCCATAGATGCCTAGTTTCAGGTAACCTTTGCATCACAATATAATGATACAAATACAAAAGAAAAAAATTTATGCGTTTGATCACATTGTACAAATACATACAAGGTCAGTATAAACAGCTCTCTAGTGATCTATTCACCAAGCGGTCTCTACAAAAGACACAGGGTCATCAGTTGGGACTTGAGGAAAGAAGATTTTAGCATCAGCATAGGAAAGGGTTCTTCACAGTAAAAACAATAAGAATATGGAATTCTCTGCCTAAGGAATTTCTGTTATCTAACTCTGTGGATATTTTTAAGAAAGGTCTGGATGCTTTTCTGGATAAGCATAACAAAGGGCTACAACTGCTAAAGGGACAGCCGTATTAGAAAGTTGACCCAGGGAGTAATCTGATTGCCGCTTATATTTATATTTAACTATAGAAATAAAAAAAAGTAGGGATGTTAAAATACCGTATTTGCTCGATTATAAGACGACCCTGATTATAAGACGACCCCCCAAAATCTGAATATTAACTTAGGAAAAAAAGAAAAAGCCTGAATATAAGACGACCCTAAAGGAAAAAAGTTTTACCAGTAAATGTTAATTCATGTAAACTATTTTTTTTAATAAAAGCTATGATTGAGAAAAATATTTTTTTTTGTTTTTATTTCTTGTATTTTCCAACCTGTCCCCAGTTACGCACATCTGCACCCAGGCTTGCCACACCAATATGGCACTGTGGCCCATGATATGCCTTTTAACCCTCTATATGCCACTGTGCCCCATGGTATGCCTTTTGACCCCCTATGTGCCACTCTGCCTCCAGAAATGCCTTATACCCCTATATCCCATTCTGGCATTTAGGGGGTTAAAATGCATATTATGGGGCAGAGTGGCATATAGGGAGGTATAAGGCATTCCAGGAGGCAGAGTGGCATTAAGGGAGTTAAAAGGCATTATATAGAGCACTCTGCCTCCAGAAATGCCTTATACCCCTATATGCCACTCTGGCATTTAGGGGGTTAAAAGGCATATTATGGGGCAGAGTGGCATATAGGGAGGTATAAGGCATTTCAGGAGGCAGAGTGCACTATTAAATGCCCCCTTAACGCCACTCTGCCTCCTGAAATGCCTTATACCTCCCTATATGCCACTCTGCCCCATAATATGCCTTTTAACCCCCTAAGTGCCAGAGTGGCATTTAGGGGTATAAGGCATTCCAGAAATGCCCTACACACACACACATACACACACACACACACTTACTTACTTACCGGTGCTTCCAATTTCCTGCTGTATTGCCGGGGCAGCGGGTTGACGTCTCATTCCGCGGCAGCTGGAAGGAGGTGGAGTTGGCAGCGGGGGTTTGTATGCGTCCGTCGCAAATACCTTCCCCGGCTGTCAGAGATCAGAGTTCCCCGCACCGGTGCGGGGAACTCTGATCTCTGACAGTCGGGGAAGGTATTTGCGACGGACGCATACAAACCCCCGCTGCCAACTTCACCTCCGGAAGCACCGGTAAGTGTGTGTGGGGGGGGGCGACGACAGGAGGATCCAGGTCCCCTGCAGCGGTGCGGGGGATCTGGATCTTAGTCTCATAATCAGACCTCTATTTGAGGTCTGATTAGAAGACGACCCCGATTATAAGACGAGGGGTATTTTTCAGAGCATTTGCTCTGAAAAAAACCTCGTCTTATAATCGAGCAAATACGGTAAATGAACAACCATGGGCGGGTCCAGAGGAAAGTCCCGACATCCGGACTTATTGCTTTATCTCCAGAACTTCCAGGAGGAGGCAGGGTCACGCAATGTTGCGAACACCCACACCTCCGTCACCATAGCGCTATTTATTCATAACATAGGACTATCTTAGCCGTGACACACAGTCCACCAGGCTTCACTTTAAGAGAAAAACACAGCTCATCAACTAATAAAGTTGAGCTCTTTATACAAGGCTCATCAAAGTAAAGTTGAGTGTTCATTTTCTTATTAACAGACTAGGTTAGCAAAACATGTTTGAGAACAATTGTCCTAGATGAAAGGGATGCAACAAACCAAACCACTTTGGTTTAAATTTATGTATGCTTTAAAACTAGGACCTACTGTCTGAAGTCAAAGAGGGGTGTGGTGACCCAACCCAGAGCCTCTGGATTTCTCCTCTGCTTGCTGGCTTCAGAAGAACTCCCTGGAGGAGGAACAGGAACTGCATAAAGAGTGACTGTGAGAAGGGTCTCCCGAGGCAGGTGGTTAATCTGGACTGGAAAGCAGATCCTAAATGAAGAAAAACAGAAAATAAATCACATCTCACAATTTCACAGCCACAAATGCAACTATTTTTTTGGGGGGGGGGGGTACAAGGAACGCATATCCGCTGTACAAAAAGTAAAATCCAAATGTGTACATTTTATGACCTATACATGTTTACAGGTCACTACGACAGTTTCGGTACCAGTCAAAGCAAAAAAACAAAAACCAAAAACATTCAATCTTAAAAATGTTTTTCTCCCCAAGTCAAATATGATGGTTCTCATTGTATACCATACCATTCAGTATTCTTTTTAATGCCGGCACTATTTCTGTGAAAAATGGTATCTCACAAAAATGAACACTGAATAGCGCGTGATGGATATGGGGGAGAGAAAGAGTGATAGTAAAAGAAAGGAGGATAAACAGGCAAGCCTAACATTTAAGAGAGAAAGAAGAAGAAGAAATTAAGAGGTTTTGAAAAGATGAACGGATTAACTAATAACATTGAAAAGAACAAGAGGATCAGGACCCCCATATGTCAGTTATTTGGTCTTATTATTATTATTGGAAAGACAACAAGAAAGGGCAATTTCAAATTTTTCAAACCATGGGCTGGTGTAGAAGCAGACGTGGATATTAAGAATAAACAACAAGGAAGTAAAATGAAACACATGGAAAATATAAGCAAAGAAAAGTATATTCCTGCCAGAACTGGGGGAATTTCCAGAATGTGTGACTACAGGCGAGATTAATACCAATGCTAACCATCATGTAACATTATAGTATTTGTGATATATTCCACAAGCCCCGTACAGAATACTAAAAAGACAAAAAAAAAGTGCTTTCTCAGGAAACCCAACCAAATTAGCATTAAGAAAAGGGCGCAAATGTTACACAGTATGGGATATGCATATCTTTTCAACTATCATGAATGGTAGCAAATATATGTTAACTGCTGCCAATACTCTTTACGCTTTCTTGTGGAGGTTACCCATGTGAATGCCGTATGCCTTGTGTATTGGAAAAATGGTTTTATTTTCCCATGGAATACTAGACTAGCCACCTGTCAGGTGACCTCACTCAAGCAACCTCACATGACTTATACAGTATTATTAGCTACTGCACGTATACAGAAATATTCTTCTTCCAGTTCGTATCAACTCTGACAACTTCGTTTCCCTTTTCACATGAAAAAAAATCTATTGTTGGCCAACGCACAGCCATAATTGATTAGATAACGGCAAGAAATTTGTAGCTGAGGGGAAGACCGCTGTGACCAAAGAATATTTGATTGTTATGTTCCCTGAACAGCCAATTTCTTCAGCAGCTCAACCCCGAAATAATATTTTGTTTAAATAATGCATGCAGTGTCAATGCGGCGAGACCAGGACCCGTGTGTAGTATGTCAATGGGTTAATAATCTTGTGTGCTAACAATTAGTCAAACATGTTTGGATTATGATCAAGATGTGTGTAAGCTGAAAATAAGTGAGTAATTTGTATGAATTATTACAGAGATGTGATTAAACAGATTTGAGAGGAAAACCCTGGTAGACAGAATTCAATTCTAAAAGTAAATTTTGATGGATAAGATCACACAGTGATCAGCGTATCAGAGATGACAAGTTGGTCTACAGCTGATCCCCCACATTTCCGAGCACATGATCACTTCTACAGTGACTCAAATGCATGGGCAACATCAGATTACAAAGGCAATGCTTGTAAGTGTTGCCTTTGTCTATGATCTCTGCTCGTGGGTGGAAGAGAAATGTAAGAAAACAGTGCTTCCTTGCATCCCAGGTTTATTATATATATATATATATATATATATATATATATATATATATATATATTGTACATTACTTTTTGTTACATTTTTAAGATACTTTTTAGTTATAGTGGTGTGTGGTTAGGTCATGGTTAAAAAGGGAAAAGAAAAAAAAAATCTGTGGAATATATTTTGAATATTCCAAGCATGTGAAGGCGTTATCTCTTCCAGGAGATTGTTGGACTGAGGAATTACCGTAACATCTCGCCCATCCATACCACACATAGCAGAGAAGGGTGCTTCTCCAACAACCAAGATCCTAGATGAATAGTCCCAACCCTTACTATTTACAACAAACCACTGTTTCTGAAACTACTAAAAGGTACAAGAAGCTATGCATATAAAAACAAACAAGCCCTATATTTCAGGCCTTTATATTTGTCATAAAATGAAAGGCATGATCAAGGATGGCTAACTTAAGAAATTACAATCTAAATTAAAATATAGAATACAAATGATGTATTACCTACAGAATATGGTGGATATATAGAACATCATTCAAGTGAAGGAAGGAAAATATAAAAGTAGACAGTTTTATTTTAGAGGTATATAGGCGCAAATGATGCGAAAGGCATAAAGATATTACAAAAAATGTAGACGTCTGGAAAAGTATCTCAAAATTTGTCACCTAGGTTGCATATTTTCAATGGAAATAGCTTACTGGTGTACCTTTAAAGATATTTTTTTTTTTTAATTCTTTTATAAAAAACAAAAGAAAAAAAAACAGAAAACAGACATCAACAAACTAAATACAGATAACATCAATGTGAATGCACTACATCGGGCAAATAATAACCAATAATACTAATACAGTATATATTATTAGTTCACAACAACAAAAACAACAATTTGGAGACATTTATCCCAAACTATAGTTTTCTTAACATTAGAAGAGTGGAATCGAGAAACTTCTCTTTCCATCATAAGTTGGTATTTCAGTTGGTTTTCTACCTGAACCCAGGTAAATTCTATATCTTGTTTCCATTGTTTCGCTATTATTCTCTTGACTGCTAAGCATAGGTGTGTTGTTAAGTTTAACTGCACAGAAGACAGAGTCGGCCAGCCTATGTGTAGCAAAAGTGAAGCTGGGGAATTAGGCACCTCTATATTGGCCACTCTTTTAAGGCAATCAAGAGTTTTTCTCCATAATTTGGAAATCTTTGTGCAGGACCACCAAATATGGAGGTAAGATCCCTCCAACAGTCCACATCTCCAACACAATCTCGTAGTAGTGTGGTAAATATCCGCCACTCTAGTCGGGACCATATACCACCTATATGCAACCTTAAACTGTGTCTCCAATAAAGATAAATCGTGCACCATAGGTGGCAATCTTCTAAATGCGCTTAACCAATACTTTGTTGGGAGTGCGCAATTTAGATCTTTTTCCCATCTGACTATATATGATTTTATAGGATTATGTCCTTCTCTAAATCTCATAACTTCCACACATTTAGAGTATAATTTTGACGAGTGTTTAAGGTTAAATAATGATGCCAATTTTAGGAGATCCTCTCTGTGAGTAGACAGGACATGTTTGTTAATAAAATTTTTGACTCGCAAATAGGTAAATATGGATATTTTCCTTGGATGGTATTTCTCGTTAAGGATATGAAATGGTATTATTTGTCCCTGCGCAACCAAGTCACCTATCTTTTGCAGCCCCGCCCCTCTCCATTGATATAAAGAGATATCTTCTATAGATGTTTCCAGTAGATGTATATCTAAAGGATCTAACAATTTATCTTTTATTCACAATCTCTTTTTAATATTCATCCACTCTGTTAAGATGTTATCCAGAATACTATTTTTACCTTTAAATTGGTATATAGATGTTCTGTCTTTCGTAGACCAAATTAAATTATTTAACCTATTACTCTCTAAAGCTTTCTGTTCTATTTTATACCAACTTTCCTCTTTGGAATGGTTTTGGTAAGTTCTACAAATGTGGAATAAAATACTAGCTTCGTGATATAGTTTTATCATGGGAAATCCCATCCCGCCATCTCTAGTCCGGAGACCCAAAAGACTAGCTTTAACTCTCGGTATTTTACCTCTCCACACGAAATTAATAAAACTGGAGTGGATCATTGATAAAGATATTAATGAACATAATACACGGGGAATTTTAAGTGTTTACATGTAATATAACATGTCTCTCCACAGATCTTAACAACAGATTGGTGCATTATTAAAATGCTTTAAAAAATATGTAAAGATGGCGCCATCAACCAAAAAAGCATTCGTCATATGTAATGTTAATAAATTTAGTTATACTCATTACTATGAAGGCATAGGGGAAAGATTAGATAGGTAAATGATCAATGCTCCAAATCTGTTTGCTAACATTCTGCTGTACATTATAGTGAAGAAAAAAAAAAAGTAGAAGTGCGCTCAGAAATAAAAAATTATAAAGTCCCCACCAAATGGTGTAGAAAAAATACATATATAAAGAGGGAATACAACCTTTCACAAATACAGGTCTTCTGCAATGCACCTATTTTAAAAATTTTAAATCTGGGAATAACATGAAAAATACATAAAGAAAAAAACAATAGTGTGGTAGAAGACATGTATTTGTGAAAATGTTGTATTCCATATATATATATATATATATATATATATATTCTACAGAATTTATAATTTTTCATTTTTTTCAGCACACTTTTATACTTTTTTATCCACTATTTTGTATTTTCTGCTAAATTAGGGTTATTATGGTATTTGTTGCTGCTCCACACTAAGTAATGCGCTGTGATCACTATATTTTTTGTACATTCCGCTGCACATAACATACTTTTTCAATAAGAAATGACCATCTTTCACCTGTCAAACATGCAGGAATAACTTGCACTTACTGATTCACAGGGAAAGAAATTAAAACCAAAATCCACCGGTAGATTTACCTTGGAGAGTGGATGACCCTTTACTGCCAGGCCCGGTGGTGCTTTTATGTTGTCACACATCAAACAATGTGTGACCTCCAGGAAGCCTCCATCTTTGATAATCACTTCCAATTAATTCTGCGACTGGGCACATCCCAACTCAGAAAAAGAGCTACACAATATTCACCAAATCCAGCAAATGTTGCATAACCGCTCTTCTTGATTACAAATGCATTCTTCTCAGAGGCAGTAACCGTAAGTCTTATACCTGGAGAGCCAAGACCTCAGGCTTTTCTAATACAACTCTCTTTTTCACTCAATAACCCCATAATGTATCTTTCACTTCCACTTATACACTCTCCCGTACTCTCCTTCCAGAAAGAGAACAGGCACTTTCTAAGTTTATCCATGTGCCTGCGGCTGCTTCTCCGCTCAGAGCGGGGAGGGGGGAAAAGGGCTCAGAGTCAGTCCCACTCGGGCTATTTTGGGGACAGCTCATCTGACAACTGAACAGAAGCAGCAGCCAGAAGCTGCAAGGCAGTCAGTAGGGGCAAACATTCACCCTAAGAAACCGTCCAAAATCATGCAGGGATCACATCCCCATCTACAAATGGCACCATCTTGGTAGAGTTGTCATCAATGAAAAATATAACTTCTTGCAATTCCTACAGCATTGGCAGTACTGATGCAGTTCAGGCCAAAAGTAGCTGCAAACTGCATCACTGCAGAAGTACCAAAATGTAATCCTTTGTGTCGTCACATCAGATGTATACAAATATACTCTCTCATGCTCTTACACGTTTCATGGGTTTGTTAACCCCTTTCGTGACAATGGCTGTTTTAACATTTCTGCGCTGCTTGTGTTTAGCTGTAATGTTCTTCTTTCCCATTTACTGAACCCATAAAAGTTATATATTGTGTTTTTCAGGTCAAGAATGGCTTTCTTTAGATGTCATTATGTTGATTGTACCATATCATTTAGTATAAAAAAAAGCATAAAATATGGTGTAAAATTGAGGGGGAAAAAAAGAACAACCTCTGACTTTTAGTTTTACTCATCTATAATGCTAATGAAAAATCTACTAAATAGATTCTACTATTTGTCCTGAGTTTAGAAATACCCAATGTTTTTATGGGTTTTTTTTGCACGTTATGGGGCAATAAGTACAAGTAGCATTTTGCTATTTCAAAACTTTTTTATTTTCTATTTTGCTTTTTTCAAATCTGGTAATTCTTCCCCCCATGTGCTTTTTTGGGTATCTTTGAAGCTGGCCAATGCAATTTACCCCATCAAGTCATATTTTTGAAGACTAGACAACCCCCCAGGATATTTCAAATGCTAATCTCTTAACTCTTTCCATCCACTAATTCTACCACCAGTCTTTTGTCAAACTTTGCGGTAATCATTTCTTTGTGCTTTTTTTCCCACTCACATTTTATTCAGGTATTGAATTAACAGGTCCACGTACATGTCGCTGTCACACAACACCTCTATATGTGTTCAGCAACATCTCCCAAGTACAGTGATACCACCCATTCTTGGGTTTGCCTGGATGTTTGGGGGCAGAAGGGCCACATTTTGGGCATGCATATTTTTCAATGTTGAACTTTGACATTTGGTGATCCACTGCCCTACTTGGTACATCTTTGAGCCTGGTCAATTTAATGTGCCCAATAAAACAATATATTTTTTAAAACTAGACACCCCAGGGTCTTTCAAATGCTGGTAATTTTAACTCTTTGCATGCACTAATTCTACCACCAGCCTTTGTCAATTTTTGCAGTAGTATTTTTCCTCACACACGCTGTACTTTAGGTATCAATTTATAGCTCCTGGTATATCTGACTTTCACACAGCACCGCAATATGGCATTACAGCACCACCGTTTGGGTGCAGAAAGCGAACATAGATCGATTTCTGCACATGTTTAAAGTCATGACAGTCCTGGCACGTCAATTGCCACTAACTGGATGTTTATGCATGACGGACCGTCAGTTGTCATCAAGGGGTTATTGAAAGGCAAGCTACATACCACAATCAAAAAAGAGGAATATGGTCAATGTTTTGGTGATTGAAAGCCATACAAGTTTAAAAAAAAGTGAATAAGTGTAAAATGATAATATCCGATTACGGTCTTCTTGTTTGAGTAGAGGGATAACAATTACTGGCACGTTGACTGTCAGAATTATTTCAACGGAAAGCGAAATTTCATTTAACTGTCCAACCTTGCAAAAGGTACACATCTGAGTATCTGGAGTAACTAGTTAAGTAGGAAATCTTACATCTGGTCCCACACAAGGAGATGGAAGAGGTACTTGTAAACATGGATCTTGCGGGTTTGCAGGGGACTGCAAAGTTCCTTCCCTCCATGACTCAAGGAGCAGGACACATAAAAATCCTCGTAACTGAAACAAGACAGAGTAGAACGTTACATTGGATGAAGACTCAACTTGCGCTAAATATGGCACCAGCCATACGTTAAAGACTTTAATGAACTGGTATGTACGTGGCTGTTAACCATCCACATGAGGGTAACGGTTTTCATACACATTTTAAATCACATTTATCTATTAACCTGTTTTTGTTGTGCTACTGTGCTGCACACAAATATCAAACTATGGTACAATGTACTGCTGCCACACAAATATAAATACAAAGTGACTGTACCAGGACAGAAAGGATAGATACATTCAATGAAATTACATACAACAGCTATATAATCGGAAGGATAACTGGGACAGGCAACCTTGGGCAGTTAAGCCTGTAGACATGGACGGCAGTTATAGTTACAAGAAGCTTTCTGACCATGATGAGAACGACTTACGATCAGACAATGAGATGGCTGTTTTCTAAACAGTCTTGTTTGATAGATTGTCTCATTTTATAACAGTATTACACACGTGTCTTTCCTCCAAAGATTAGCTACACAGTAAAAATATAACACTGGTCAAACGCTGGTGACTGGTGTAGAGTGAGCAAAGAACAGCAAACACATTTATGGTAAGGAACACTATTCTTACTGATAAAGTATGATGGGGAGGAAGCAAGTAAAAACTGTAGATAAAATAAATTGAAAAAGAAGAAATGGAGAAGGGAGAAGAGTGGACTTATGGGTATTGGAGAAAGATATAAGAACACTACTGACTGATTCACGGGGTGAGGAAGAGCATAGACTTTGAAAAGAAAAAAAGGAGCAAGGGTATTTGGGCTTTGGCAGGAGAGTGCCCAGCTGTATGTCTATATCCCCACCCCTTGCAACATTCACAAGGAATGCTTTATTGAGGGCGGGAATGAGGGTGCGGAGTGAAATACCAAAGGTCATACCCCCCCTTGCCCCCCTCCGTTGCACCATGTTTTCTAATCTCTTTCTCTTCCCATTGTACAACAGAGAGAATGAGAAACTCCACAGACAAAGGGGAATGCCCCTCTCCCCATCCACTTCTCAAAGTCCCTGATACTGCAGCATGGGACTAGTAAAGCCTGGAACTGACCATCTGTCATTGCCTAGAGAGGGAGGGGGCGCTGAAAAGGAGAGAGGCTGTGAGAATGAGGAAGCCATGGGATCAGCATAGAGAATTCCAGCACAGCTGTGAGCAGAGGGGAGCGGTGCACGGTACTGCTCCCTATTCATCTCATGCCTCTCACTCCCTGTAACTAACTAGGCACAAGACAGATTGTTCAATGAGAGAATGACAGGGTAAGAAGTAGGTGGATCGGCCAGCGATCAAGAATCCCCTGCCGTGCATCGCATTAACATTTACAGTATCAGAGTTCATGGTAAAGAAAAAAAGGGGGGGGGGACCTTTAACTATTCTGACATGGAGTGTTTTCGACGGACACTACTTTTGGGATTTACAATATATAATTTATACTAATTAACACACGCACATTTGTAGAGCGTTTCAATGAAATACTGAGCTTTTGCAGGTTTTACCATTACCTGGCAACCCAGGAAATGGGGACGCGGTGTGCTGCATAGACTGTAAAGGCAAGAGGGCTTGTTATGAGCGAGGCATCCTGTGTTTGGCTCTGTTTTCTCTCTGCGTGAAGCACTGTCTGGAAGTCGGCATTGAATGTACTGCAATACAACTGCACCAGATCCAAGATGGCTGCTGTAAGACCCTCCACAACCTTCTCTGTAACATACATAACGTGAAACACACAAAGTCAAGCTTAGTCATTACCTAAAAAGATGCCCAAAAAAAAGATTTGCTCAGTTTTTTAGAGATGTAAATATATATATATATATATATATATATATATATATATATATAGTTACTGTCATGAAAGCATACGCAGCAGTTAATGTACTGGCTTTCAATGTTTAATTTAAATCACAAATGGATCAGAAATTGAGCCTCTGAATAAAACCTAGTTCCTGTAACAGTTCCATTTTTACATCAACACAGTGCCTTAAAATGATTCTTGTGGATAGCTACTGTATATTATCCATAGTGCTTTCTTATTGACAACTGAGTCCAGTAAATGGCAGAAAAGTTAGCTTCTAGGGATTCATATGTCAAACCACTTATGGATAGCAATATTTTAGTTACGGAATGAGAATTTTTAATTAGATTTTTTAAGGTTGTATTCTCTAATATGCCGTTCAATGTAGAGAAGCAGAAGAGCTATGCAAAGCTAACATTTTATTCTTAGTCTAGCCAAAATACACTGCATAAACTGCGTTTAGCCACCAGTTTCAAGCCAACACACGTAAAAAGAAGTGTTTAAACATGAAGCTGACATTCTAAATAAACCCAACAAAGTACTATTTAAACATTATAGCTACGGTATCAGATTTCCTTTTTATTGTTTCCAAGTTAAAGAGCTTGAACTAAAACTGGCTTTTTTTACTGGCCATCCCTGAATCCCTTGTTATTTACAGAGCACATTTAGAAAGGTGAAAGGTAGTATTACACTACAGCGGTACTCTTCAAAAGGAGATGATAGTGGATGACTAATTAACTAGTTTAATGTCCTTGGAGAGCCAAGACCCTTACAACAAATATTTGCAAGGATCTGCATGACATCTTACCGACACCTAAGAAGAATTATGGAAGGAACCAAAAGATTTCTAGAGACCATTAAAACAAAAACATGTCCTGTTTTTGTGTCATTAGCTTTTTTAATACAGCTTGCAAAAAGAGCCGAAGCGCTTGGTATTATGCAGCTTTCATTAGTCCATAATATCTTCATCCTCTGACACATTTAAGATGGTCAGTATGAACAATAAAATAAACCACAACATTGTAACACGCAAGTGACTAAATGCTGTAACACCTCAAGAAAGGTAAACATTGACAAATGACAACATGACACACCATGTACGTACATCCTTATTACAGGAAGTGTCTAATCATAGGCTATGTACAAAACACACTCAGCAAAGGTCTGCAACAAGCATTACCTCTGTTTTCTTCCTGCATTAGAAAATTGGGGTCCTGCAACAGAAAGAGAGATGTGAAATTAAATAAGAATTTAAATGAACTTTGCAGCTGCTATTATGTGCTTAAAAATGTCTGCTATATTACAGCATTGCTAATAAATGGAATTCATATATAAATAATGCTACTATTCAATTCTCCTAGGGCATACTGATTACCTAAACTAGGAGCTTCCCAAAGGTGGAACTGTACCAATGATTGCTGTAATGTTTAGGTATCCTTAAAGCAAACTAGTGTGCTTATCTATGCTAGCTGAACATCGCAAATGTTACAGTTCAGCAATGCCATAACGGAAAGGCTAATTGCGGGTTGTCCATGTCTTACACCAATATATTCTTTATTTAATTTCTAACAAGGAACAAAATGATTGGGGAAGTTTTATGTATCAAAAGTGATTGTAGTTGAAAAGGGGTCTTATCACAACAGCAACTGCTAAAACATTCCAGCAAACTGGTTCACTCCATTGTTACGTATCTTTTTACCGCACTACCCCTATTAACTCACCTTACTTGACTTAATTTGTACACGAGAAGGGCAGGGAGGGAGTTGGTTCAGGGAATTGCTAATTTCTAAGGTTTCTACAGCTGCAAGAGCATTACAGATCGCTTTCACTGACTGCACCACCCGCTCTGCCCGAAGATGGAAGTCTGCCTGTGAATAGAAGATCAGGGCATGCAACTGAATGAGCGAAGGAAACATACACTATATGGAAATATATACACCAAAGAGGAAATAAGATCAAGAAATATATAGAGATCGGATATCTATATATTGATACAGTTCTAATGTATCACGCCATTAGGACCGCAATGCCCAAAGCACTATTAACCCTTTGCGTAATACCTCTGTTTATGTGGAAGATGATGACAAAAAGTTACTATTTAATGTGTAATGAGAACATAAATACATTATGTATGTATTGGTGGGGAGTAATGTATTTACTTTTGGGCCTGCCCTAGGCCTGAGGGGACATAATCAAAGGCTGTTTTTCTTATAAAAATTATTTATTTTTTTAATGCTGGGAGAAGGGTTTTAGAGTGTGGGGGCACATTTGATGTTACAATCACTGATGTCTGAATATTAGCAGGGATCAGCAATTTTTACCAACAACAGATCAGCTGGCAGCACGCCGTCTAATTATATTTTTCATGACTGATGCAATAGTGACATATTTGTCTGATCTCTGCCTTCTCCTACTATTTTATTTTTGGAGATCTATTGATCGGTCTGACACCTTTTCTTTGTTACATTGTATTGCTCCACAATGGAACACTTAACTGTTCAATGCGCGTACAGTCAAACTTAGAGATTGTCGCCGGAAGGTGATGGAGGTGATGACTGCCAGCAGGTGCACTACAATCATGATGGCATATCCTGCATAGCAATTTCATGCTGTAAACTTCCCTCCCTTACAAAGGCTGTTAGAAGTAGCTAAGAAAAGGTGAACAATAACTATGTAACAAGACTGTGTGTGTATATTTCAAAATGTCAATGATCTTACCAATATTCAAGCTGTCACTATATTTTTGGAATATGAACATTTTGTTAGCTATGTGATGGCAGCAGAATCAGTCTCACAGAATCCACAAGATGCCCACACAGAAAACACACTTACCTCAGCTGCAACAAACTCCTCCACTTCATTATGGAAAGTGTCAAAGAGCAGGGTTAGAGCCTGTCTGAGAAAAGACGCAAAGCTGTCAGTTCCATCCAGTACCGTCCCACACTTCCCAACCTCTAGCAACCATAGCTAATTATCCATTCTCACTCAAATTCATGCATTGCAACACCCAGTTCATAATATCGATAGCAATAAAATAAAAATCTCAATAAGACATGCCTATAACACATGGCTAAATAAATGCCACCATTTTCTTCTTTTATAACTACAACACTCCTCAGCTTCTGTTGTGTCTTACAATATGAAATGTACAGCAAATGCAGTCTCATGCATGGTTATATTGAAACCTTTATATAAACACATACATATTTTGATATATGCTTACCTGGTGACAGTCTGTTTGACAGGTCTTTCCTGGAGGTGCACATGATGGTTTAGAGTAGATGGACTTTGAGTGTCACTGGCCTGGGGAAAGACGTGAAACTTTAAATTGTCTGTACAAGAACACACCGATTTATCACAAGTCTATACAAGCTTTAAACTGGCAAATACTTTAATTATTGATAACTTTGGAATGTCAGTGCCATGAAATGTCAGCGTTGGGAACTCTCTGTAAGGATCACGGACAAATGAACAGCTATATGCGCCACAAATATGTAGCATGTCAGCAGGCTGTATACTAAGTCTCTGTGTATAATCATGCTGTACACTTAGGAGGTCTCACTTACTGATCTTGCTAGATCCCATCGAACGGCCTCCTTTTTAATCAAATGAAGCCGGACATCTACGTCAAACTTCCTACATTGCTGGATATATTCGTGGCTTCCCAAGGCTTGTTCACTAGGAAAAGAACAATACAAAAGAGAGAAAGCAGGAGAGGGGGAAAAAAAAAAAACGAGATGTGATTTACAGAATCAGAGATATAATAAGTTATAGGAGACAAAAATGAAAGACAAGAAACTCTCAATGAACCCTTTATTCATAAACAAAAACTTTTCTTTCCAGCTGTAGTTCTCTGGCTTTGCTCAGACAATTCTGACTACTGGCTTCTATTGTCTAGTGTCTTCCGGCTGCCAAGGTCAGGGCCAGGGCAAAGTTACTGTAAGGATATTAATAAAGAGTCACGTTTGTTGTTTATCTCAAAATTCTAAATTTTACGGGGAATCTTGTAGTTACTGCTTGGGTCACATCCTGAAGCACGATGACACTTGCCTGAGAAAATGTTATAGTCTAGCGTTAAGTTGAGTTTCTTCCGTTTCACTGTCAATATTATGAAATTGTTTCCATGATAACACTACTTCCTAACCTACAGGACCTTCTTGTAGATTTCCCAGTTTTAGGCTTTCCTTATATAGAGTTTCTATCTGCCCGGAGAAGCTGGAAAGCATATGCTCACATTTCTGAACATACATTGCTAGTCTTCTGGTTAATCTTAAGTATTCACACATAACTAAGTTGTGAGTTTGTGGATATCTTAGGCGAGGCAAACACTTGTGTTGTGTCTAGCCAAAGAGATTAATTAGCATTCTAGTGTCCCAGGATTACTGTTAATGAACATGAAAGAATCAGGTAAGTACTCTCATATGCATTGTTGAAAACAATTACCTACATTAGGGAGAAGAAGCAGGGCTGAATTTGTATTTCACAGGTTGGGATACTCACAGTTTATCCAAGACCCTACAGATTCCTAGAATGAAACTGTGGCAGCATTTGCTATATGCTGCTCTAAATGAACTGTTGGTGCACCAGAGCTATTTAGCACATTAAAGGGACAGTGTAATGTTCCATACTGTCCCACCTGTAGAAAACAGCAATTTCTGCACATCAACGTGGAGGGACTCGTTAGATGCAATGGAATTCTCACATAAGCCAGAACTTAAGTTGGCAGTGAGTATACAGTGTAAAATGGTAGACAGATGTCTACTTTTCTTGGGTTTTGGGTATTAAATTAATAAAAAAATCTCTTTAATATATTAAACACCTATGAAACTAGTAATAATAAAAAAAGGCCGCACATTTGAAATGACTTATTCATTGTTCAAAAAGGGGAGTATAGGTGAGTATAAAATCTGGTGGCAGAAACTGGCCTAGTAAGTGCCAGTTTATCACACTCAGGAAGTGGGCAGGATACCGCACCTAATAACAGCTCACTCAGTCCCCTATCACTGCACCTTCTGCATCCTGTAACATTCAACAATGATGGGAGGGTACTAGATATTTACCACTTAAAGTGGCATTATACTTATTTTACACTCTCAAGAAATCAAGCCATCTTGAATTTAAAAAAAATATATACTTTAAAAGCCCCTTACTTAACCAGCGAGGAGCAAAGCCACTTGCCTCTTTTATTGTCAGACCAGCTTGTGCAATGAAGACCTTACAGGTGTAGAAGACAGCAGGTGTAAATTAGCACCTTCAGGTTCATAAATAAAGGCCCTTCGTAATGAAGAGGCAAAGTATGAACTGCAACTCTCGTTAAAAACACCCCTGACAACTCACTCTAGTGAATCAACCCCTTTGTGTAGAATCACCTATAGACACTTTACAGTATTGAAGTAGTGGTCATTCCTAATTCCCCTGGGATCAATGAGGCAGACTACCCGGTTCCAGTGTTCCTGACTTTCAACTAATATTGATTTCGGAATGATCCAGTTTGAACTCACTTCTGTAGGAACTCCTCCAACCCACAGAGCTTTAGCAGATAGTCAGACACATTAAGGTCCTCTAAATCGTCACTGGTATAGCAAAGCGTTTGGTAAATCAGCAAGTCAACAGTTGATGAACCTAAAGAGAAACAAAAACGAAACAAAAAGTTTTAAAAAACCAAGCACTGACAGATTAAACATTTTCCCTGAAAAAATATATTTTGATGCGACGATGAATGGGCAACATCCAAATGTTAGTGGGAAAAAAAAGGAAATAGTAATTTAATTTAAAACCTATGCACTGCAATTATTTCAAACACAATATGCATCATATCTAAGAGTTCAAGTGGTAGAATCATATCCCCCCACAAGTATGATGGTTAACATTTTAGAATACTAAAATTATTTAATAAAAACTCAAATTCATTGAATCAAATCTACTCTATTTTTCTAAGCAATTTAAAATATAATTTGGCGTTGTTGCAATATATCTATCTTCTGCATGTTCAGCATCTACATGTACAAAAATAACAGACTGGTTAACTACATCCCAAATCCTCTGTATAAATTCAAAGAGTTGCATGAGAAAGCAAGTAAAAAAACCACTCACAATCACACGTAAAGGTCAAAGGATCTCTCAGCCCATCACATATCACTGTCACCTTCAAGCTTACTCCATGGCCGAGGTGCTCAGGGCTCAAGTTGACAGGACTCCAGACAATTCCAGTGTGTTTCTGATCTGTGATGCTGTGTCTAGAGCGCAGGCTGTATTAATGGAAGAGATTACATTAGAAGTTAAATTACAATATTGCCTCTGTTCATAATGCTGAAAAGGTAATTATTGCAGCAGCACTACTCACATGTCTAGCATGTGACAGAACGCAGCAGTCTCTTCATCCCTCTGCTCTGACATTTCAAACAAGTCGCAGCCGTTCTGCTGAGGATTTGGGTTAAAAGAGTCCTGTGGCAGGTGTCAGGAGAAACAGGTATAAAAGTGTCAGAATGCCAAAAGTATCATTTATATACAAACATACAGGCATGTAGAACATTATTTTGATTAAATAATATATCCAGAATGCATAATCAGCAGGAAACAGGCAATATATCTCCCTTTCCTTCCCTTTCAACTATACTCCTTTCCGCTCTTGCTCCCTGCCAGACTCGCACCCAACCTTATGTGTGGGAAAAGCTAGACAGCCAGTAGGAAGCAGCATATGGTACCAAATAATACTTACAACTTGTTGTAAAGCAAACACTCTCTGAAATGTCCTGGAAGAGGGTCACAATAAAAAAAAACAGGATCTAAGCCATATTTGGTACAGTATTAAAATGATTAGTCTTAGTGTTAACATGTGTTTCACATATAATTCACTGTGTATTCATATACTTGTTACAATGTTGCCCTTACACAATGACTTCTCCCTTGTTCCAATAAGTCCCTAGTGCTTATGTGACAATCCTAAAGTCTACTCTGGTGTCAACGAGAAACTGCAGGTCACCTATACAGGACAATGGACAATTCCCAGACCAATTTCCCATGTCACCCCGTCCAGGTTTGAATCAACTGGGCAACTTGAAAGGAATCGAACTGTCACCTTTGAAGCCCTATTGGCCATATTTAGTGATAACAAAAACGTTCTGTTGCTTTTTCCAATAGTGATTCTTGTTTTCATGTATATAACTACCTTGTTTTCCCCCAAATAAAAAAGTTAATCTGCTTTGTCCCTGAGCTTTTGTCGTTACTCTGGTGATTAATTTGGAGCTTCTTTACCCTGAGTATTCCAGAGTGAGGAAGTTCCCGCTAAATCGCTATTGTAGGGCAACACTTTGGGTGACTTACTCAAACACCACATTGTGGTGAGTGTTTAAAGCAATGCTAATGAAGTCCTGTTTATCTAAAATTATCTATTTTTGTCAAACGACCCTCTGGGTAATTAAGACTGAACCATCCTATTGTCTCCAATAAAATTATGCAAAAACTGTTGTTCTCAAACAGAACATACAATATTTTCAAAAACTATTTTTTTCAAAATGTGATACTACAACAAAGTGGCTAGGGTTTAAACTGAAAATAGATGCATTGCAAATTGGTAAAGTAACAATCAGGATCAAGATGTTATGGGGGGTTTTTTTGGAACGTAAGTTCGCAAGCGCATGGCTCTCTTGTCCTTTTGTACCAGTTTGTTATTGTGTGTGAATTTAAATTATTTTACCGACTCTTGTACCAGTGCTAGATAATCTGGGGTAATATAAATGTGATGTATTATGTCATAATACCCTGCATCTTTTTCTCTGCAATCTGGTAGTTCAATGGAATTGTCACCTAAATAGTGTCCATAGTATGAATTACTGTAACATAAAAACAATCTTTTGTCTTTTATACTCACTGGACCAACTGAACCTCTGAAACCTTTAGATGGCCCCCCAACTTTCTGTCCATAGGTGCGTGGTGGGACTTGGGGGGGAAGAGTGTTGCTTCGTGAAACTGGCTTTCCTGTTAGCTTTTTCCGCAGGCCCACCTCCTTCCAGTGTCCTTCAGCCTGGCGCAGTAATTCAGAATCATAGGTAGATGTCAAGTTTAAGTGTGTGATCGTGTCATTGATTCTTTCATAGTCAAGGTCAGAGAATCCACTCCCTCTCCTCCCTTCTCTCTCAAATTCATACTTTTCCTCCATTTGTGAAATTGTACGCCTGAGAAGCTTCCCTTCAGCATCTCCGCTGTATACATTGACATCTCGGCTCTGGTAGCTTTTGTTTGTGTTGGCAGGAAGCAATTCTTTGCGCTGGGTCAAAATGTGAGTGCGTGGAGGCAGTGGAGGAGGGGACACATTTTTTGGGGAGCATCTTTCTTCTCCCCGGCCATTGCTATGGTACCCATCTCCATATATGTACAGGTAATCTTCAGATGGTGGAGGTTTGGTCCTTGGTGGTAAAGGGACAGTAGCAGGTGTCTGGGAGGCTACATCCCAAGAAATAAGGTGGCTCTCATTACTCCCAGGTGGCCTCTTTTCTTGACGGAGACGTGAAAGAGCATCATATTCCATTTGCAAAGCCTCTGCCAGAGCAAGTTCCTTCTGACTTATTCCCAAGGACTCCAGGCCCTGCCATTGCTCCCTATTACCACCTGAGGTTGACATTACTGCAGATTATAAAGTGGAAAAAAGGGGGTAACTGGGAGCTATCGCTGAAAGCAGTTTGTGACTTTAGACAGAGACATAATGTTGCAAAATCCCACCTGTAAAAAGTTTAAAATAAGAATGCGTAAGTGAAACTGAAAGCAGACATTATTACTGTTATTTCTCAAACAACATACAGACATTTCTCAGTAATAATTAAATAAATGATATGAAGTAAGCTGTCAGTTTTTTAAGCAAAATACAGCAACAAGCAGAGCTCAACCTGCATAACTTATTACAACCATGTCCTGAACTTGCTACTCCACCATTTAAGGCCACTTACAAAGAGATAAATAACCATGTTAAAAGCTGCATGACCATCCTTGTGATGACTTGACTTGATTTCTACTGGATGCATGCTCGTCATATATCACATTTAGATGAATTTACATTGTACGCTGAACAAGCTGACATAGGATTCTGGAAACTGGTGTTTCCATTTTGACAGCAAACATTTAAAAGATGAGCCATATTATATGGCTGTATATAGGTTTTATAAAGTGTTTCTTCAATGACAACACATTGTAATCGTTACTAAAATGCTTTAACCGGGCACAATTACAAAAACACTGGTTTATTCTGCTACCACATCACACATGCAACAATGAATCTGTAATTCAACTAGAGCGACCAATGTATGCAAGTCAAATTGTTAGTTATATACCGTACTAGTTGTAACGTTCTGTCTACCCATTGCTATGCAATATGACAGTGCTATATAAAACTAATTATGTATATATAAAAAAAAAATTACTTTGCCTGTTAACCCTTACAATGACTCATTTTCACATATCATGGATTGCTCTCTCTTTATCAGGACTAACATTAAAAGCTACTTAAAGTAAGCACAAGGGCTTCAGCATGGCTCATCATCTTGCTCATAATAATTAAAACAAAATACATTCTGCACTCAACATATATTCCTTTAACATACTCATAAAATATATTTAAAAACAAGAAAACATACCTAATGAGCTTATTAAGCGTCTTGCTTTACTGATGTCATGCCTCTACAGACATCCAGGAAATCTTAAAGCATAATACAATATAGATATAAATTCCGCAACAGTCCCTTAGTCCAAGGACAAATGTACTAAGCAGGAAATTTTCTGCAAGAATTTAGACGCGGAACAAAAAAAAAAAACTATCCTCCTCGATAAGCATAAAAAGATATTTCCATACATTTATAAATGTACAAACGTTTTTTGTTTAGTGTTATTTGGGGGAGGGTGAATATGACAGGTGGAGTGTACACTTACACTTTACATACCAAAAGTATCTGGACACCCCCTCCTAATTTAGGCATGTATGCAGTAATTTGCATAGCCAAACACTGGCAGTAGAATGGGTCTTAAATAAAGAGCTTAGGGACTTTTAAATGTGGCACTGTCATGAGATGCCATCTTTGCCAGTCAGTTTGTGTCATTTCTGCCCTGGCTGAATGTAAGTAGAAGCATCCAGGAGTAACAACAGCTCAGCCACAAAGTGGTATATCGTGCACTCCCAGAGAGGGTTTGCAGAATGCTGAAGCGTGTACCCTGTAAAAGTCACCTGTCATCACTGACTACAGAGATCCAAACTGCCTCTGAAAGTAACATAAGCACCAGCACTGTGCGTTGTTTGCTTCATGAAATGGGTTTCCAAGGCATAGCAGCTGCACACAAGCCCAAGATCACTGTGAACAATACCAAGCATCCGCTGGAGTAGTGTAAAGCCCTCTGGAGTGATGAATCACGTTTCACTATTTGGAAGTGTAAGAGATGAATCTTGGTTTAGTGACTGTTAGAAACACGCTACCTATAGGAATGCATAGTGCCAAATGTAAAGTTTGGTGGAGGATGGATAATGGTCTGTAGCTGTCACCAATTGCGAGCCAGGCCTTCTCATCTAACATTGGCTAACCTCACAAATGCTGTTTAAGCTGAATGGGTAGAATTCCAAAATCCCTGTAGAAAGCCTTCACAGAAGAGAGGAGGCTTTTAAAGGTGTGGGGAGTACCTATTCCATATAAATGCCCTTGGTTTTGGAATGAGATGTCCAACAAGCTCATATAGGTGTGATAAGGAGTCTATGTACATTTGGTTTTATATAGAATTTTCTAATTGACCAATTAAAAATGTGTTACATTATTACATCATCATTTACAAGCTCAAGGCACAGTGCCTAGTAGCCTCCTGACAAAATGCCCTTCTTAAAGAGGAACTCTGGAAAAAAAATCTGAGCATTAAGTACAGTGCTGTATACTGTAATATAGATTAGAATTGACAAACCTTAATTTTAACTCATTTTGTTCCAATAAACTTTCTTTATCTCATGAACTGGAAGGCCTTCTTTGCCTAATATATTGGTTTGTCTAGTGCTAGAGAAAGTAACCGGGAGATGGAGTGGTGTACTGTCAGTGTGTATTTGTGTGTATGTATAGTGCCAGAGTCTGTAAGTGTGTGTATAGTTTTATAGTCAGTGTGTTCACGTGTATATATGTATACTTCCAGAGTGTACTATGTGTATAAAAGTGTGGTATTACTGTATGTGGTGTTTGACCTCCTGCTGATTTTGAACGTTTGCCCACTGACAAAGACTTGATCAGTCTATAATTTTAATGGTAGGTTTATTTAAACAGTGAGAGACAGAATAACAAAAAAACCCTCCAAAAAACAGAATAATGCATTTTCCTCAGTGAAATACGTATTTGACTCATTTGCAAAACATGACTTAGTACTTAGTGGCAAATTACAGAAATCAGACGTTTCTTGTAGTTGGCCACCAGGTTTACACACATCTCAGGAGAGATTTTTGTCCCACTCCTCTTTGCAGATCCTCTCCAAGTCATTAAGGTTTCGAGGCTGGCATTTGGCAACTGGAACCTTCCCTTCAGCTCCCTCCACAGATTTTCTATGGGATTAAGGTCTGGAGACTGGCCACTCCAGGACCTTAATGTGCTTCTTCTTGAGCCACTCCTTTTTTTTTTGCCTTGGCTGTGTGTTTTGGGCCATTGTCATGCTGGAATACCCATCCACGACCCATTGTCAATGCCCTGGCTGAGGGAAGGAGATTCTCACCCAAGATTTGACTGTACATAGCCCCATCCATCGTCCCATTAATGCGGTGAAGTTGTCCTGTCCCCTTAGCAGAAAAAACACCCCCACAGCATAATGTTTCTACCTCCATGTTCGACAGTGGGGACGGTGTTCTTGGGAGTCATAAGCAGCATTCCTCTTCCTCCAAACATGGCGAGTTGAGTGGATGCCAAATAGCTTGATTTTGGTCTCATCTAGCCACAACGCTTTCACCCAGCTCTCCTCTGAATCATTCAGATGTTCATTAGCAAACTTTAGACGGGCCTGTACATGCGCTTTCTTGAGCAGGGGGACCTTGCGGGCGCTGCAGGATTTCAGTCCTTCACGGCATAGTGTGTTACCAACTGTTTTCTTGGTGACTATGGTCCCAGCTGCCGTGTAGTTCTGGGCTGATTCCTCACTGTTTTCATGATCATTGAAAGTCCACGAGGTGAGATCTTGCATTCAGAGCTGGCCTTAAGTGTTCTGGCGCCCTGTGCGGACTACTCCTCTGGCTCCCCCTTCTCCCTACCCCCCGCCCTGCCCCTTCTCCCTACCACCCCCTGCCCGGGACTTAAATTAAAGTTTTTGGGTTTTTTTTTAACTGTATTTAACATGAAGGATGATAAATAAAGTTTAAATTAAAACAAAGAAAAAAAACGATGTTTTAATTTAAGTTCCGGGCAGGCGCCCCTGCTGCCATGGCGCCCTGTGCGGCCGTACACACCTAAGGCCGGCCCTGCTTGTATTGAGCCCCAGACCGAGGGAGATTGAGAGTTATTTTTCCATTTGCGAATAATCGCACCAACTGTTGGCACCTTCTCAGCAAGCTGCTGGGCGATGGTCTTGCAGCCCATTCCAGTCTTGTCTAGGTCTATAATCTTGTCCCTGGACAGCTCTTTAGTCTTAGCCATGGTGGACAGTTTGGAATCTGAAGAGAGTACTCCTAATCTCAGCTGGTTATCTGTACAAAAGGCACCTGGGAGCCAGACATCTTGCAGATCAATTTATAACTTATTTGAAATGCCTTATTCTGTATTTTTTTGTTGTTATTTTCTCACTGTTCAAATAAACCTCCCGTTAAAATTAAAGACTGTTCAAGTCTTTGTCAGTGAGCAAACATACAAGACCAGCAGCAGATCAAATAATTTTTTCCTTCACTGTATGTCACTTTATAGTGTGTATTTATCAGTGTACAGTGTTAGCATGTGAGTGCATGAACATATGGGGTAAAGTGTCAATTGTTTATGAAATGGATCATTAATACATTAAATGTTTTGCAAATACATATATTGATCAATACTTTATTAAAAACATTTTATATTGCTTATTACTTTATGTGTTTTACCCAGAAGAATACATTGAGATTTCTCTCTTTTTCAAGTATGTCATGGGGAGCCAAGTCCAGAAACGGTTTTACATACAGAGTATACAGATTAAATAAAAGTAAAAAAAATACTAGACATGAACAGAATAAATAGGAATTAGTAATCTAATAACAGGTACATTCTGTTTTTAGATTTTAAGAGATGCTCATTTTCACAGATTTTAGGCTATTACATATATTTTGTGACATATCCTCAGAATGGGACATATTTCTTAATTATGATATTTAAAATATTTTATGTTAAGGGCATATAGGATAGTGGAGCATTACCTTTGAAAGGAGAAGGTAGATATGACAAACTTTAAGGATAAGGAAATAAGAACATGATCATGGGAACAAAACTGGCTCCTAAATTTTTTGGCTGGCTTATGGATCCAAACCAAATTTGTCGACCCTTTTTAAATTTGATATTTTAAGTTGAACACACATCAGTAGTGTAAATCATAGTCGTCAATATTTACTAACCAATATTGACGTATATCGTTAGAGGGCTAATTTCTGGGAGGGGGGCCGGTATAAGCAAACATTATTTTGCCAAGAAGGGCTGACTTTGTAAAACAATCATGTGGGTCAGAATAAAAGATATCTGTCTGCATGTTGCAGACTTGTAAGGATTAATGGTGAATGGTTAGTAAAAACAAAACATGGCAACCTTAGCTGAATGAGTCATATTGCTAATATAAATTTACCTTTCATGTATGCTTAAATAGCATGCTTTTCTAGTAATTCTAATAACCACTACCCACCCCGTAATAAATGCCCCCTGGGAAACCACCTGACAGTGGGCGTAAACGGTAAATCAAGAAGCAAGATACGGGAAGAGCAATGTTCAAAAAGAGAAAGATAAATACACCCTAGCATTCACAGTGCTATAGACCTTGAAGCGATGATCTGTTTGCACAGAAAGAGCTAAGTAGACAAATAGATTTGTGCAGAGGGCAATTTTCATGGAAAACAGGTACAGGAAGAAAAGAAAAAAAAAAACAAAAAACATAGAAACCATTCTGCCCCATCTAAGTCTTGCTGGGTTTTTCTGATATTTCCTGACAATCAGTTCCTGGCCTTGTGGATAAACAAGTCTATTCTATGTGCCCTCTACTTATCTATCTGACACTCACACAAAATGCATATTTATAAACAAAAGCTATGCTATATACCTGGGGTTGACAGATCCCAGGAGCTCCTAAATTTATGCCATTTATTTTTGTCTCTATGGGTATCTACCCTTTTCCAGCTCATAAAGAAATATCAAGTTCACACATTTGTGTGTCTAGCTTCTACCTTCTACATAAGTCTACCCAGCCCTGATGCATACAAATAATGAAACACTTATTGTAAGCCCTTTAAATAGTAAATAGCATGACAGAGAAACAAACAAAAATCAAAGATGAACATAGATTTTAGGTTCTAGACTAATACCTGCCATTTAACATTAAATATAGATTAAAGGGCACGTAAGAAATACTCTCATCCATAGTCGTTCATGTGGTTTTGAAACAGAACCACAAACCGACCCAGAAACCACTTTTTGTGAGACAGATGAAAACCACACTTGGTATGAGGATATAGAGGAGATAGAGACGAGACCTACTAAACAAGCGAAAACGAAACCACACAGACATAATTATGCAGATATTAACAATACATGGTCAGGACAACCCAACAAACACACTAAATTCTAAAGCATTCCTGCTAACTAGAGCTTTATTCTCAGATCCCCTACACAACCTCTTTAATTCTCAACAAAAGCGTATTTAACAAAATATCAGGCCTGTGGCTTCATTGAAGGACAGCATAACTCCATGCATGTTCTGAAAATCATTTGCTCCCTCACAAACTGTACAGAGGTATGAAGTAGATAGTTAAATACTTGACTTTTACATACATATTACCATATTTGCTCGATTATAAGACGACCCCGTGAAAATTTGAATGTTAATTTAGAAAAAAATATATAAATAATATAAGACTACCCTATAGGAAAAAAGTTTTTATTAGTAAATGTAAACAATTTTTTCATATATAATAAAAACTATGATTGAGAAAAATGCATTCTTTGTTTTTATTTCCTTTTATTTGCCAACCTATCCCACTTATATGCCACTCTGCCCCCCATATGCCTTATACCCCCTATATGCCACTCTGCCCCCGAGATATGCCTTATAAGACGAGGGGTATTTTTCAGAGCATTTGCTCTGTAAAAAACCTTGTTTTATAATCTAGCAAATACAGTAATTCTCTCATTATATCTAAAATTGGGCAGACCGGACCTGATAGAGATCCCCCAGCTAAGCTTTTAAATTCAAGACGAAGAAATACGGGAAGACACGTGTATATCATAAAGGGCAAAATGTAAAAATATATTAAGTGGTAAGTCAATATTTATTGAAGGTTTTCAAAATTTTTAAGGAAATCATAACAAGGGAAGAAGGGTACAGAAAATAGCTATTTCCTCAAACAAGCGGATGCGTTCGACGGGAAGGAACCACTCCCGGAACGTAGGAGGGGAGGGATCACTCCAAAGAGGGGGTATCAGTGCTTTGGCCGCCGTCAGTAAACGGCAGAGGACTGATTTCTTGAACCAGGAGATAGAGAACGAACCATGGTGGAGGAGGAAAAAGTCAGGGGTAAAAGGGATAGGGACATCAGAGAGAGATTGCATGCACTTCTGGATTGCAGACCAGTAAGGGACTATGCGGAGGCAAAGCCACCACAGGTGTAGAAGCGAGCCAGGAGAATCTTTACATCTCCAGCATTCATTAGGCAAGTCAGGCCTATAACGAGCTAGCGCTGTAGGGGGGTCTGTACCACTGAGCTAAGAGCTTATAAGCCATTCCCTGATCCCTGTTGCTCAGAGAACAACGAATGCAAATCTTTTCCCACTGCTCCTCTGTGAGAACGACCTGCAGGGAAGCTTCCCATTTCCCCATAAACACTGGGGGCACAGGGGTCAGGGCAGTCAGCAGCAGACTATATAGGTGGGATACCCCGTGAGTCAGCCGACTAGACGATACACAGAGCGTCTCAAAAGTGGTGAGGTCGCGGTTGTGTCTCTGCACCAGGGAACGATAAAAGTTGTTTAACTGCGGAGAGCGAAACCGATAGAGGAAGGTAGGCGAGGCCGGCGCAATCAGATGTTCAAGTGGTCTAAGCCCTCCAGAGGTGACAAAGGAGCGAACTTTAGAATTGGCGCCAGCGGGGAACAAATCGACCCCTACACCCGGAGGGAAGTCTGGGTTGTCCCTGAGGGGGGTAAGTGGGGAGGGAAAAGCGGTTAGCTGCGCGCTTCGAGTTAGAGCGTACCAGACGCGCAGGGTGGCTCGAATAAAAGCCGCGGGCGAGTGATAGCAAGGAGGAGGTCGTCAGCGTAACCTAGGACCTTGCGGCGAGTCTTCCCAATGGTTAAGCCATGGATATCGGAATTGAGCCCGATAGCCTGAAGCAGTGGTTCTAGCGAGAGCACAAACAGCAGGGGCGAAAGAGGACATCCCTGACGGGTGCCATTAGTAATAGTGAAAGGGTCCGATAGAGCACCGTTGATACGGAGGCATGCTGAGGGGGCCTGATAAAGTGACTGGATCCAAGTGAGTAGGTGAGGACCGAGTAAAATTAAATTAATACGCTATTCAGAAAACAGCATCTCTTCACAAATCTGCACAATGCTCGGCTGTATTTCAGAGTTTTATTACCATATTTATGAAAGTGTTAATATTTAGTAAAAGTAGAATGTATGAAACCTTTTCAGTGCTTGGAGTTCTATTCTGTAACCGTAAAACCATTTACATAGATGATGTGATGCACTGGGAAGTAGCTACATCCTGAATGGGACTAAAACAGTCCCCATCAGAATCCAGAACAGTTTCGCTGTCACATGGTGCAAGTGTTGCTTGTTTATCCTGAGGCAGTGTCGGTGACTGCTCAGGATTCGAGAACCCTCTCCATACTAGTTTTCTGTTGTCCAATACATTCAAAAAGATTCTTTCCTGAATGAACATCTGTCCTTCAATTTACCAGTGTAGTATACATTTATCCAATGATCTTGATCTGGATGGTCTTTATTAATTGCTTGCTTTCAGCCAAATTCAATAACTACGAATTCCGTAATAAGTTTGGAGCAAGGCTAAATAAATAATGGTTATAAGTTTTAACTCTGGCATGGAGCCATATTTCCTTAATACATTTTTGCCCGTAATCTTTGATATATAAAAAGGATCCCATGGATATTTTTAGTCCGTCTTCTCTTGATATTTCTTAATCTTAACGTGCATCATAGGGGATCATGTGCAGTCTGTTAAAATAATGCATATACAATGTAAAACTACTTGGGCTCATGGTAGGATTTAATAGAGGGAACATAGCGTATGATGGAAAATTTGCTTGAAAGTCCCTGGCTCTGCCCTTGCTGAGAAAAACTAAGATCAGGAAAATGCTGGAAAATGAAATCAGCATTATCTTCGAATGGAACATTAAATAAGTATGATAACCAAAGTGAAACTGAAAAGCTTTTAGTGTATAATTCACTTATGGTTTTATCACAGATGGGTCTTTAGAATCAACTCATAAATCGTCAACAGTACATTCAATGACATATGCTGACGTATATGTCAGAGACTGTAAACATTAAAACACAGCCTGTGATAGCTCCTGCAAAAGACAAAACAACAACAAAAAAAATCAAACTGTAAATTATGTATATCTGGTACGGCAATAAATTTGGATTTCAGCCAGTCGACTAATTTAAAGAATAATGCCTTGTTTGATTATTTACTTGATGTCTGTAAGAGCATTTCATCACTCCCCTTCCCCCAGTATTCCCAGGGTACCTTCTCTAATGACCACCAGTGGGAGGGGAGGAGGGGGGTTACCCATCTGTGTATAAGCAGCAGCACAAGTCACGGAGTGGGGAGGGGAAGAGGGTCACACTGTATGATCACAATCCTCCGCCTGATGCCTCTGTCCTGCACCTGCTGCCCCAGCTCTGTAGATGAATCAAGCGGAAAATTCAACACAATGTCTGTGGGAATGTTTATTTCTATAAGCCTGCATTTTCTCCCATGCTTATAGGAGACGTTTACTACTCTGCTTATTTGTAGAAAAGCCCCTCTTTCCCAATATTAGTACGAAACAGGACTCCTTCCATTACAGATATTGTATAATAAACTAAAAACGTTTTGAAAAATAAAGTGCTAAAAGGAAGATAACAAAATATAAGAAAATGGGATACCAAATATATATATATTTTTTTCTTTTTCCCCTATTTTAAGAGGAAAAGTCTGAATACAAATTATCAATAAACAAAATTAAAATGCCCTTAGGGATAGTCATTTTATGCTATCCCTATTAAGCCATCTTGAAAAGCTTATATTCAGTCTAGGGTTTGACCAGAGGTTCTAGTATGTTTGGAAAGGAGGGTTCGAATGTATTATTATGAGTATGTCCTGATAATAGTGTATTATTTAAAAGTGAAGTAATTCCCACATTTTGTCAGCAGAATCATTAAAGAAAGGCCAGAACAACCTTCAGCAGTGACGTGTCATCCAATCAATGTTATATCACTGACACAGCTCAGACATCCTCAGAACTCTACTCATAAAAGGAAACAGTATAAGAGACAAACAGCTGGGTTAAAATATAATAATAAAAGCTACAAACAATACATTAAGGAATTTTCACAAGAAAAAGGTGAAACAAGCCTCATCCTGGCTTAATGTGAGGTATCTCAAATGGCTTAAACACATCAGGGTCATCGACCTAAATATGCCCCCACCACCACAAGGGAATTATTCCCAGAGGCAAGGGACGGTACATTTCTTCTAATCAGTGTCCATTCGTGGTCAGATGTCATTTTCCGTGCTAAAGGAATAGATCCCACACAACGATGTAAAAGCTTGAGAAAAAAAATCATTATGACTGACGTTTTCTTTTAATGCAGCAAAACAAAAATTCAAATGTATTTCAGACAGAAGCTTTAGTGAAATATTAGTTAAAATCTAAAGTGCACATCACAGCTGCTCACAGAAACAAACTCGTTGAAATAATCATGTTGGCCAAACGAGTCTGCAAGCAGGTTCTCCTGGACCTTTTGCCAAGTATAGCACTAATAACTCATCTAGTTCTTTAATAATTCCATTCTCAGCAAACACTCTTATTTGATATACAATCTTATATTGCCATGTATGATCTAACACTGGCTTTTCACGCTGCCCAGACTATGAGGTTATGGAATTTATGATTATTTTTCTTAAAAAAAAATCTATTCAAAAAATGTTAAGGAAGGCAAGAATCCTCAGGCCACAGAGGAAAGGGGCCGTTGCAGAGCTGCAGCTTCTACGTGAGATAAGTTTTTTTTGTTTCTGAAAGATACATATTAAAGTACTTACGATACAACATATAGAGTTCCTTAACCTCTTCATAACTAATAGTACATTGTCCCCAAAAGACCTAAGCTAGTTAGCCATCTTAGCATACCTTGTTGCCCCATCTCTATGACTGGTGATCACATGACTCTGGCTGGCTCTCATGTACTAGGAATCAGCTGCCATATTTCCAGTAGTGGTCCTTGCAAACCATTTTTTATGATGTGGAACAGTACATCGTAGGGGTTACAAAAAAGGGTCAAACCCTAACACGTTTCCCTAATGCCTGCATTATTTGAAAATAAATTAAAAATAGTTTTTTCACATTAAAAAAACAACCTGTGTTATGCTTCCGACCAGACCAGAATAGCTGGTGCCTTTTACCGCTAAAAAGGTGTGCCATATTTTAACCTTGTGCATTTCCGGCTTCGGTTAGGAGGTCAGCATGCAGAATTCAAGCATAGAGGCTATGATTAAAAACAAAATTATAGTATGCACACATCGGTGTCATTACGCAACATGTTATTCTAAAATGAGCTCCGGTAAACAGGGATTTACTGAGAACTCTCCTCAGCTGGTGGCAATTTGGCCCTCGGAACATTGAATAATGTTATAGTTCTCACAGACACATTGGTACAATTAAAAACATGTTTGTACAAAAAATTAAAAATATGTAAAAAAAATTGTTTTTCACTAAAAGGGTAGCACATAAAAAGAATGTAGAGGCCAATACAGTGCAGATATTTCAGGTTAACTGTAAAGCCACCTTATTGGGACACTCCAATTATCCCCCTTAACCTAATGTATAGGTCTATCTTAGTTTATTAATGCTAGTTCTGTAATTACTCTTTAATATATGTATTGTAAGAAGGGCTGCATAAATTGTTGGTTACAAGATAATGATTATTAAAAGATAATAATCATATGGACTTCAATGAATAACTGCAATATCTCTTTCGATTTTTGTGGGAAAAAAAGTTATATTATTAGAATAATAATCCAAAGCTAATTTTACTAAATCAAGTAGGAAACAGATAAAAATCTAATTGCACAATGCCCTGAAAGCCAAGTATGTGTTCGGGGAGCAAATCCATGCCCTTCACATTAAGCAATCAAAACAAGAGCTCTGAATCTTGTGATGTGCTGGCCAAATAAGGTTGTTTTACTGCCTCATCACAGCAGCAGATGCTGCCTCTGTACAAATCCTTGCTTCATCTACAGATTGTAAGCCTGCAAGCAGGGCTCCCTTTACCTAATGTAATTGTTCGTCGGTCTGCAAATTATAGTACCCTTTGAACACATATACTTTAAGAAGCCCCGCAAAAAAAAAAAAAAATTATATATATATATATATATATATATATATATATATATATATATATATATATATATGTATATATGTATATATATATATATATATATATATATATAAACTATATTCAGATATAGTTACCTTTAGGAGAACCTGTAGCTCCAGAGTAGCCAATTCCACTGAAGCTAAGGAGTGCTTTCTGTGCTTGCACAGGTCTTTCAGAGCCAGTGCAGGAGCAGAGTGACGGTGAGTACACCGCTTGGGCACAAGCAGCAGTAGTTACATTTAGTTAAGTACATCTCCTTCATAGGTGCTGAAGGGGGTGTTCTAAAAATTCCCTCCATGCAATTGAAGACACTTTATCTGACCGTAAATTTAAAGAATGCATAGTAATCAGTGGTAGGAAAGCGTTCCAATTAAAATCAATAGGAGCACTTCCAACATGTGGCAATAGACCTCTGCACACAATGTTCACTAAGCCAGCACTGGAGCTGACTGGTGGTAAGTACGTCAAATGCTGAGAACATTTCCTGCGCGGAAAATATCTGGGAGATGGGCAAAGGGAAAATACATACGACAGGATTCTGCAAAATCCCTGATGCATCTGCAAGGCAGAAACCATGGAAATGGAAACCATGATGGTCGGCGTGTCTTCATTGCTGCCTTGCAGGGGAATAGGGGGGGGGGCAAGGCTCCATATTATGTATTGCTTTGACATGATTTTTACAGCCACTGAAAAAAGCAGAAAATAGGTCACATATTTTATGGTGACTAAACACATTAAGTGCCTTTTCTGAGACCACTGACAATGTGCTATCGGTGATGACTGACTTCTACAAGTCATAAGCAATTCAATAATACCTTGGACGGTTCACAAGGTCTGCCCCAAAGCTGGTGCATTAGCTACAGCACACTCCAGTGAGTAATATTTGCACCTATATTTGCCTAACAATGTGGGCTCCTTAACATTTTTATGGCTGACAATTGTTAGCATAACCATTGTGTTTGCATTAAAGAAATGGTTTTTAATACAGATAAATATTCTGGTCTAATTGTTAACAATAAACATGAAAGCAACAGTTAAGCATTTGCATGACACACCTGCACCTTGTTAAAGTGGTACATTTAAACACCAGATCGATTGTAAGCTCCTAAAACCAGAGTCCTCTCCCCCTTCTCTACCAGTGTGTACTAACGTGTGTTAATATTATTGTCATTGTAAATTATCTTTGTTAAATGCGATTATCCTTATAGCAAATAGTCAGTATGCACAAGGTAACCCAATATGTAACCCATTCTGTACAAATATATTTAAAAAAAAAAGCACACTACAATGTGATGCTACTGCCAGTCAGTGAGATCCTTACTGTCAACCCTGTTGATAATTTGTATTATTTTCTTTCTTGTTTTTAATAAACAAAATAATCTATTAGCGTCTCCCCAAAAAAGATCTCAGTATTAAGTGAGGTTAATAGAAAATGTAAACAATGAATAGAAGCAGAATTAAGTGTTTTGGGAAATTCACATACTGTACTACAAGAAGGAAGTGTTGGGTCTACCATGAAACAAGTATCCATACACAAGCCAAAATGACTAAAAAATGACTGCTCCTTGCCATTACACGGAATGCTTAATTATTGTTGCTTTGCCTGTGTAGTTTATTTTATTTTTTTGCCATATAAATCATGCACTGTTTATACTGTCCTGTAATTCCCCTTAAACAGAGGCTGGATTAACTGCAGGATATCAGATTTTATCATATACACACACGTTACACAAGATACTCACCTTTAGTACACAGAAATCTCTAAACTGGTATTGCAGGATTTAACCTGAACGCACAATACTTTTCAGATTTATAATACAGGAAAGATACACCCACCTCGCAACCTGAAGTACGCAGAAATGCCAAACCTGGATTTGTCAACAAGTGTTTTAAGCCATATTCTTACTCATCACAGATTCGCCCAAATAATGAAACTGGCGTCCATTGAAATCAGCTAATTTTGCAGCAGTTACATCCCTGCCATCAACGTCAGATTCAAAACACAATGTGTAAATAATATGAAACCTTTACTAAATGGAGTTCATCCCAAATCAATAAAAAAAAAAAATAACCCATGAAAACAATGACTGCACAAATGTGACTGGATTTTTTTTTTGACAGCGACCAAAATAGCCTTTTTCAGGCTACAACAGCAAAATAGCTGTACTTTTTTCTCTCAATATAAATGTTTACGGTATCGTTAAAAGTACAGACCCAATTTGACTTGTCTGGATGTTAAGTAGGCAATAAGTTGATTGGACTGAGACAGGATGGCTAGTAGCTGCCACAGTGGATATGGAGACTGGCCTCTGCACTGTAAAATAGTCTTTCACATGATGATAAAGGGCTCCCTGGACATGTGAGGATCCCTTTGTGAAGCAGACGCATCCCGAAGGGAATAACCCGGTTCCTTTGTCAACACTTTCAAAATGGATAAACACTGTTGCTATGCTGCTGGACTGTGTGTGAGTCTCCCTGCTCAGATACCAGCACTGTCAGTCACCTTCTCAAACCATACAACAGACACAGCACGTCCCAACACACAGTCAAACCGACACAGCACCAGAGCCCCATAGCAGTTCAACAACTCATAGACAACCCACATATGCAACACGTCTGTGTGAGGAACACTGCAGCTATTGCTACTATTATACAATGTTACAATATGCACTAAGCTCATGTCCCATGCATTGTCTCCCTGTGTACGGCAGTGTCTGCTTAATGTGTATATACGCAATATTACACACGCTTATATAAATATACTATAGATACATACATACATACATACATACATACATACATACTCACACTGCAGTGCAGTTCATGGTTGGGTATCTATCAAACACGCCCTACTTACTGTTATGGAGTCACCCGGCTTAACCCTCCCAATCTCCACGCAGGTGCCTTCATGAAGGCTAATTTGTGGGAAATGGCTGTACCGAAACCATGCATCCGGGCGTCCCATTATCTAGCCTTACATCCGAACCTACATTACACGCCTCAGCCCTTCCTCACCTGGCCTTTTACGCAGCACACAGGATCAGGGTTTTCCAGGACAGGCTAGCGTTGAGCGTTCTCCTCGAAGAACAAGCAATCCCACCGAAGAAAAGGGGGTAGCTGGGAAAGGGTGAGAGACGGAGAAGGGTGTGCAGGCAGCAGAGAGCACACTGAACGATGCACAGGCAAACAATAGCTTGCGCCCACGTGCCACGCCATCTAGTGGATTGTGGCTGAACTACAGCCACAGACGTTCTGTACACCAAGCGCATCCCCCATTTTACTGAGGTGAAGGAAGGTTTTCATGTAGTCAATAGTGCACACCAGACACCACAACATGTAACTTTTCGTTTGTTTGCAAGATATTTTGTGTGTGTATATGTATATATATATATATATATATATATATAGTCTGTACATTTTATAGGGTCAGTACTGCCTCTGCTGGCATAGATCTGATATATATCATTGTGCAATAAGTAATAATATACCTGTGGCAGGCAGTCTGAGTTGAGCCTAGGGTCAGCAGTGCCTACGTGCAGTATTTCTACCTATCGCCCATAAATAGGTTCTAACACGCAAACTCACTCTAACACCATACGCACATTCTTTCTCCAGCTCCTCTTCTCTCTCTCACACACTGACACTATACATAAACACACATACAAACACACACACTACAACTCATGCCCTCTCCCATCATCCATACAACTTACATTTCTGTCCCTGTCAGTGACCCCCCTGGGCACCTCAGTTATATATATATATATGTATATACAAAAGATATAGTATGTAACGCACTGACTGGAAACAGTTGTAATATGCCCAGGTGCTAACAATCCAAAAAGTATATACAGCATGTAAATAAAGTTGATGCACTCAGCGGGTCTTCTTTTTATAAAGTTTATTGGCTTTGTAATTGTATATATATATATATATATATATATATTACATTAAGGTTAATGAGGTTAACATTATCATCCATCTGTTGCATCCATTTCCCGAAGGGACTCTATAGATTTCTGGAGGCAGTTTCTGAATCTGCCATGCCACTGCCTCTTGGATGGGTGTGCATTGTTATTGGTGTCCTTCAGCCATAAATGCTTCCATAAGATATAGGCAGAAGAAAATGTAAACTGTAGAAACCAAAATGCATTTTTCTTCTCCTGGATGTCATATACCAGTGGCGGAACTACCGGGGTCGCAGGGGTCGCGACTGCGACCGGGTCCTGGAGTTCTGCCAGTCAGGGGGGGCCCAAGGGGTGCCGAGCGGTTGCTGAAAACGACCGCTCGGCAACTCTTGGGCCCCCCTGACTGACAGAAATCCAGGATGCCTCTGCTCCCCGCCGCTGCTGCTGCTGCCGCCGTCGCCGCCGCCGCCACGCTGCCCTGAGGTTTCTAGTTACGCCCCTGCTACGCCCCTGCTACCCCCCAACCCATCTATCCCTTTCTCACGATCTCCCCTCTCCCTCCCTACCCCCCTTCTCACAATCTCCCTTCTCCCTCCCTACCCCCTTCTCACGATCTACCCTCTCCCTCCCTACCCCCCACGATCTACCCTCTCCCTCCCCCTTCTCACGATCTACCCTCTCCCTCCCTACCCCCCCACGATCTACCCTCTCCCTCCCTACCCCCCCACGTCTCCCCATGTCTCGGGTGCCGGCGCTTCCCGCTGAACGCCAGCATATTACGTCATATGCCGGCGCTCAGCAGTGAAGCGCCGCCACCCGAGACAAACGCCTCACGCTCCCAACACAGGAGTTGACGGTAAGTGGGGGGGGCCCTTAACAGATTCTTGCACCGGGGCCCTGAGGTTTCTAGCAGGGGCGTAACTAGAAACCTCAGGGCCCCGGTGCGAGAATCTGTTAAGGGCCCCCCCAACCCATCTATCCCTTTCTCACGATCTCCCCTCTCCCTCCCTACCCCCCTTCTCACAATCTCCCCTCTCCCTCCCTACCCCTCCTTCTCACAATCTCCCCTCTCCCTCCCTACCCCCCTTCTCACAATCTACCCTCTCCCTCCCTACCCCCCCACGATCTACCCTCTCCCTCCCTACCCCCCCACGATCTACCCTCTCCCTCCCTACCCCCCCACGATCTACCCTCTCACTCCCTACCCCCCCCACGATCTACCCTCTCCCTCCCCCTTCTCACGATCTACCCACTCCCTCCCTACCCCCCCTTTGTAGGTCACTTACCGTCAACTCCTGTGTTGGGAGCGTGAGGCGTTTGTCTCGGGTGCCGGCGCTTCACTGCTGAGCGCCTGCATATGATGTCATATGCTAGCGTTCAGCGGGAAGCGCCGGCACCCGAGACAAATGCCTCACGCTCCCAACACTGCACTCTGGGCAGTGCGGCGGCGGCGGCAGCAGCAGCGGCGGGGAGCAGAGGCATCCTGGATTTCTGTCAGTCAGGGGGGCCCAAGAGTTGCCGAGCGGTCGTTTTCAGCAACCGCTTGGCACCCCTTGGGCCCCCCCTGACTGGCAGAACTCCAGGGCCTGGTCGCAGTCGCGACCCCTGCGACCCCGGTAGTTCCGCCACTGGTTTCTAGTTACGCCCCTGTCATAAACAGTTACAAGGTCTCTTAAAAACAAAAGTGCCCCCCCTTGGCCAGTTGAAATGCCAAGACTGGCAATTAGTACTCTAGGCCAATGTGTAATAACCCTCAGGCAGCCATGTAATAATATAGTGTGTTGCCACCTGCTGGATATACCGATACTGCTGGATACACCGATACTGCCTATCATTCTACATCTAGACTGAGGCAAAAGTGTAGGGAACAGCCCCATGTATACAGCATGTAGCCCCCTTGCCCATATGCTATGGACTGCTCCCTTTAAGGTGCCAGAATACATTTTAGGTCAAAGACAAATGTTGTTGGGAGGTATGGTGGAGACCTGCTGTTGCTAGCAATGAGGCAGCCATGACTCAATAGTAAACTATACTTCCCAACATTTAAAAAGACCCTTTTTAGGGGGTGGTGTTAGAGGTTTGGGGAATTCAGAAAAGAGGAAGATGGGAAAAATAGAGGGACAAAGCATTTAGGTCCCAAAAGAGGGACACTCACTCTTAAAGGGGGGTACTTGAAAAGTATGAGAAACACAGCCAACAAGGCTAAAAGGAGGCAATGTCATTGCCTTACATTTTTCTCTTAAACTGAATAGTTTGCACAAGTTAAAACATTTTTATATAAATACCAAACAGACATTATCAACAAAACTAAGCTAAACGAGTGTGGAAATGTGTATTAAAGGACCAGCATCAGTAAAGCTAAGTGACCTTGGCCACTGTCATTCCAATTCTATAGTGTCTTCGGCAATTAGCCTGCACTTTTTACATTCTTACATTGAGGTGGTTCTTATTATGGTGTTATGGTATTTACACATAAATTATGCGTAATATCATGTTTGTTCTCTGCAATTGCACATATTTGTCCCATAAATCAAAACAGTTATATACTATCTAATAAACACACACATGCTATTTACAGTTTGACTCATATATTGTGGTGATTGCAGACTGACACCAACTAATTTGATGTCACCTCAAACACATGCGTCTATAGTCTAATAGAAATGTATCCCACACATATAGAATGGAAGGGTATGCTGGTATTCTTCAGACATTATTGCAGTTAATTTTACTTTTGTGAAACTCTTTAGTAAAGTTAGGACCAACCATCGGAACCGAGGCTCTAGTCGAATTATCCTTAAATCACTTTAATTTTTTCATCATCTACACAGGTGCCGATGATGGGTACCATCTGCACACCTTCTCCAAACTGAGGTATTAAATGCTTCCTTTCTGCACATGCAAAGAGTGGTCTAAAAGGACCCCTACCCACTGGAGGATCAGCGCTCACCCGGCAATCTCCGGGTCAAACCCGGAGAGTTCCCAGGTATGCTAATAAATTTACATGCACTTTCATAAATATGATAAGATGAGTGTTACCTGATAATTGTGTGGTTTTTTTAAATGTACATAAGTGTAAAGAGATTCATTAGAATCTTCTCTATGCATTTGGTATCTTTTCCCGCTTCAAAAATCCAGGAAATGTGTTTGTCCGAACATATCTCCTGCTCAGAAATGGACAAGTATTCCCGTCTATCCAGCTTTCTAGCTTTCCAGGGGTCTAAAGAGCCTCCCCTGACACATGGGTGTGCATTGAGAGCTCCCATTGATTTCAATGTGTGCTTTCCTGCACAGTGATTGCCTCCCTCAAGCAGACAGAACTGTATGGGGCATTCCCATTCAGCTCTGCAGCTACACAGTTTGAACAAGGTAAGTGTTGATGGTTTTCTCAAAGGCATATTTAAGTATGTTAATACACATTCATGTTTGGCAAGACTATTTGGGACAATAGACCGTACTTTAAATGTATGTTAGATGTTTCCACTTTCTATAAATGTGTCAGTATTTACCATTCTGTTAAAAATTAAAGATAATATCATTACTTGTGAAATGTGGTATTACAGCCTGTAAAATATATTTTGAAGTGATCCATTAACTATGTAATGTGGTTCTTGAACTTATCTTACTAGGAAATCATTTGGAATGCTATGTGGTATCACATAAACAAGGTATTTAAATGTATTATAGCATTTTATTGACTCCCTATTGTTTAATTATTAGTTGCAAAATATTTGCTTGGATGATGAAAATTAAATAATCTTATTGGTATGAAATACACAACATCCTTCACATGCAGTGCTGCCTACCACCTTGAAGTTTTCTAATGGTTGTGGTCCATAGAAAATGTATATGTTGTTGCCTGCCAACCCACCAGTTTGTTTAGGTTCAAGGATTTAAAGCAGTATGGGTAGCTGTGACATAACTCAGCCTGAGTACACCATACCTCCCAACATTTCAAAATGTGATAGAGGGACACATTATTTCAATCGCTTTCGTGGAACTCGCCAATACAATTGCACTTTACAATGCCCTGCTTGCATCGTTACATAAAACATGCTACATTTTTGTCAACACAGTCATGCATACTAAATATAAAGAACACATCAAATTCCCATGAGGCTCAGCCAGACGTACTACTTCTATGATGCTGGCTGAGCATCATGGGAAGTGCAGTTAACAGTAGATGTTAGCTGTGAATTACAATTCCCATGATGCTCGACCAGCAAGGTGTCCACATGACTAGGCATCATAGGAGTTTAAATTCACAACTAACATGTTAACTACAGTTCACATGAGGCTCAGCCAGACATACTGCTTCCATGATGCTGGCTGAGCATCATTGTTAGTGCAGTCAACAGTAAAGCTGCAGATGCTAGCTGTGAACTACAATTTCAATTCCAGGTGGCCACCGTAATGCTGACTGAGTATCATTGGAAGAGTAGTTAACAGAAGAGATTTGTGTTTTTAATTAAAAAAAGGCTAATTTAGCCTCCCTCCCAGGACCTTTACACACAGCCTTTACACACACCTGCCCATAAAAACACATAAATATACACTGTCCTAACACACACGCATATACATACACTGCCCTTACACACACATATACACATACAGTGCCCTTACACACCTGTCCATACACACACATACAGTGCCCTTACACACACCTGCCCATAAACATACACACGTACAGTGCCCTTACACACACACATATTCACAAATACTGTCCTTACACACACCTGCTCATAAACACACATACACATGCACTGTCCTTACACACACATATAAACATATACTGCCCTTACACACACATATACACATGCATTGTGCTTACACACACATATACACATATACTGCCCTTACACACAACTTACAAATACCTATACTCCTCAAACACATGCCTGTCCACACACACACAAGCTGCCATTACACCCCTTTCTCCCCATCTCTTACCTCTTCCACCATCCTTCTTCCTTCATTGTTTATTCTCCATCCTCCATCCTGTGGTGGGAGCGCGAGGCCTGTCACTTCAGACCTTTACTGCTCCCTCATCACTATTTGCCGGCGCGTAGTGATTAGGGAGCAGTAAAGTGAGGTCTGAAGTCACAGACTCCGTGCTCCTTAATGTTGAGCCGTCTAGAGGGAGATTGCGATCTCCCAGCTAGTCTGCAGGCTGCATCTGCTGAACGGGCGGCTGTGCGCCCCCCCCCCCCCCCGCAGCTGCACCTGAGGTGAATATCGCTCTCGCCTCACTCTTACTCTGCCCCTGCAAAGCGGGACAGAGAAAGGGATAGGCGGGACAGAGAAACCAAAATCGTAACTGTCCCGCACAAATCGGGACAGTTGAGGGGCATGGTACACATCAGTCACCGACTCCGTGCTCCTTAATGTTGAGCCGTCTAGAGGGAGATTGCCTATGTGGTAATCATTCACTATTTGGATGATTTTTTATGTGTGGGCCCTTCGGGCTCTCCGCTTTGCCGGGGTGCTGCTGTCCACCATTCAGTGGGTGATGGGTCATTTTGGGGTCCCCTTATCCCCAGAGGGCCCTTTGTCAACCATCACATTTTTAGGTATTGAGCTGGATTTGGATGCCATGGAGTGCCGTTTGCCACAGGATAAACTGGAAGTTTTGAGGTGTCTAAGTTGTGGGTTTTTCGTAGGGTTCAATTGCGCCAGCTCCAGTCCCTGCTCGGCAAGCTTCATTTCACTTGCTGGATTATACCCATGGGTCATATTTTCTGTCACCGCCTAGCACATTATGTTCGCCTGACGGCTGACCACAAGGCTGACCTGGCTGTTTGGGATATCCGGCACTACTTGCAATCTAGCTTGTCGTGGCTGTTGTAGTTTGGGGTTCTTTACTTCGGAATAGGAAAGTTACCTTTTGGTGTGACAACCTTGCGGTTGTGCAGGCGATCAATAGTATTTCAGCATTGTCTCCTCCAGTAATTTCTTTGCTGCAGCAGTTGGTACAGTTGGCAGTTATTGTCTTGACCTGAATCTGTGGGTGCGGGCTGTGCATGTTCCTGGGGTCAAGAATAACATTGCTGATTCCTTGCCTCGGCAGCAGTGGGATCATTTTCGGCAGTTGGCCCCCAAGGTGGATGGGCAGGCTACCAGTTATCCGGATTGGGTCTGGATGATGGGAGGAGACATGCCATGACCTTGATACACCGGTCCATGTCGCCTACCACATGGTCCGCGTACAAAATGTATTTGCTGTGGCCTTACCCCAAGTGGACTCTTCATAAGTGGGCACTTAAGAGTTACACTGGAGTTAAACTGGAGGGAAACGACATACCAAGTACCACTCCCGTATTCAGGATTTCACCCGCTCCGCACCCCTCCTGTGGAATTCCCTTCCCTGTTTCGTTCAGACTTTCTGCCTCATACGCATCTTTCAAAACCTCTCTGAAAACCCACCTGTTCAGGCAAGCGTACAACATTCTTTCCCAGTACTCCCAACCATCACAATCAAGCCATCTGAACAATCAACAGCTTCAGCACATCATTGGAACTCTCCAATTGTCTCACTTACCCCTCAACCACTGACTAGATTGCAAGCTCGCAAGAGCAGGGCCCTCCTCTTCTGTGCACCAGTTTGTTATTGTACTTATTTTTGTATGTGAAATTGTTCTACTGTGGAATCTGCCGGCGCTTTATAAATAAATGAAATGTAATGAGAAGGTCTGGGCGCAGTGGCGTGGCTTTCTGGAGTCGGTGAGTAGTCCCATAAGGGTAGTAGATCGGTCCTGTTGTGGTTCATTGGGAAAATTTTGCAGAGGGGGTTTCAGTCCCAGCTCTGAACCGGAGGATGGTGGCTTTGGCCTCCTTCTTTAAGTTTGCGGGGCAGCCCGATCTCACTAAGGAATTTCTGATTAGGCAGGCCCTGCGCGGCTATCGCAAGGGTTTCTGTCAGAGTTGATCACCAGTCTCATTTGCTCAGTTATCCAGGATGGTGGGGATATTGCCGTATATTTGCAAGTCCTCCTTTAAAGTGTTGTTGTTTTCTCTTTTGTTTATATGGGCAATTTGGGGGGCTTTCTGCATACTAGGGACTGTTATCTGGCAATTGAAGACGGATCAACAGGGAAAAGGTTTGAGGGTGTCATTGCTATCTTTTCCTGGCTCCCCAGTGTGCCTGGTGGGTGCTTTCAAGGTATTTGTGGCTGTAAGGCCTGCTGGTGTGCATTCACTGTTGGTCCATTCTGATTGTTCTTCCCTCTCTCTCTTCCCTGCAGTTTTTAAGGGGTACTTGTCTCATCTTGGCCTCTCCTCTTCGGACTATGGCACTCATTCCGTTTGCATTGGGGGCGCCACCAAGGCTGCTAGATGGAGTTTGTTGGATTCAATTGTGCGTTGTATCGGACGCTGGGAATCGACTCTTTTCCGTTCATATGTTTGTCCTCACCTTGTGGAATACGGCTGGTAGATGGGTTGTTGCCTTTCTGCCTTGTCCTTATCCATCCCGCACCATGTGGTTGCTTTAGTGCTGTCTGTTCTGTTCTGTGGTCTGTTATGTTACTTGTGTTTATTCTTGTTCAAGTAATATGATGTAATAAAATAAATTAAATAAAAATAAATATATAACAAACAAATTCAACCAAATAATTAGATAACTACCAAGGTTGCATTTCTTATAGACGCCGCTCTTAACATCGTTTACGGCTGTGCCGGCATTCCCGGGGCATCCCGTCCTAGTAACCTCATTGGTTATGCTTTTTATTATGATGTTATTAGCTGGGCTAATGGCGGGATATTAATATATGTTTACATGTTTGAAGTTTACATTTATGCATGTTGCAGGTGTTTTTAATAAAATCTGTGACCGTTTTCAAATCCAGCAGGTCTCCTTGTCTTTATTGGGTGATTGATGATCGGCCATGCCCATGTCAAGTCTGTGGGAAAAGTTGCTGTGTATGCTGCTAAAGAGAAAGGTACTGAGCAGCTGAAGGTGTCTGTCTCGGCTCATGGTGAGGTATATATTTGTTTTGAGTGTCCTTTGGTGGGCCCATCTTAAAAAATTAAAATATTTTCCTTGCTTCCGTTGGAAAAATTTAATCTGGATAGGGGTTCTAACAAAGATGAGAGTAAGAAGGAAGAAGAGGAAAAGAGACGGTACAGGCTTATTCCAAGTACTTTCCCAAAATGGTTGCAGACTTTTACCATTTTAGCGAGTGTGATTGGTGAAAAGGAGTTGGATAATTGTTCGGGTCTGTTTTGTTATCTGAATAGTACAAATGAAGCGTACCAGGTTTATGGGAGACAAGCATGGCTGCGTTATGATGAACTGTTTTAGCAGTGCAAGGTGGTGTGTCCTTTCAGTAGGTGGGACCACAAGGACATTGCTGTATGGTTGAAGGCTACTGCCCCTGTGAGAGCTTTTGGGCAGCAGCCCATAAACAAATTAAGTGGTGATGTGGCTCGGGGAAGACAGCTGTCTATCCGGAGGGTTAGTCCACTCTCTGTCACGCCAACGTGTAGTAGATACATGGACTTGCTACCTGGTAGAGATGGTATGGCCAATTTCAGCATGAGAGGGGTTAATTCGATTGAATACGCATGTGGTGCCAAAAGGTCTTTTGAAGCTGGGACTCCAACCAGGGCCCTCTGCAAGGTGTGAAATGTTACAGAGGAGATGCACGAATAGCACAGAATGACCAGATTTGGAAAAACAATGGCTTTGAAATACACTACTTGTACTTATTGTCCTATGGAAAGATCACATTTCCAGTAGAACCATTTTTTATATATTACCACCACTGAATCATCGTAACAGATGTATAGCATCAGTACAGCTGCTAGGAAGAGGTTCCTGAACCTGATCACTGCAGTGCAGCTGCTTCCCACCAAGACCTACAGAGACCACAAGCGTGAGGCAGAGTGGGAGCCCTGCTTCCCAAACTAAAGATGAAGGCATCATGCAGATTCCCTGTGGAGCACAGCTGTATTGTCGATCAATGTTCACCCGTTAAACACAGGATGTGTATGCCTTCTCACTACAATCACTGGTCAGGTGACATATCAAAATGTTAATAATGACTACAATGATTTAGATTTACTTCATGGAAACCTGATCTAAATTCATACTGTAGAAAATAAAAATCCACAGTTCACTTATCTACTACCTTGGAACACTCAGGTCACTTGCCAATGAGCGCCCGGATAGCTCAGTCGGTAGAGCATCAGACTTTTAATCTGAGGGTCCAGGGTTCAAGTCCCTGTTCGGGCGTTTCTCGCATTTTGTCCCACGGCGTTAAAATGTTGGATTGTAATGCACTTTATGCTTTGCACAGTTTTTTTTTCTTAGTATAACTATGGATTCGGATACCAAAATATTCTCTTTTCCAATGTGGAAATTTCACAATTTTTTTGTTTTCTATAAAATGCCAAACATAAACATTCCTCCTGATTACATTTAATTATAAACGTTTATCGCACGATTTATTTAACATTTCAAAAGAGCTTCTACTACATTACAGTTTTTTTTATGAAGAGCACCGCATTATATATGAAAGTACAGTAAATACAAAAAATGTGAACGAGTCGCCCGAACAGGGACTTGAACCCTGGACCCTCAGATTAAAAGTCTGATGCTCTACCGACTGAGCTATCCGGGCTCGTTGGAAGCTGAATGACCACGTAGTCAGTATGTGATGCGTCCAAACGACGAACTACTGCAAACCCGTGACCATTAGGGGATTTTTTAATCTATTCAAAGAAAAGGTCATTAAAGCGTTGCGGGCTGTATTATACATTGTCTGTATGGAATTTACAACTATGTACAGATAGCAAATACAAACTCTGTAATAGTAATCAAAGAGAGCTAGTGGGGCCCAACATGTGTACTAACTTCGCTGGAATAATTTAAACGCTGTCAGTGGTCGGTTATGTCTTAAATGTACGGTATTGTGCATACGAATATGCAGTGTATCTCGTATTCAGCTAATAAAAAGCTGTCATTCTCAGCGTTTAAATCTGACTGGATAACTCTACATTCCGTTCTTGCCACTATGAGAGTAAAAGCTCTGAATTGTTAGGACTGTTAGCCATTTGAACAAGCAGTGCTTAAACCAAGGGGTGTTTGCAGAGGATTTTGTACATCCCAGAGCCAGTAAGTTGTAAGAAAGAAGACTGCCTCTCTAGCTTCATACTTCTCTATTGTCAAGATTCCGATCCCACCCACAGCAAAGTGCTAAAATGGCCACTATGTTGAAATCACCTTATGGTATTCATGCTATTTCAAACGTACCGGAAGTGTGCTATTCCGCCATGATGCGGAAGCTGATGTTCCGTGGGAGATGGCGCCCTTCTATCTTTTACTTTTTGTGAGAGAGGAGAGAAGCATCCTCTGGGGCAAGATGCGGGGCATAAGGGAACGTATGTAGGGTGAGAGACTTGTTAAATACTGTGCTATTTTAACTGCGTCATAACAATTGCCGCAGACTTCTCAGGCGCCCCAACTCATGACTGCGTTTTTATAAAAAATATAATTTCCTTAATGAGTGGATTTTTTTTTTCTGGCGCTGAGTCGTTCGACTACTGAGGCCCCATCATATGTATCCTCCTTTTAAAAATCAGGTTATATTGACCTGCTACTACATTTCGTGTTCTCAAGTCTATCGGTGTTTTAGCGGCGCCCTCATTCTTGCAACTTTGTTTAACATTTTTATCTATTAAAAGGCGAACATCTTATATATTAGTCTTCAAATTTACGCGTCGCTGATTTAAATGCACTAATGCTCACGTGGCTGAATGGGAGTAATCCATAGGCAGCAATATCTCATCATGTGGTGGAAGGTCTTCCAACCATAGCAAAGGTACCAAGGGACCACTTCTGTTAATACCCCTGAGTTTGGAAAAGATGCTTGATGATCAGGTGTCGGCATACTTTGACCATCTAGAGAACTTATTTAATGGAACATTACTTGAGGTCTTTGCATTGATCAGGAATAGTCTCTGTTGCCCTTCGTAAGACCTGATGCATGGCTTGTTCTAAACTAGACATTGAACTTGTCAGGATAGATGTAAAATTTTATATAACTTAATTGGTATGGTCAAAATGGAAAATATAAGCTATTCTGTAGCACATAGGTCTAAAACTGCTGAACCGGGAGTTGGTTATTGGTTTAGCCCCCTTTCACTTTGGTTCCCCTTTTCAGTTTGTAACCACACAAATTTGTTGTTTTTTTTTCTCTCTCAGAACAAATAGGGCTTTAATTTGAATCCATAGAAACATGCAAATTATTTTTGAATAACTTTTTCCTTTATTGGAAAAAGGAGAAATATTGCTCTTTACAATCTTCACACCACTCCCAGCTGCATTGGTTAATGTAATGAGCAAACAAGTCTCCATTGACTTGCTTTGATGATCGCAATGCATGTGATTGGCCTGCAGGGGGCGTTCAGATATCCCAGCATGGTCTAGAGTAGACCCTGCAATGGAGATGCTGTCCTCCTGTGACCTTTCAGTTGATGTCTGGGGTATTGTCTTTGGGAAGGGAATGCCTGGTCACACTCTTGACGGGCGCCATTGCAAACAGTCAGCAGGAAGCACCTTGGGGTGTGAAAATATATATATATATATATATATATATATATATATATATATATATATATATATATATATATATATATATATATATTTGTTTAGGATATGCTCCCCTTTTTGTAAATAATTGTTGGAAACTTTTGGCACCTGATTAATTCTTGAATATTATGCAGAAGTATTCCTTCTAAGCATCATTGAACTGAATGTGTCAATATATACCGTTCGTGAAATGGCGTATTGCGGTCACAATCAACTTTTATCACCAAAAATAAAGTTTCTTGATTTACAGAGAAAATGCAAAGATGTTTATGGATAAAGGTATATTATATAAAATATCAATCTTTATTTGCTACCTTACACTTTATAAAGTTGCCACCCAAATAAACCTATTGCAAAACTACAAATAACATCCTGGCCTTCCAGAGGAAATACTGCTGTATGGTTTATATCTGACATTTAGTTTTTTGTTTTGTGTTTTTTTGCCTTGGCTCATTTACATCTCTCAACCCCATGTCCTTCAGAAACGCGCAAGGTTAATAATTTGAACATCAGATCGTAGCATGCATTGAAATGTCAATGGCTTCAAGCCAGTTGTAGCCATGCGAGCATGGATACATTCCCAGGGAACCCCCAATACTGAACTTTTAAGCTGTATCTTTGCATCACGTAGCACTTTCTGACTTTTATATTGAGGGATGGTACTCTGCCTAAAATATTTACATATTAAATGGGGGAAAAATAGGGATGGGAAAAACACCAGTGCTTTGTGGTTATGTTAACAGGGATGCATATTGAGGATATTATTGTTTTGTAACACACACTGATTATTCACTTCTCAATTGAACTTTATTCTCAATCACTAGATTCATCATTAATACTCCTTGTTGCATGGTATGTAGTTCAATGTTGATGTCTTTTGTATTGTGCATAATAGTATAATATATGAATGGTACAGTCCTTCACAATTTAATTTTCCCAACCCTGTTAATCAGTGCTTGTTTTTTTTCCTATCTAGGTACAAACTCATCCAGCGTAATCACTGCCAGAATGTCAACTTCTACCTCCACTCAACAACGAACGGAAAGGGATTCTTCCCTTCGAAGTATATCAGGCGCTGAAGGGAACCCGGTATGCATTTCTAGAAATACTGCACTGTTCTTAGGTTTTTTCTTTCTTTCTTGGATCATAAAAAAAAAAAGTACCTTATTTGCTCTGTTATAAGACAAGGATTTTTTCAGAGCAAATGCTCTTAAAAAAAACCCCTCGTCTTATAATCAGGGTCAAATTATAGTCAGACCTATTTGAGGTCTGATTATAAGACTAAGATCCAGATTCCCCCACAGCCCTGCAGGGGACCTGGATCCTTCTGTCTTATGCCCCCCATTTAACACTCCCCCCGCCCCCCCAACTTACCGGTGCTTCTGACTCCCTGTTGTATAGTCAGGGCAGTGGGTAGACATCTATGCCATTCGCGTAGGCAACTTCCGCCGCAGCCGGAAGGAGGTGCCGTTAGCAGCGGGGGTTGTCTGCATCCATCGCGCGTACACCCTCCGGCTGTCAGAGAGGAGAGTTCCCCACAGCGCTGCTAACGGCACCTCCGTCTCGCTGCAGCGGAAGTTGCTTACGCAAATGGCGTAGACGTCTACCCGCTGCCCCGACTACACACCAGGGAGTCAGAAGCACCTGTAAGTTTGGGGGGGGGCATTTCTGTAGGCAGAGTGCTCTGATATGCCTTTTAACCCCCTTAATGCCACTTTGCCTCCAGAAATGCCTTTTTACCCTCTCTACGCCACTCTGCCTCCCGAAATGCCTTATACCTCCCTATATGCCACTCTGTCCCATAATATACCTTTTAACACCCTAAATGCCAGTGTGGCATATAGGGGTATAAGGCATATCATGGGGCACAGTGGCATTTAGAGGGTTAAAAGGCATATCATGGGGCACAGTGGCATATAGGGGTATAAGGCATTTCTGGGGCAGAGTGGCAAGCCTGAGGGCAGATGTGCATAACTGGGGGGCAGGTTGGAAAATAAAAGGAAATAAAAACAAAATATTTTTCTCAATCATAGCTTTTATTAAAAAAATAGTTTACATGAGTTAAGTTTTACCAGTATGTTATTTCCTACAGGGTCGTCTTATATTCAGGCTTTTCCTTTTTTCCCTAAATTAATATTCAGATTTTGGGGGGTCGTCTTATAATCGAGCAAATTCGGTAGTTTCTCTCAGCTATAGCAGCTTTTCACTTGTTCTTTCGGTTATCTGGTGGCACCCCGATCGGTGTACAGCTGCTTAAAAGAATAATATATTTATTAATGGGGACTAGAGGGTGTTAGCCATCGTCCTGTGTATTTCTCCAGACACAGACTCAGTACAACTTGGGTGCTTGGGTTTAGATGTACTAAGAGAATAAATACTTAAGTGATATGTTATGGATCTCCTAAGTGACTCAGTCTATTGTAGTGTATTGTAGTAAGATTAGAATCTTTATTAGAATTAACTTTTAAATCTTTATTGGTTTCTAAATGTATTAAATTACCACTTGAGTGGAACATTCATAGCACACACAACAGCAAGTTTTAAAACTAGGTGGTGGTGAGGCCTTAAAAAGGCATACGTTTGGGATGAAATTTCTTGACACTTCGTGTTTTATAAAATACCAGGGAGGGAGATTGTAGTTTGAACTCTGCAACATCACTATACGTTAGCAAGGTCCATCCCTTAGGGACAGCTTAGCATTTCATGCCGAAGAAATTTGCCAGTTATGGCCCTAAATTATGCTTAATTCAGGAAGTTGAAATCTCAACTCCTGCCAATCCCCTTGTCAAATGCAAATGTGTCTGTGGTATGTACCACATTCGGGAGTGCACACGGTACGTTTTTTGTTTTAGTAAAATGTTTTTCTGTTGTATACACAGGTACGACCACAGCCAGCACTACTGAAGCTTCTGCAGACAGTGGGAGCAAGAGGAGACACATTTACCTTAAAACAGGCAAGACCTGAAGGCTAACACATCAAATAGCTTTATTTTGAGACATTTTCTATGCAGAGGTTCACTAATGGGAGGCAAAAGTAATGACCCCCCCACACCTTTAATAAAAAAAAAAAAGCCACACTTTTATTAAAAGTAACACACCAAAATTGGACAACAAAAAAATTAAATAACATTAATATTGTGTATATATATATGATTAACAGCAATCACATCTATCATGCCCAGGCATACCCAAATTACAGCATGTACTGGTTGCCTGGGCATGTTAGGAGTGTGATTGCTGTTAATCATATGTAAATATTGTTATTGAATTTATCTGTCCAATTTTGGTGTGTTACTTTTAATAAGTGTGCCTAACACACCAGATTTGGACCAAATAAATCATATATATCATTGAGAATAGCAATCACACTCATATCATGCCCAGGCAGCCAGTACATGCTAGAACCTGGGCATGATAGGAGTGTGATTATAGGCTCCCTATGCCATGCTATCCCCCCACACTTACACATCCATGCTATCACACACTCATTCACTAACATTCACTCATTCGTTCCCTTAATCATGCATACTTGCTGATACAACCTCCCCACCCCCTAACCTGAATTGCAGATCTCTCACTCGCAGACTTCTGCAACTTCTCTTGTCCCACCCCCAGGGGAAGAAGGAATGGAGCAGAGTCCTGACGTGCATTCACATGACTCTGCTGAGTTCCTGCTTTTCCTGGCCGGTACAAGAGACTCTGCTCGCACACTGTGCGAGCTACGCACAGGTAAGCAGCCTGGCACCTGCAGACGATTATTTTCGTCCGATAATGCCCTTTTCGGCCGATATATCGGTGCATCCCTAGTTATATACTTTGCATCTTTTTAAACTGTGATATCCGATATCAATAGCAGTGATATAAAAGTCAATTTATTGAGTGGTTTTCTGGCATTTAAGACATTTGATATAAAGTACTAACTTCCTACTTCATGCTGTATGCAATCATGAAAAGGAAATGCATAAACAGCTTAAACTTAAGGTACATTCCAGCTATCATAAGCACTTTGATGCATATGATAGATGTGTGGTCCCTATACATTTTCCTGTGGTCTGTTTTGCAAAGAAGTGAGTGATTTTGCTAATGCATTAGCCCTTTTATCCCACCCCAGCTAAATGCCCTGCAAGGGATGCACTCAATGAACACAGTTAAATTTGTTAGTGTGTTTGTGAGCATATGATTTTAGCATGTGTGTCTGTTCAGCAATTTAATATTTTCAGTTGTCTTGATTTGCTAATTTAATGTATTAATCACCTTCTGAAATTGATAAATGTAATCACTGATTTAGGGCTGCAACCAATTGTACATTTTTCACTTAAAATAATTTAATAAACAAACAGGATGTTAAAAATAAACGGCAGAATAAAAAAAATTCTTGTTTTTATTTCCCAATCTGAACAGCCCCCCCCCCCGTCATGCATATTTGAGCCTATGCTTCCCACACTGCTTCCCAGATACGCCACTCTCCCGGATATGCTGCTCCGCCCTCCCCACATGTGCCTTATACTTCCTGATATGCTTTATACCCCAGATATGCCACTCCGTCTTTCCCAGATATGCCAAGGTCCCCTCGTAGATTCAGACTCATTCACAGCACACTGACACAATACTTCTATAAATAAGTACTGGGTTAGTCTTCACTGCCCCCAGGATTTAGGTTCCCTTTAGTCACCCCCCCCCTTTACCTCTAAATGCACCTTAAGTGAACCTTATTAAATTAACCCTCAGTCCTAAGCAAGGAATTAACCCTAAACACCCCATTAACCATAACTGCCCCTAAATTAACCCTAAAGACCCCATCAACTATAACTGCCCCTAAATTAACCATAAAGACCCCATTAACCCTAACCACCCCATCAACCATAACTGCCCCTAAATGTCAATGGGGGAATCTATAGAGATGTTTAGGACTTTAACCCTGGATTTCTATTATCATATACTAAGCCACACAATGTTACTACCAGGAGGACATGCTTATCTTCAAACAGAATATTACTAAAGAAGCACGTAAAAAAAAAAAATGAAAAAAAAAAATTCTCGATCTTTATTTTTCTGTGAACCGGTGTTTGCTGGCTCTGGGTTATAGGAGGAGGTGGCTCTCCTTATCGGAGCAAATCGTCTGAGTCTGCAGGAGGCCTTCCTGTAACGGTTCCTGTACTGGCACGATGCCAGGATACATCGGTTTGTATTGTACCGACGGGATGCCGGGGTACAGCGGTTTGTCTTGTACCGGCGGGATGCCGGGGTACAGCGGTTTGTCTTGTACCGGCGGGATGCCGTGGTACAGCGGTTTGTCTTGTACCGGCGGGATGCCGGGGTACAGCGGTTTGTCTTGTACCGGCGGGATGCCGGGGTACAGCGGTTTGTCTTGTACCGGCGGGATGCCGGGGTACAGCGGTTTGTCTTGTACCGGCGGGATGCCGGGGTACAGCGGTTTGTCTTGTACCGGCGGGATGCCGGGGTACAGCGGTTTGTCTTGTACCGGCGGGATGCCGGGGTACAGCGGTTTGTCTTGTACCGGCGGGATGCCGGGGTACAGCGGTTTGTCTTGTACCGGAGGGATGCCGGGGTACAGCGGTTTGTCTTGTACCGGGCGGGATGCCGGGGTACAGCGGTTTGTCTTGTACCGGGCGGGATGCCAGGGTACAGTTGTTTCTTGTACCGGCGGGATGCCGGGGTACAGCGGTTAGTCTTGTTGTACCGGCAGGGTGCCAGGATACAGCGGTTGGTCTTGTAGTACCGGCAGGGTGCCAGGGCACAGCGGCTGGTCTTGTAGTACTGGCGGGATGCCAGGGCACAGCAGTTGGTCTTGTAGTACCGGCGGGATGGAAGGTAGTATGTTCTCCCACAAGTTGAAAGCAGACATACTGCGCGTGGTTCCTGCCGAAAAGATGTTGTTCCCCCGCAAAGGAAAACCAATGGAACAATTTCTGATCTTCAGGGTTAATGGAGGTCCTCAGGAAGTAAAAACCCTTTCCCCTGTCTCAATTCCAGCATCAAGCTCTCCGGAGATGGTGGGAGGAAGAAGAACAGAGGGGCTACTCTTCCCGCCTCAATGTCTCCCCAATCAATAAACTGAAAGAAGGGATGGAAGTGGATGGTGGCAGCTTCTTTCAGCCTCTTGGAGGGTTTCTTGCACAGCATCTTCTCTATGAGGTCTTTGGTCTCAGGGCTGAGATGGTCAGGGTACAGCGGTGTGTCCTTGATGACCGATCTGGCCACCTCTTTAATGTCTGTCCCGCAGTAGAATAGTATGTCTCCCGTGGCCATCTCATACAGTATAACCCCGTAGGCCCACCAGTCTATAGAGGCATTATACCTCTTACCTTTGTGCATTTCCGGGGCTATGTATCCCAGGGTCCCAGCAAAACCATCGGCCGTCTGCTCTCCGAACATGTTCTCCACAGCCAGACCAAAATCTGCTATCTTAAGATGACCCTCGTTGTCCAACAGCACATTCTCTGGCTTGTATGCGCTTGCTATGGATATACTGCAAACCACAGACTAGTTCGGCAGCGAAGAATGTGGTGATGTTGGGGTCAAGTCTGCCAAAAGTAGCAAGTATCCAGGTCTCTTCCATTTAGGAACTGCATGGTGAAGAACAGGGAGTCCTCGGTCTGGAAAGCGGCGTGCATGTGGGTCAGGAATGGGCTCCCCGCTGCCACTTTGCCACTTCCAACACGCGCCTCTCCACCATAATGCTGCTCCTGTCCTCCAAGAAGTTGCTTCTTCTTGATCATTTTAACGGCCAAGAACTTTTTGCTGATTGTGTCGGTAGCCAGCATGACTTTGCCGTAGCTGCCCTTTCCCAACAGGCCATGGAACAGAAGGCTCTCCAAAGGAATGTCCGATTTAGATGGTTGGGAACTGGCCTCACCTCTCCTCTTCTTCGTAACGCCATGTCCCTTCATTTTGTCTCGTTTACGCTTTCTGTCCCTGCCTTTACTTTCTTTCCTCACCTTCTTGGCCTGGTCCTTAACCTGCTTCTTGCTCTCCTTTTGTTTTCTTTTCCTGCCACAGTCCACATTTGCGCATGATGTCCCAGTGATCTGTCCTAGGTCTCTACTATGGTTTTCTGTGGCATGTTTTAGCATCTCTGGGTTACCTACGGGGGGAAGTTGGTCCCGCTCCATCAGCCATAGGTCTTTCTCAGCCCCGTGGTCCCCCTTTTTCTGTCGCTCCACTGCTTCTCTCCTTTTCCTACCAGTTTTCTCCATTAAAGTCTTTTTAAACTTCTTTTTTTGTGCATTTCTTTGTGCATCTTGGTCTTTGTGTTTACCATTTGGCAAGTGGGTTTAGGTTGCTTTACAAAAAAGAGAGTTTATTGTAATTCCCCCTAAACACCCTTTTCTTGAAGTCAGAGTATCTTTACAAGGTAAAAATGTACTTTAGTGGTTGCCACATTATGCAGAGAAATTTTATTTTTACAATTTTTTGTTTTGGGTGAAAAACTGTGCAGGGCTGTAAAACCCTTGATTTGCAAATGCTTGTCTTCTGCCTGACTAATGACCGTTAGCATAAAGATGTTACCACTGAGCGGTTTATCAAGCTAAAATGCTACTTGCAGAGACACACCAAGGAGGCAAATTTATCTCAACTGTGGAAAAAGTTTTGCACTTTAGAATAAAATAACATATCTAAACTTAATTCTGATAATTCAATTTTTTCCTACATTCTCCGGGCAGTTTCCTTTCACAGATGTAGTCTGTGCCCATAAATAAAAAGTGTGTGTGGTTGTTTTGTTACTGCCTCCTTATTTGCCTCCTTGAATCCTATGTTCACTCATTGACACCTTTTAACACCCAGGGAGGAGAACCGTTCAAGCCCTCTACGTTCAGTGAATATTGATGGCTTTTAGGAAGTATTTAAACAAAGCTGATTTCTTTTTTTTTTTTTTTTTTTTTTTTTTTTTTTTATCTGATGGCTCCATGTGATTTATCCTGGGGATCTCTGGCTGTTGTATAATGTATAGTTTGTAGAAGATTTAGAAGGGGAAAATGTATTAAATAAGGAATAAATAAGCAAGTAAAAAATGCAGATATAGCTGCATGTCAGTGAGGAATTTAACTGCACTGCAATTTCATTACTAATATGTCAACCCATCCATGGATCTTGGTGACTTATTTGAAACACTTATGCATTTAAATAACTTTTTTAGCAGCCATCGGTGCTGGGGTCTCATAAAGGCGATAAAACATTTAGAGATGTCAAAGCTCTTGCTGAGTCTGGTTCTCGTGTCATCTAGTTCATCTAAGTGTCTGGCGCATGCTCTTATTGATGCAGTATATAAATCTACTTCTACTTTCCAGCAGGCTGTCATGCAAATAAACTATACCAAATGATTCTTTAGTGATGTGGATACTATTTGTGTTCTGTGAGCTTTAGAAGTGTTGGGTATGCTATACATGCCAAAGCAGAAGAAGCTGCCATTGAAAAGCAGCTGTTACATCAAGGTTTGGTCTCAAGGATCTTATTTACAAAATAATAAAACTGGTTTATATTGCACCATAATCTGCAGCACTGTACCGTGGTAAAGGGTAACTAAGGCCTCAACTGAGCTTACAACTCGCAGGTAGTTGATGGTTCTAAAAGCTTCTATGCATCCTTAGTGAAGAGATGCGTATTTTAGTATATGGGATCTCTTTGAAACATTGTGTTCAATATGATTTTTAAATACTCTTGTGTTATAGTTCAACTATTCACAAGCAGCTGTGTTGGTCGCGTAGAAAAAATGTGCTAATGTGACCTATCAACGTGATACCTCAGGTGGCGACAAGTTGACTTATTCCTTCAATAAATAATGCGTACTGACCAACTTGACTGCTGAGTCTTGGCTGTTCGTAAAACAACTTTAGAATTAATGAGTTTCTGTACCAGTATCGAGTGCAGACAGCTGATCACTGTCAACTGACAGCCTGTGCTTTAGTAACCAGATTTCTGTAGTAACTCACAGTATGAGCAAGAAAAAGTATGTGGTACATGGTCTAAGGAACATGCTTGGGCGAGGTCTGTGCTGGCTTAACATAGCTGCCCCCTTTTGCCCTGCATTAAAGTTGGCCCAAATTTTTATAGTCTAGATCCATAAAGCAGCAAAGATCAGTCTCTTAATTGCGTTATTTATTTATTTGCTGTACCATTAAAAATGAAAATTGAAGCACAGAAACAGAGCAACTGCCTTTCAAGCAAAGGCTAAAGAAGCCGCTGATGATGCAGCAGAATTATATTTGCACTCAAGCTCTGACATTGTTTGACCCCAAAACTTGTAAAATGATCCTAATGGGTGTAAGAAATTTTGATGGGGACTATTAATTTGCTTGTGTGCCTGGGTCATATGTATGAATCAACATATAATGCTGTTCTTCTTTGTAGGTTATGCATTATCTGGGACAATATATCATGGTTAAACAGCTCTTTGACAAACAACAACAGCATATTGTCCATTGTGGCGCTGATGAGCTTGGTGAATTGCTGGGCATTACAACCTTCTCTGTGAAGGACCCAAGGTGAGTTTGGTAAAAATCCTGCAAATGTACTTGTGGTTCTGCATTGTACCCAACCACAAAGTATATTATAGTGTCCTTGTGAGAGATGACAGGGGCAGCTTCTGTACAGCGAGAACTACATCCTGTCCTACTGACCCTGTTTAAGTGGAAGGAGGTCTAGGGGGGTATGTGTGAGGGGTGACAACTGCAAGTGTGTACTTGTAGGCCTCTGTCTATAATCAACGGGGAAAAAATAGCAGTGTATTTCTTTGTTCTGATGATGCTCTGTTCTTGTTACAGTCCCCTGTATGAAATGCTGAAGAAGAATCTATATCGAATCTCTTGCACAGGTAGATACTTGTATTTATTTTGCTACGCTAATATTCACGCTCATTCAGTGTCCCCGCTTAATGCTTTTACAATATGCTTCAAACCATATCAGTGCGATAGTTGTTTAATATCACAAAGAATAGGCTGTGCAGTTATGCAGCACATAAGATGTACGAGACTGGTGTGAGTATGTATCGTGTGAGAACATTGTCACTACATGAAGCTAATTTAGTATTGGTGCAATATTTGTCAAGGTTTTCTTATTTAAACATTTGGTAGATGAATTAAGAAGGTTAAACTGGTTTATTTTTGGAAATTTTGACATATTTTACCTTTTAAATTACCAATTTGAGAAGAGTAAATGCACTCTGTATTGTATTCTCACAGTATTCACCTTTTGTTTTGAATATGCACCCTGAATACTGATTGCTGAAACAATCGAGCTGTCCATAGGAATTCTATTTTTTTTTTTATTATAAAAGCGCATTGAAAAGTGGAAGTCATGCCAAACAATATCATTCATACAGCTTATCTCTGTTTATGCTAAGTTTTCAGCTTACTAAACATGCACAAGTGCTTAAGTGGAGGGGCTTAGGGGCAAAGTGTTGAAATTCTATGTTTTTACAATATACTAATTGTAACGTATGGTAGGGTAACTTCTATGGTTTAATAAAATGTCGGAAAACATCCTGAATCTCTTAAACAGATTAAATAGAACACTCTATAATACAAATTGTCCCTAGTTGCTCGGCTATCAGTAAGCGCTCCATCACCTAAAAAAAAAATTGAATAAGCATAAATCAGTCCTACAATTTGGAAATTGTCTACAATCTTATGGTAAATACATTTACCACCAAAGCTGTGTCCTAGGTTTAAAGTATTTCTATAACAATATATTACTTTGATAAGATAAAAAGCTTCTTGTTTAAAAACATCGCCCTGTGGATCACTCTTTCTTACTACAACATTTTTAATTAACCCCCAATAGACAGACCTCATGGCTGATTGCTAAGATTTTTATTTCCTCCAAGAGTATAACACTATGGTTGTCTTATTAACAGGTTGAACAGCCTCTGTTATGTGAGTTATGCTTAACTGATTTCCTCATGTTTTTTGTGTCATGAAATCTAGGAACCATTCATTTTAAAAAATAAAAAAAAATTTTTTTAATGAGTGCATGATGTTGAGAAGTCGTATCTAACAAAGTACCAAAGACTATCGATCTGATAGCACATTTTTAGTTATGCTACCGAGGCCTTCACAGCTGAAGTAGAAGAACTGGTCATCTTGCTTTAGCAGCACCTTCTGGATCTGTTGTATCCCTACCTTTCCTTTCTTGGAAAAGCTTGTGAAAGGATTGTAAGAACATATGTTACCAGGGAAGGGCTTTTTTCCCATTCGTTTCACAGATGCCGCAGACAGTTCCTCAAGTGACCAAACACAGGATACGGGCGGTTTCGAGCCAGAGAAGGTAAAACCTGGTATTTGTTGACCCTGTACAGAGCCTCCCCTTCTCTGTACCTGCCGGCGTTGGATCTCCAGACCACTTTTCAAACCATTCAGGTTCTTCTGGAGTCCACGGAGCAGGGACAGAGTCACCCTTCTCTGTTCCCATACTGCTCTCACAGCTTCCGCCTCCAGGCTGTGAGAGTGATGTAGCAGTTCTACCAGCCACAAAGTCACCACTTCTATAACTGCCTCCTCCTTTACAGTAACTTGGATTGTGCATTAGGGATTTCAGTGGATTTAAAGGGCCAGATTGCTATTGACCTAAAGCTAGCTTGCTTAATGTGTTTTTTCATTTAATGGAATTTGAAGTTGATAATTTTGTATTTGCTAATTATCAAAATATACCCATTAAAGTATGAAATCCTGACTTCATGCTTGCCGTTACGGATAAAATGCTGCCTCTTTTATTACAAAAGTGGTTGGATTTGGCTGTTAGAGTGGGTGGCTGGTATATAACTGCTGCATCTCCTTCTGCAACATCACAAAATAAAAGCTCTAATTTGCTTTCATTTCATTTTTCTGTTAGACGCCTAAACAAGGAATTGGCATTGGAGATGGAAGTAGACCGTTAAGTGACAATACAAATGAAGCTGCTTGTTCATCTTTTCTCAAACGCCATGCAGAAGGTATTCTTGTATTTTCATGCTATTTATGTGATATTTATAACTCTATATCAAACCAATGTCAAAAGGTATCGGCCTCTCAGATCATTATAGAAGATGTAAATTTGTATATCTGCAAATGCTCAGACATTATATAAATGTTAAATCGCCTGGACAAAGTATGAGTTGAGACAACCCACATTAAACGGCTCCCTAATGTACAGAATGGTGGTGATCAAAAAGTTTTAATGTTTTTTTCATCTCATAAATGAAGATGTGCAACAGTCAAACTATTCCTTGCTTAATCAGCCAACGCGTAGTAGAGGGAATGACACATCAAATGTAATCATTTAGGTGTTATCATTCATATTATTAACCCCTTGGCTGCTAAGCCATTTCACACCCTGGTGCTAAGCTAGTTTTCGGCATTTTGGTGCATCTCACGTTTAAAGGCGTTTCAAGTACATTTCTTGGGAATAAACTAAACAAACCATATATTGTTTTTTTCAGCACACCCAGCAGATTCCAAATATACCATTTTTATATGTGTATGTCTCATTAGATTTGCAAAATACAACCAAAAATGGGAAAAAAGTGTAATTTTTCACTTCCAACTCAATAAAAACTAGTTTGTAATGTTATTTTTCTAAACTCTAATATCAAAACCTGTGTTGCTAAATATTTGTAGTAGGTACCCGGTCTAAAATAAACAGACATTGAGAACAATAGACTGTGTTTTTCTAATATTTTATTGCTAAAAGTTAAATTTATAAGACTATCACAAAATTCATCTTTAAATTTAATGCATGGCTGCGTCAATTAAACAGCTCTAGCTGCCCGGGATGTTAAAATATGCCAACAAAACTATATATTTTTAGAAACTACACCCCCCGCTGCAGCAAATGAGGTCTTATTTGTATTTGTATCACAAATCTGACTTGCACAACAAATAAGTGAATATCACACAAATAAAAATAAAAAATAAATAAAATTAAAAGCGACAAGTTCATTTATGTCTTCCGCACTCCAGGTTTGTCCTAGAAACACATGCAGCCCCTCATTTGATGCGCCAAGGGGTGTAGTTTCTGAAAATATATACTTTATGTACCATAATTTAACTTCCCAGCTGTCTAGAGCTGTCTAAATGCAGCCATCACCCCTAAATGTTTTAAGACAATTTTTTAACAAGATTCTCCAATCTGCCATATCTGAAGTTAAGGTGGTCTAGACATCTGGGAAGTTAAATTAGGGTACATAAAGTACACATTTCAAGAAACTACACCCCTTGGAGCTTCAAATGAGGGGTTACATGTATTTCTAGGACAAAAGTTAAGTTCACAGATAATGATGGAATATGTCGCTTTGGCTAGAAAATATGTTTTTTCTAACCATAGCGACATGTTCATTTGTGTCTTGCGCACTCCAGGTTTGTCCTAGAAACACACGCAGCCCCTCATTTGATGCGCCGAGGGGTGTAGTTTTTGAAAATATGTACTTTTTGTGCCATAATTTAACTTCTTACGTGAGCAGTAATGCCACGTCAAGGCTTCAACCCTAATTACTGACCATTCACACACTTTTCATATCTCCATTCACTCGCAGAAGCACACGCCATACTTTCCATACATTCACTCGCAGAAGCACACACACCATTCTTTCCCCTTACAATCCCAAAGAGATGATCGTAAAGGGAGAAAAACATCACTTTTACAGCAAAAATAAGTTTTGCAGTAAAAATGCAAGGGGCTCCAGGGATGACATGGTTAACTTACGTACTACAGGCTATACGGCTGATTTTTGCAGTTCCTCTGGATTTCAAAAATTGCCTTCCTCTACCATTGGCTAAATTTAACTCCATGATCAAAGGGATCATGGGGTTAAAATTTAGTATCGGCCATTTTTAAAAAGGGAATGTGACTTTTTATAGCTATATGATCGCTGTGGTAACATTGGCTACCACAGTGATCATTTAGCTAGAATACTTAAACTTTTTTTTTTTTTTTTTAAAGTTAAACCAGTTTATGTTTAGATAATTTAATTTGGGGGTCTCTAGGCAACTTTGATCTTTATTTATCTGCCTTTAGAGACCCCCAAATCATTTTTTTTTACTTTTTTTTGTACATTTTTATTTTTTTAACATAATATTTTTTATACTTTTTTACAAGCATTATACCGTTGGAAAGGTGAGGCGATTACCTTTCCAACGGTATATGTTGGGGGTCTGTAGCTGCTCAGATGCCTGAGATACAGGCATCTAAGCAGCATGCCCCCATACCGTGAAAACTGACAATTGTCAGTTTTCAATAAAGTTGCGCGGTGACGTCATCGCGTCATTACGCGCAACGTCACCGGCCGGATCGGGTGGTCCCAGTGATGCCCTTCAAAATGAGGGGCAGATCGCCGGGGTAGGTGGTGATGGGGGTCCACAGACCCCCATCAAGGTAGGAGAGTGCTAGCGACGGCATGGTGCCGTCGTTAGCACCTGACTGGGACTGCTAGCGACGGCACCATGCCGTCGTTAGCAGTCAAGGGGTTAAATTGTTTCACTTCCAATATATTAAGTACTGTGCTTTGGGGCACTAATGGGAAGTTGGCATAGGTTGTATTGCTATTTCCTGAAGACACTGCTGGGAAACGTTCCTTCCCTGAAAACACAATTCTATGAATTACATTTTTGTTGCACCTAAATGAGCAGGAGTGCCTTACATTACCTTATATGTGGGTAGGTAAGACTGTATGAATCCTTGAAACATTTTGAAATTAAAAAAGCAAACTTGATAATTAGTTCAATTAAACTACGGAGCTGTGTTGATTTTTGTCATAAGCCCGCTAATTTATTTCCTCCATCACCAGATGTTGAAGATCCAGAAAATTCCAAACAGCCACGTCTGGACTTGGCATTTGAAGAGTGGGATGGAGCTGGCTTGCCCTGGTGGTTTTTAGGGAATTTGAGGGCAAATTATAGTCCACAGAGTAATGGATCCACAGACATCCCTTCCAATCAGGTACCGATGTGCATCTGAGTGTTTGTCCAACTCTCTTTATGAACCCAGTAAAACTAGAATCGCTGCTAAGTATACCAAAGGGGAATGATTTTAGGAGCCAAATGATTGTGGCTCTTAATAGAAATAAGCTGCTAAGGCCTAATTTTTTTGCTACTGAATTTAAGACTGACTGACCTAGGCAAATAGTGATATCTTTTTTTAATATGTAAGCCTCATTTAACATTCATTTTAAATTGTTGGTGTGTTTGCCAAGTGACCATACTGTAGGTAGATTAATTTACTTATTGGCTTTTCCAACTTACCTACTAAGAAGCGGATTGTGTGCCAATCAGCGTATGCACATGATGAAATGACAAGAAGCCTTTCTTTCTTTCTTGTAGGATATCGACACAGCCCTTGTGTCAGACAGCACTGATGACCTGTGGTTCCTTAATGACTGCCGCTCTGATCAGATCAATGTGGAGGTTAAAGTAGAGACTCTAGACTCACAAGATAGTGAAGGAAAGGAAGTCAAGGAAGATGAAGGCAAAAAGGTGAGTATAAGAGCATTTAATTACATTAATGCACATAATGCAGGTCTTGTACAATGTATTGTTAAATCTGTGAGATTATTTCAAACTTTCCTTTGTTTTATTATGTAAGGAATGTATTATGATTTATATGGGACAAGCTCAACCTCATGTACTGGAATAACCAGTTAGTGTTAGCCCTTCATAATGTATCTCATGCCAACTCATCTGTCTAATGCGGTGAGTTTTGCATGGGTTGAGCTCACTTCGGTGTCAGTCACAATAAAAAAATGAGAAGAGGGAAAACTGTAGAAGCTCAGATCACTTGAAGATGTGCCCTGTGCGATTCTTTGGTCATGGGACAGGATACCTGTTGTCCTGATTTCAGGGCCGTTATTTAATTGTGGTCATACAGTAAAGATGGAAAGGCACATTAACAAATATTTGGGCGTCCCCCCCAAGAAACAGAATCTTTGAAAACATTTAGAAAATCCATTCCTTTTGGAATTTAGATAAAGATTGTTACCATCAAATATATTTTGTTCATGTTTGACAAAAACGTTTATCTCAGAAATCTCAGAAAAACAGTAAGCGAAAGAGAAATGTATATACTACATCTGTGAGGATGTTTTTATGTAGCATTATCCTTCTTGTTCTCAGGTGATCGAATTAACCATTAATGAGGATGATCTGGAGGACACTCAGAGTCTAAGTGATACAGACACAGAGCTCACTTCTGAGGTTTGTCACATTTGATTTTGTCACCTTTTGATTTAAGTTCACATTTTCCTATATAATGTATATTATGAGTCATTCTGTATTTTTGTGTACAGTAGCTTTAATACTGTAACGGTCTTAAGTATGTAATACAGGGCTCGACAAATCCCAGGCGCCAGGTCGCCATGGCGACTCAGAATTTTGTCCTGGCGCCTAGGAGTTTGTCAGCCTCTTACATCCACAAAAAAAATGCCCCCGCGTCACCACGCGGGGGCGTTGCTGCTGCTGTCTGCCCAGAAGTCTGGGCAGACAGCACAGCCACTCAGAGCCCGCCCCCGAGCCTGAGATCACTCCCACGGAGTGATCCTGTAGGCTAAAACCGCGATTGCAGGAAAACCTGCAATAGCGTTTTCAGCTGCCACAGGCAGCTTCAGGAAAGGGGGTTCAGTGTTCACACAACATCCCCCTGCTGCCTGATCGCTCCATGAGAGCGACAGGGCAGCGTTAACCCCTTCAATGCCGCAATCGCGGCATTTTAGGGGTTAATTCCCGTTTTGTACGGGGCTCTGCTGCTGGTGGTCTGCCAGGAAGCCCAGGCAGGCCAGCAACAGCAAAAACGACCCCCCCACAAGCCCTTTGATGACTCCTGTAGGCATGGAAGCCTACAGCAGTCATCAAAGAGACTCCCCCTGCAATGGCTGGTCTATAGACCAGCAATTGCTTCCCAGCTGCCAGAGGCAGCTTCAGGGACAGGGGGGAGAGGGTTCTTTGGTCTCCACATGAGTGTGGTGACCAGCCCCAACACCCCACTGCTGCCTGATCGCTCCATGAGAGCGACAGTGCAGCGTTAACCCCTTCAATTCCACAATTGTGTATAACACATTTGTGGCATTGCAGGGGTTAACATTTAAACATTATAAAAAAATAATAAAAAAAAACAAAAAAAAAAACCCAACAAAAAACAGCACTGACCTGAAAGTCCAGGGTGCTTCCAGGTCAAATGCTGTGCGTTTAGTAAGTGGGCTGATGATGATCAGATCACTCCTAACCAACTGTTAGTTTAAAAAAAAATCCTGGCTCCTAACTTTTTTAGCTGGAGCCTAGATTCACAACAAATTTGTCAAGCCCTGATGTAATACATTAAGCCCTTCACGACTCAGCCCGTATATGTGCATGAAATATGTACATGCTGCTTTAACCCCTTAAGGACCGGGCTCATTTTTCGTTTTGTACCCTGTGGGACCGAGGCTGTTTTGACACTTTTGTGGTGCTTGTGTTCAGGTGTAATTTTCTCCTCACCCATTTAGTGTACCCACATAAGTTATATATTGTTTTTTTCAGGACAAGATGGGCTTTCTTCAGATACCATTATTTTGATCGTATCATCTTATTTACTATAAAAAAAATAAAAAAAACATGGTGAAAAATTGAAAAAAACACATTTTATGACTTTTATTTGAAAAATCTTTTACTCACCTAAAAAAGCAAGTAAAAAAACTAGCTAAATAGATTCTACTACTTGTCCTGAGTTTAGAAATACCCAATGTTTTTATGTTTTTTTGCTGTTTTTTGTAAGTTATAGGGCAATAAGTACAAGCAGCGTTTTATTATTTCCAAATCTTTTTTAACAAATCTGGTCAGTCTGCCTCCATCTCCTCTTTGGAACATCTTTGAAGCCGGTTAACTCAATTTAACCCATTCAAACCATATATTTTTGAAAACTAGACACCCCAGGGTATTCCAAATGCTGTTATTTTAACCCTTTCCATGCACCAATTATACAACTACACTTTGTCAAACTTTGTAATAGTAATTTTTTTTATTTTTTTTTCCACACAAATTGTACTTTAGTTATAGATATACAGGTTCTGGTATATGTCACTGTCAAACAACACCCCAATATGTGTTCAGCAGCATCTCCTGAGTACAGCGATACCCCACATGCATGGGTTTGTCAGATTGTTTGGCTGGTAAAAGGCTACTTTTGGGGCATGTGTAATTCAGGTGGTCATTTGGTCATTGTGCCTCCCTCTCCTCTTTGGAATATCTTTGAAGCCGGTTAACTCAATTTAACCCATTCAAACCATATATTTTTGAAAACTAGACACCCCAGGGTATTCCAAATGCTGTTATTTTAACCCTTTCCATGCACCAATTATAGAACTACACTTTGTCAAACTTTGTCATAGTAATTATTTCTTTTTTTTTTCACACAAATTGTACTTTAGTTATAGATATACAGGTTCTGGTATATGTCACTGTCAAACAACACCCCAATGTGTGTTCAGGAACATCTCCTGAGTGCAGTGATACCCGACATGCATGGGTTTGTTGGGTTGTTTCAGATTTAAAATGCCACATTTGGGAAGTGCGCTTTTTTTCTCCATTTTGGTCAGTCATTTTGGATAGGTACACTATGCCTTATCTTTGAGCTAGGCCACTCCAATTTACCCCATCAGCCATTTTTTTTATATATTAGACACCCCTTGGGTATTTGAAGTGCTTTTATTTTAACTCTTTGTTGAGATTTTTGAGAAATTTTAGCACTTGCTCAAAATAATAAACTTTATTTTTTAATTTAATTTTATTTTTTTAATACTTTTTTTTATATTTTTTTTTTTACACATTTTGCTGGTACTGGATGGTTCATCTAGTGACATCACTGCATAATTATTTTTAAATGTTAGCACATTTTTTTTATTTTTTTTTCCATTTTTTATTTTTTTTTATTTATTTTTTGAATATTTTACTAATCACATAGTGATTAGAAAGCTGGGCTCCATTGACTTGCATGGTTGAATGCAGTACCTGTATTCAACCAGCAAGTGGAGCCAGTTCTCTAGAGGGTCTGGAGACCCTCTAGCGAACTTTTTCGTCTTTATTGTTGTAGTTCCCGGGCCGCCGCCATCTTACTTGATGGCGAAGATCACCGGCAGCGGCGGCTGTGACCGCTCTCCGGAGCGGTCACAGCCCACCCAGAGGTAAGTGTTTGGTGTCGCTGGATGCCTCCAGATCGAGGCATTCCAGCGACACCATTTAAGTTTAGGAGGCGATCGTTGATCGCCTCCTAAACGCTTTTAAAACGGGCGTCCGCCGCCATACAATGTATGGCGGCTGTTGACGCCCCGGGGAGGGGCCAGACATGGCCCCCGATGCCGATCTCGGCCTTGCTGAATGCCTCGACATCGAGGCATTGCAGCAAGGCCGTTTAAGCGAAGAAAGTGATCCTTGATCACTTTCTAAGCTTATTTAATTTTTTGACGGTTCAGGACCGTCAAAGGTCATTTAGTGACCTTCTTGTTATGACGGTCCTGAACCCGGCAAAGGTCGCGAAGGGGTTAAAATTGCAGCAATCGGCAGCTTTGCCGCATCCACGGAAGCTTCATAAGGGAGGCTATCCGAAGATACTGGGAGGAAAGCCCTTCCCCTGAAAAGAAAGGTTCAGCGGCAGCCAATCAACAAAGATGGGCGGCAGCTAAAACAGAACTTAAGTGATCATCAATCAGTTCTTAACCATAATCAGTGTTGATGAAATGCCTGCATATCTAGGCATTCAGCAACACAACCCCTCCAAAGAGCAACCACAAGTGCCATCGGTGAGTGACATTGCTGCCACTCACAAGATGAAAAGCTAACGTGTACTCAATCTGAAGTCAATGAAGGAAGTCAGTGGAGCCCAGCTTACAAATCGCAAGGTGGTTAGTAAAACAAAGTTTTAGTTTTTTTTTTTTTTTGCATGGAAAGAGTTAAAATGCTGGTATTTTAAATTCCCATGGGTTTTTTTGTTGTGTATGATTTTATGGGATAAATGCACAGACTGACCAGATGTCAAAAAGGTGACCTTTTACCTCCTAAATTACCTGACGTACCATGCACCCCCTGTCGCTGTACTCAGGAGATGCTGCTTACAACATATTGGTATGATTTGTGAAAGTGACATATACCAGGAGCTGTAAATTCATACCTAAAGTAGGTGTTGAAAAACGCACAGAAAAAAACTATGGCAAATTTTCATAAAGATTGGTAGTAAAATGTGTGCATGGAAAAAGTTAAAATACCAGAATTTCAAATACCCTGGGGTGTCTAGTTTTCAAACATATATGGTTTGATGGAATAAAATCAATTGACCTTCTTCAAAGATGTCCCAAATGACACATGGGGGAGAATTTTCAAGATGTCAAAATTCCAACTTGAAAAATGTGCACTCTTCCCAAATGTGGCCTTTTAGCTCCTATACAACCCAATAAACCCATGCATGGGATTGTTTTTAAAGGTTTTGAAATGACAATATGCTTATTGTACCTTTTTTGTACTTACAAAAAAACACAGATTGGCAATTTCTAAATCTGACTACCAGGTTTTTTTAATTGGCTTTTGCAGCAGAGTAAAGAAAATCAAATAAGTAAGAAAAAAAAATCGCCATATTTTATAATAAATAATTGTATGTAAAGAAAGCCCTGCTTGTCTTTGGAAAAAAAAATGGATGAACTAAATGAGAAAATTACAGCTAAACCAGGAACAACATGGCAAAAATGTTAAAGCGACTTGTCCCAAATTTTACATGTAAAAAACATTATTAAATATACCTCTATAGACTGGTGTATGCATACCTTGAGGATTTTATCTCTCCAATATGATGCTAAAGAGTGGCAAATGTAGTAATGGCTGCATTTCTTCTATACACTACTTTTCTAATTAACTTTTCAACACTTGTATAATGCATTTTGCTTCCTTTGATAAGCAAAAGTATAAACATTAGCCATTTTTAATTTTTTTAGGATTGCTGGCAGTGTGCGAATTGCCACAAATTTAACTCGCCAGTGAAACGTTACTGCTTTCGATGCTGGGCACTAAGGAAGGACTGGTACGCAGACTGTCCTCGTCTCGTGCACACTTTGTCAACACCTGTAATTCCTGCCAAGTCCTGTGCTGGAGAAGACAAGGATGGAATTGACATTCCTGACTGCCGCAGAACTGTCTCAGCACCAATGGTGAGGCCGCAAGTAGCTTACAGCAGACCTCCCTCATCCTCGCTGGACTCATTAGACCTTGCAGCAAGTTCCAAAACTTTATCAGCAAGCACAGATACACTACTCAGTTTCCAGTCAGAGGAGGTGACCCTAGAATCTAGTCGTCCTTTACTACAGCCGTGCCAGCTCTGCCAGAGAAGGCCTCGTAATGGCAATGTGGTACATGGACGCACTGCTCACATGGTAGCGTGTTTTACGTGTGCACGTAGCCTTCAGAAGACTCGTAAAGGATGTCCTGTGTGTCAGAAACCCATACAGATGGTGGTGAAAACATATGTGGCCTAACTGGAGGGCATTATAAAGTACTTTTGTTTTTTTTGGTGTCTTCGCCTATCACTTCCTGCTGCCATCACAGCTGGGGCCGATGGAAATCCTATATGGAACCATTCTATGCATTTTAAGCTCTTTGTGTTTTGTCCCTCAAGCACCTTTTATTTTGAAGACCATGAAGGGTTTTGCTCTGAAGTTCAATAAAGGAAGAACTTGTATTTTGTTTACTTGGGGAGTTGGGAGTCTTAGCTCACAAACTCCTAGAAGGCACTGGAGGTATAATTTCTTTTGCCTTCAACATAAGACCATGCATTATCACTGCCATGAAGTGTTTGTTGTACAATACTGCTCACCAACAATTGCCAAGGTGACTACTGTGGTTCAACGTTTTCAGTGATTATTAAATTAAAATATTAGTATTTTTCCAAGCTTGTATAGTTTATAATGGAAAATCTATTGTCATTTTTACCCCTGGAAGGCTTTACCAGTGGTACTTAAGTTGGTTCCGTAACAACTAAACAAACCAGCTATTAACAGAATGTCTTTCTTCTTTCAGAATTGTGCTTTTTGTTTCTTTCGTTAGTCCACTTGCTCTATGGAACTTATTGATCACATGCTTCATCAAGGAAACTACTCCTCCATATACATTTAATCCATTTGCAAGAATTATACTTAAGCTGCAGTGAATATGTATGGGCGAGGAGGCATTTTCTTCAAAGCTTTTGGCAGCTATTTATTTACTTGCATACATTTAGGGGTGCGCTTCACATGAAAACCTTGGTCGTTGAGTATAAGGTAGAAATCGCCAACTTGCCATTTCTGCATTATTTGTCCTGCAGGAAATATATTCGTTAGTTTTGCTGTGTGTATTTGTAATTGCACTTATGATCTTGGGTGAGTCTGTTTTAAGCTCTCCGAATGTTTTATCCTAAATGTATTGTCAAGCTATAATCTGTGCCAATGAATCAAAGATCTGCTTAGCTTAAAGGTTCCTCTGAACTTAACCTCTGACATTTTGCTACATCCCCTAGTATTGACTGGGTTAGAAAAGCCATTTATGCTAACTTGGCTAGTGTTTGGGATGCAGCACTAATGTTTTAATTTGCCTCTTATTGGCTTGCTTTCTAGTCTCTCTGAACAACCAAAGTGAACACAGAAAATAGATTTTTTTATTCACGTTTAGCACTCTCATCTACTGTTTTCGCAAAGCGTACATTTTACTTAGACTGCATTTTCAACTGCTATAAAAGTAAAACTTTATTTTTAAATCCTCTTACTAAGGTGGCTTTTTAATGCTGGCGGTCGCTTACTGTTTCAAGTGCTGTAAGTACCTCAGTGGAAAGGCTAACTTGTTCAACTGATTCAATCTACTTGAGTGAAGGTTCAGTTTACTTGCGCCAGGTACAAAATGGCAGATGTTTTGAGGGAGGATTCTATCAGAGGGGTTATGTAAGAGGGCTTTAAATAATAAAATCTTATTAACAGAAGTTATAACAATTGGTAGGTTTTAGTCTCGCAAAAAGCCACCAAAGCGTGCAATCCATTGTATAGCAAAAACCTCTGGAGACTTATTTGCACTATTATAAAATTCTGTCGTTCTTCTGCCTGTGAATGGAGTGCAATAATGTGTAACTTGGTGGTTTTGAGTGATGTTTATGGAATCTTTTCGATCTTTTTGAAAATAATGACCGCAATCGTGGTGGTAAGGGAATATTTGTGAGGATTAGGGTTAAAATGTTTGTATTAAGACTGTACAGTTGTGGATGAAAGAAAAAATAAATACCTTAGCTCTTTGTTGCTAACTTACCTGATTTAATGTTAAACTTTAACATTCAGTAGCTGCAGCTGATCGCTCAGACAGGATTTAAGGGAAACACCCAACATTTTATTTTTTGTTTTGAAACTGGTAGGTTAAAATGAATTCAAACATTTGGGGCAAAATTTCCTTTTTAAAACTGTTCTAAATGTGACATGTTTACAGGATACAGTATATTACCTATTGTAGCTGTTAGCCCAATCTACTAAACACACTATACTGTATATTTACCCACAATTGATTCAGCACTTCTTACAATACATACATTCAAACACATGACAAAGCTAGAATTCTCAGAATAAGGCAAACCGATATGTTGGGTAAAGAGGGCTTTGATTGCAAACTTTAATCCGTGTACAGCCAGAACCTCTGACTGATAAATGTGTGGAAGAACAAACTTCATCGACTCAGTGTAGTGTTTGAGCAGGGAAGTCCCAAATAGACAACATTTTTATAGTAAATTTCTTTGCCCCGACACTAAGTGGCAGCATACCCACAGATTTCTTCCTCGCTCCTTCGGCAGGACAGGAACCTAATAAAAACATAAGTTAAGTAAACTTCCCACCTCCTCTTACCAGCACAAATTGCAACAGCAACTCCCCAGAAGTAACAAGCCAAACACAAGAGTGAAGAACAAACTTGATTTATTAGGGAGAGGATCAAGTGCTGCGATTTTGTGTCGAGGAAAATAAGTTTACGGTAAGAAATTGTCTTCTCCCTTCCCCAAGCGGCAGCATACCTTTAGGACGTAGCAAGATAAGTTAAGAAGGGTGGGGAGAGTGCGTAACTACTGCCTGCAGGACCTTACACCCAAAAGCAGCATCCTCAGAGGCCTGTAATCCCTTGCAAAGGTGTGTGGAGATGACCACGTGGCAGATTTATAAATCTGGCCAGGTAAGGCAGTTGCAGCTTCCGCCCAGCAGGTGGCAACAGCTCTAGTAGAATGAGCAATAATGGAGAATTAAGGAGAGCCCTTCCAAAATGTAAGACGGTTTAATAGTCTCTTTAAAAGCCCTGAATCCTTTCTTGGCACCAAAACACAAGATGAAAAAAAATTCACATTTTGAAACTGAGAAGTCCTATCCAAATAAACAGACAATGTTTAAGATCCAGGGAGTGAGAAGCAGGATTTGGACAAAAGGAAGGCAACACAATTTACTGACTAATAGGAAGGAAGCAACTTTTGGACGAAAGTCTGTAATGTTCCTAAAACTACCTTTCTTGATGGAAAATATAAGGTGGTTTACATGACAAGGCCTGCAGTTCTCTCTTTTGGCTGAAATGGCAACTAAAAATGATGTTTTCTGAGTAAGCCTTTGTAAGGTGCAATCCGTGAGATGTTCAAAAGGCAGTCCACACAGCTTATGCAAAACCAGGGTTGTGTTCCAAGAAAGAGAAATCGGAAATTCGGAGATATTCGCAATAGCTTTGACAAATCTAACCAATGTTTTTTGAGCCAAAGAATGGTCTGCAATAGAATAAATAGCAGAAATGTGGACTTTAATTGTTGACGGTCTGAGACCACCTTGATATCCCGTTTGTAAAAAGTGTAGCATTTGAGGAACTGAGGCTTGTAGAGAGGATATACCCAAAGGTGAACACCACGTGGCAAAACATTAGCCTGTAATAAATGATGGTAGTAGATGAATTTCGGGACTGCATAAGAATTTCAGGTTAGAACCCCTGTCGGCTGCCAAAGATCTAATTCTTTGAAGGGGACTTCCACATGCTCTAATATGTCTGCTGACAGGGTAGGTCTGCAAAACCTTCCTTGGGATAGGAGAAGATTGGTGAACCAGATCCTTCTGGGCCAGAATGGCATTATGACAATGACATGTTTTTTTCCTCCCAAATCTTTCAGAGAACTGTGTATCAGAAGACTGGGAGAAAAGACATAAGCCAGGCTGTGGTCCCTTGGAAAGGCCTTTAACAAACAGGCTGAACTGCAGAAGAGCCATCCACACTTCCTTGAGTTCCTGAAAATTTGAAGACTGTCTCTGATTTGATAGAGGAGCAAACACTAGCCACCAAGTAAGGTTTGCCTTCAACGGTCTGGGTTATCCAGAGTGTGAGGTTGTCCGTCCCAGGATTTTAGGATTACTGTAGAGGCCGCATGTGTGCCTTTGCCTAAGGGACCCTTGGAGTGGCAGCCACGATAAGGCCCAATACCCTGGGAGTCTACCCACATACCTAGGAATCAGATTATTTGGGATGGAATGACAGAAGACTTTTCAAGAATTACAATCCAACCGTGAGCCTTCAAGGAAGCAATGACGCTTGATATATGGACACTGAGCAAAAATATATTCTTCCTCCAACCTACAGCCGAAACTTTTTCTCCTTATTGGCTGTTTTTGCCTTGAATCTCCCAAAATATATTTTGGAGAAAGACTGTGACCAAGCTTTTAAGGGAGGCATCACGAAGAAAACCACTGGCCATTTTAATATTTTCTAAAAGTTTAAAAAGCTGGTTCTTGGGACCATGCGTTTTTTTTTTTCTTAACTTCTAGTTTGGCTAAACAAACACATTGAGCCCTAGAGACTGTAGAAGCCATAAGCAGTGGTTTGCACTGAGGACCTAAGGCCAGATAAGTACTCAAGACTCAAGTCTCCTTATCCAACAAAAATAATTAAAATATCAAGATATTTCCATTCTAACTGCATAGTTTCTTTAAACAATGAATGTAAAGGTGGCAAAAAGGTGCCCTGTACTGGTGTGTCAACATATTCAATAACAGTTTGAACAGCCTTGATCAATCTACAGAAAAAAAAACCGCACAAATCAATTTTCCCTCCTAATGATGATAATACACTTCCTCTTTGGAGACTAGTAGAGTCTGATTCCTGTTCAGAGGAAATATCCAAGCATTCATCAAATTTACATTTAACAGGCAGACCACTAAACTGAGAGGTAGGAAGGGACTGGCGCATTTCAGTAAAGGCTTGCAACAAATTAGACTTAAGCCATGACATAAATTCAGACATTTCAGTCTTTTTTTAGCCATCAAGCAAAGGTTGATCAGAGGAGGAACAAATCAAATGTGTGGACTTCGAAGAAACTTTGCCTTTTGATTTATTACAAGGCTCTGGAGGAGGATCATTACAGACGTCACAAAAAAAATCAAAACAATTTAAAAACAGCCCTTAATAAATTACACTAGACCAAGTGTATAAATAGTTCCAAAAGGTAATCAAATAAACAGGATACCTGTTAGCTTAAGGAGCTGTACCAAAACACAGCAATATACTGCTTCAGGGATCACAGTCGGGTTTTAAAGTTTGAAATTCGCACCAAAACTTGTCTGCTGACGTCACCAGGGGTGCCCACGAGACACTACAGTTCAGGCAATCATGCACAACCGTCCAGGCGCCTGAACGCCTCCAAACTCCATAAAAATGGTGGACGTCTTTGGCAGCTTTGTTTAAGAAGCTGGAGGAGCTTCATTACTTGCCTGATCAGGAGGCACCTCTGCGGACCTCCGAGCCAAACGACCCAGTTAAGTACCAGCAAAGGAAAAAAAAAAGTGATCTGTCCTGCCCAGTACTGGAAAACAGTGGGGAGTTGCTGTTGCCGGGGGGGGGGGGAATTTATGCTGGCAGGAGGGGGAAAATGTACTTAAATTATGGGTGTTTTTTTCCAGGTTCCTGTCTTGCCTGAAGGAGCAAGGAAGAAACCCAAAGGTATGCTGTTGCTTGGGGGAAGAGGAAATATCACATCTGAGAACAGCTGTCTCTAGGTCTGGAGACAAAGGAATTTTATTAGAACAAATTGATATATAACAAGGTTTTTTTTCGGTACTAATCTACATTACTTTATACAACATTGTATTTAATGCTTTAGGACAGAACCCCCCCCCCATGCGTTAGATGTAATCCCTATGACTAAGTCACGCTACAATACTTTTGTCTGCATTTGGAGCATGGGGAACCAATAAAAAACTTCACTTTAGCACAAGAAATACATATATAGGCTAGGAGATTTGATTATCGGAGAACTAAAAAAATAACAGCCAGTAGTCTAATATCAAGCAAATAACACCTTACAAAGCTGTCATTTTTATTTCTTTGTTCTGAACTTTCAATAGCATAACGAGACACAAAAACCTTAAAATATACTTTGCCATTTTTATCGTAAAACCTTTCCTTTCCCGCTTTTGTGTCGTGCTGCAACTAATTATCCTCTGACAAACTAAGAACAAGGCAGAATATTACACCAAAGAATTATTTCTGGGAAGGGTTCGGGCATTCGAGCAGTACTAGGAATGATATTTCTAATGCTGCATTTAGTTACAAAACTGTACATCGGGAAAAAATGGGCAGACTATATGGGTAAATGGTTTGTATCTGCTGTCACGTTTCTATTTTTCTATATTCTAGAACAGGTGAAACAGCACCTTTTAAAAATAAAAACATTTTTAACATTAATTCTTCCTGTTGAGAGGAAGGAAATATGTTTAATATCTGTAAATGGAACTTCAGTATACTTTTAGGGAAATATAGTAAGTTATGGGGCCTATTGTGGACCTGCTCAGTATATGACTGACCTGGCTGCATTCTATATCCTATTTGCTCTTATTTCACTTTTGTGATATTCCTATGTTTGCTTTTAGTTATCTCATTGTACACCTACGTTATAGTGGCGGCAGGTAGCCATATATATCTTTGATATGTTTGTGTGTGTATGTATATACCGTATTGGCTCGGATATAGGCCCCTCTGTTCTGGTAAGTCTTGGGGGCAGAGGTAAAACGCATCGTGCGGACGGTCACCGGCTGCGGCGATGCGGGTAAACAACCTCCGCTGCCGGGACATCTGCACGATGTGCTTTAACAATCTCCCTTGCCGGGACTCCCCCCGTGGGAATTCCCGGCAAGGGAGATTGTTAACCCCTTGATGACAATTGCCGGTCCGGGCACGTCACGGAAAAACATGTCGTTAACGACAAATGACGTGCCAGGACCGTCATTTGTTAAAACGGGTAAAAAAATCGATCCGTGATCGATTTTTTTACCCAAACGGCGTTGCTGTAATGCCTCGACCTCGAGGCATTCAGCAACTCCACGATCGGCATCAGGGGCCATGTCTGGCCCCTCCCCAGGGCGTCAACATCCGCCATACAATGTATGGCGGCGGACGCCCGTTTTAAAAGCGTTTAGGAGGCGATCAACGATCACCTCCTAAACGTAAATGGTGTTGCTGGAATGCCTCGATCAGGAGGCATCCAGCGACACCAAACACTTACCTTAGGATGGACTGTGACCGCTCCGGAGAGCGGTCACAGCCGCAGCTGCCGGTGATCTTCGCCATCAGCAAGATGGCGGCGGCCCGGGAAAAAAAAACAATAAAGACGAAAAAGTTTGCTAGAGGGTCTCTAGACCCTCTAGAGAACTCTGGCTCCACTTGCAGGTTGAATACAGGTACTGCATTCAACCATGCAAGTCAATGGAGCCCAGCTTTCTAATCACAGTGTGATTAGTAAAAATAAATTAAAAAATAAAATAAAATTAATAATAATTAGAAAAAAATAGTAAAAAAAACAGTACAATGTAAAAATAATTTCCCTCTGATGTCACTATCAGGGGAACCTTCAAGTTGAAAAAAAAATGTTAAAAATGTTTTTAAAAAGGCAAAAAAAATTAAAATATATATATAAAAAATATATTTTTGTGAGCAAGTCCTAAAATTAGCACATTAGCTTAAAACAATGCTTGCATGGAAAGAGTAGGTGTGTGTGGGAAAAATACACACACAAAAATACTACTGCAAACTTTCAAAAATATATGGTTTTGTTGGGCACACTGAAATGGCCCGGCTCAAAGATGTACCAAATAGGGCATGGGTAGTGGATCCCCAAATGCCAAAGTTCAACATTGAAAAATGTGCATGCCCCAAATGTGGCCCTTCTGCCCCCAAACAGCCAGGCAATATCATTCATGTGGGGTATCACTGCGCTCAGGAGATGTTGCTGAACACATATTGGGGTGTTTTGTGATAGTGACATATACGAGAACTTTTTAATTCATACCTGAAGTAAAATGTGTGTGACAAAACAAATGCAAAAAAAATGACTACCACAAAATTTGACAAAGACTGGTGGTAGATATGGTGCATGGAAAGAGTTAAAATACTAGCATTTGAAATACCCTGGGGTGTCTAGTTTTCAAAAATATATGGCTTTATTGGGCATACTGAAATGGCCCAGCTCAAAGATGTACCAAACAGGGAATGGGCAGTGGATCCCCAAATGCCAAAGTTCAACATTGAAAATGCGCATGCCCCAAATGTGGCCCTTTTGCCCCCAAACAGCCAGGCAAAATCATTCATGTGAGGTATCGCTGTACTCAGGAGATGTTGCTAAACACATATTGGGGTGTTTTATGATAGTGACATATACCAGAACCTGTTTATTCATACCTAAAGTAAAATGTGTGTGAAAAAACAAATGCAAAAAAAATACTACCATAAAGTTTGACAAAGGCTGATGGTAGAATTAGTGCTTGGAAAGGGTTAAAATACTAGCATTTGGAATACCCTGGGCTGTCTAGTTTTCAAAAATATATGACTTGATAAATTGCATTGGCCGGGTAAATTGCATTGGCCGGCTTCAAAGATACCCGAAATGACACATGAGGCTTTGAAATAGCAAAACGCTACCTGTACTTTTTGCCCCAGAATGTGTAGAAAAAAGCAAAAAAACATAAAAACGTTGGGTATTTCTAAACTCAGGACAAATAGTAGAATCTATTTAGCAGGTTTTTTCATTACCTTTTATAGATGAGTAAAAGATTTTTTTTCTAAATTTTTCACCATATTTTATACTTTTTTTAATAGTAAATAATATGATACAATCAAAACAATGTCATCTAAAGAAAGCCCTTCTTGTCCTGAAAAAAACAATATCTAATGTGTGTGGGTTCAGTAAACGGGAAAGAAGAAAATTACAACTAAACACGAGCAGCGCAGAAATGTTAAAACAGCCATTGTCACGAAGGGTACAAAAAGTAAAATCAGCCTTTGTCACGAAGGGGTTAAAGCACATCGTGCAGACGTGCCGGCAGCGGAGGCTGTTTACCCGCATCGCCGCATCCGGTGACCGTCCGCGTAGACAACCTCCCGTGCATGATGTTGCATGATGTTTTCCTGCAACTGCATATTTGTTGTGTGTGTTCTAGCTCTGTTTTCTTCGCCCAGTATACCAAACAACCTGACTCCTTATCAAACTGGTAAACGGAAGAATGTCTCACACTAATCATCTTCTGGGATTCTCTTACATTATTTAATTAGCATTGCCTTAACCAAAAAAGTCAACTAAAGTTAATGTGACTGCTTAAAATGGCAACCTGCAGCACTATTTAATACTAAAAAAAAACTTCCAGTCAACTTCCAGTAGCTGAAATTTTCATCAAGCTGCACCCAAATATGTCCTTCAATGTTATAATATATATTAATGTAATAATCTTAACCTCCTTTCACTTAATATTTTGGCTTGTTTGCTTAGGTATTGTGCTCAATATCTTGGCCAAATGTGTGTGTGTGTGTGTATATATATGTGTATATATATATATATATATATTAGACTTGTATGAATTGCAAATTTACAGAATTTTGGTAAATTTGATGATTCATACGAAGCTCCAAAAACGAGGCTAGACCCCCCCCCATGAATTGGATGAAAATCTCTGAATTTGTGTCTGAAATTTCTGGGCCTACATTCACTCACACTCTCATACGCTCTCTAAATGTTTCCCTACCTTCTTTGCTGACTACTGCCGATTGCACATCTTCTTCATCATCTTCTGACTTCTCCCTTCTCTTCAATTTGCATCTCAGCAGGCATAACCCGGTGGGAACTTAAATATATATATCATCACAATCAGGTATGGATTAACGGTGGAGCGCATGGAGCAATTGCTCCAGGAACCTGGCTTTCTGACAAAGCAGCGATCCGATCAGGCACTGTGACATGCAGCAATCACCCTCCCTCACTGGCACAGCATGCCGAGAAGTGATGTCCTTTCTGGGTTCGCAACACAGTGAGGGAGCTACAGGCAACAAGGAACATATGGGAGGTAATTGGAGGGTGCAGCGTATTTGCTCCATTATAAGATGACCACCCCCCAAAATTTTAATATTAATTTAAGAAAAAAAGAAAATGCCTGAATATAAGACTACCCTATAGGAAAAAGTTTTATTAGTAAATATTAATTCACATATAAACTATTTGTTCATATTTGATAAAAACTATGAGAAAATGAGTTTTTTGTTTTTACTTCCTTTTGTCAACCTGCCCCCCAGTTATGCCTTATACCCCCTTATATGCCACTCTGCCCCCCAGAAACTCCTTATACCCCCCTATATGCCACTCTGCCTCTCAGATATGTCTTATACCCTCCCTATATTCCACTCTGCCTCCAGAAATCCCTTATACCCCCCGATATGCCACTCTTACACCCCCCCCCTTTCGACCTAGACTCCCTGGTGTCTAGTGGGAGGCAACCTCCGCTGCTGCTGGCCGGTACTTCCACCAGGGCTTCTATGACTGAGCACGAGTGTGACATGACCTTCCGGCTGGTGCTCTGTCATTGAAGCCCCAGAGGTGCAGGCAGCAGCAAAGGTTGTCTTTGCGCATCCCACAGACATTTCCTGCAGAGGTCTCCTGCAGCGTTGCAGGGAATCTGGATCTTAGTCTTGTAGTCAGACCTCTATTTGAGCATTTGCTCTGAAAAAAACCTAATCTTATAATCGAAAATGCGGTATATATACTGTGTGTGTGTCTGTGTGTACATATGTATGTTTGGGGGTAGTAGAATAGAAGTTACAAAGAGGATGAAAATTGTAAAAGGCAAACTAGATAAAAGAAAAGGGGAAAGGAGAAAAACGTGAGGGAAAGATGTCAGCAAGTGAGGTACCAAAAAGAGAACACCTTGTGTTTTTCTATGTGTTCAAATGTGTGCAGTGCCTTCACTCCTGTATCTTAATGTATCAATTTCTGTTGTATCATGAGGTGGGGATTATGCCAACATGTATAGCTGTTTACCCTTTCTCCACTCTGATAGCTTGTGGTGAATACACAAACAAACCAAAAAAAATGTAAAAACAAAACAAAAAAAGCCATGTTGTCTACAAAACCAGTCCCCAAGAATGCTGCTCAGAGCTTTATTTTAACAATCACAATTTTACATGTTGTTTGGGAAGGCAGAGATCTATTAAGTCTTATTTCATATTTATTGGCTGAAAAGGTGGATTCACTTTGCCTCCTTCCTGCAAAGTTGGTCATTTAAGGATGGATTCCACTTGGTAGTAGTTCGCTTTTCCCTGTTTGTCTTTTTAGAACAGAAGGTCCTGCATGAGACACAATTTTCATATCTGGTATGCAGAGTAGTCAAATCCTGGAAAAGTGGGTAGTGAAGTTTAATCCTACATCAAAACATCACAGTATTTGTGTAACGCATACATCACAGTACACCTGTAGCGCTGTGTGTCATCATGTTAAATATCATGGATCACCATCTAATGCATGGTGTCTTTGTGTACACATTTGTATATGATTGTGTGTGAACAAAGCCTTTATACAGGTTTGTGTAATGTTTTGGTTGCAAAAACAAACCTGCAAAACAAATCTTCAACAAAGTAGCTGTGTGCGTGTGTGCATACATGTAGTTATGCAGGTTTTCCGTTATGTAAGTTATCCTGTATTTATGGGTCTCCTGGCATCAGTACAAGTCTTTGTGCCCACATAGCTCCTTTGCCTCTGCATGTGAATTTTAAGGCTTTCTGCCATTATTCCCTGCAAAGGCACTACTTGCCCCAACTTAACCTCTTGTTCTCTCCTTTTATTTAGAAGAGAGTCCTTAGGGGAACACAGTTGAGAGTTTATTAGCACAGGCTGGTGGCTGGGGCATTAATGCTTAACAGACATTCTTCCTTTTTGTTCTGGTCCCACTGATGTATAACTGGTGGGTAAATAACCCTTCCAGAAAGTGGCCATGGGGACAGGGAGGTAGATCTGCCTCCAGGGCGATAGCGTGCAAGTAACCCAATCATAGTAAGAAGAAAGCAGAACACCAGCGCTGTCAGTGCTTTTTGTCCTCTGTGTCTGAAGCTTGTTGCAGTCTCTCTAGTCCTGGCACTGGCACAAGCCGTTCTTACTTGGCCTCCCAGAACTGATACCCGCAGACATACTCTGCATTCTTCCCCTGGTAGGAGTCTTGTAACATTGTATGAGTGCAGTCCCACAGGCAGCCTTGCACGTTCCACACTGGCACCAGGTGTCAAGCAGCTCCATCTTAAGCTGCATCCTAATGTGTTAAGAGGTGGATTCCAAGAAAGCAATAGGTGACGCTCTCCTATTTCACCAACTCGAAGCTGGACAGGACCATCTCTGGCAGGGTATAGTTGGTTAACCATCAAGTGGACACTCTTGTAATCAGCTCCCACAAGATTCTGTGCTACACAAGTATAAAGTCCAGCATGAGCTGATGATACCCCTTGGATTTCCAGTGTCCCTTCCTGTTGCACCCTGTAGCCACCACACTCTGCTGACACTCCAAGGCGCTCCCCTGAAGGTGTGACCCAGAAAATTTGGGGCTCTGGTTCTGCAAGTGCTCGACAGTGTAATGTTATACTCTGTCCACTAGTTGCCCGTATTCTAGGTGCAAAGGTTGATACAGGAATAAGTGGCAAGCAGTGATCGCTCATCTCCCGGAAAGGGACCAGTCTTAGCTGTGTGCGCCTTAATTCAGGAGGTTCCACACACAGTGTAGATTGAGGTTCCATAAAGCGTACATGAGGAGCAGTCGTATTGACCCAACGGATAACACAATCACATCTCAGTGGGTTGCCATGCATGGCAATTTCTTGCAAATTAGGTAATGATTCCACGGTCTCCCTGTGCAGAGAGCTTAGAGCATTATTGTTGAGCATCAGTGTTTCCATTCGAGGCAACCTTTGAAAAGCTCTTGGATGGATGAAAGAAAGTTTAGGGTTATTTGTGACTTCTAACTTGGTAAGCTCTGGCAAGTTGATAAGTGCTAGCTCGTCTATAGATACCAACTCTTCCATGCTGTTTAACCCAAGCTCCTTTAGCTGAGCCATGTCAGCAAAATCCTTTTGTTGAATTCTACTTAAAGGGTTCTTGTTAAGGTCCAAGAACTTTAGTCCAGGTACTCTCTGCAGGGCTCTCTTGGGCACTTTGACAAGTTTGTTATCATAAAAAGAGAGACTTTCTAGGTTCACCAGGCCCTCCAGAGAATAGTCAGATATTTCCTTCAGTCCCATACCAGCCAAAACAAGACTCCTGAGGTTTGAGAGTGGCTGAAAATTCATATCTGGAATGGAGCTCACTTTGTTGCCACCAACCATTAATACTTCTAATGCTGGCAACTCCCTAAACCAGCGATTATCCAGGCTTCTCAGTAAGTTAGAGTTGAGGTGCAAGCGAAGCAAACGTTGTAGGCCATAAAAGGCTTTGGGGGATATAATAGAAAGTTGGTTGTGGTTAAGATACAATTCTTCTAGACTTTCCAGCCCAGAAAAGCTATGGTCGGGTAACTGGGTCAACTGGTTCTCCTCTAGATGTAGACTGACAAGACTGGGAAGGTATCTAGCATTGAAGTCATGGACACTGCAAAAACTGTTTTGAGACAGGTCAAGTTCTGTCAGGTTTTCTAGGTAACTCAGATCTTGCTGTTCCAGGTATGCAATATTGTTGCTTTGTAGAAGAAGGGTGTGAGTTCCTGCTGGAAGCCCTCTGGGAACTTTTGAAACAAACAAGTCATTGCAGTCCACAGTGTTAGCTTCTCTATAAGCTGATCTTGGGGTGTACCAGGGGCGGATCTGACACACACACTGTGATGGGCATGCCACCCTCCAGGGAACAGCTGGGATGCCTGCTAGAGCTGAGGATGCAAAAAGATGCCATAGAAGGACTAACTCCAAACCAAGAAGTCCCATTATGGAGCTACAAAATGAGTCTATGCTACCCCCTTAATATGGGTGGATGTGCAAAGATGATACAGCAAAAAGGGCAGGTTGATGTATATCCTGTAGACTCAGTCAGCGGCTGTTTGAGTTAGCACATCTCTTCTGTCATAATGAACTTTAAGCCAAAGGGCTTTTCCTCTCTTTGAAAGTGATGACATCATTCACCATCCAATGTGTTGATGGCTTCTGTGAATATAAAATGGTTGTAGTTAGAATACAGGTTATCTGTGTAACTATACCACATTTATTATTATTTATTGTTTATATAGCGCCATCAAATTCCGTAGCACTGTACAATGGATGGACAGGACATAACAAGTAGTATGTAACATAACAGTTTGATTTACAGAGACAACAGATGAGGAGGGCCTTGCTCAAACGAGCTTACAATCTAGAAACTCATAAGTATACAAACGTCTAAAATGCAATAACAATAACATAATGACATTCTTGTACTTTAAGGATGACTGTGAGTACCAAACATGCTTGGCTTGCTAATACAGATTAAAGAGTTAAATTTCAAAAATTAGTTTAGGGTGTTTCAGCAGTTTAGAGCACTGGCAGCCTCAAAAGACCAGTACCACTGTATACTGTTAGAAATAGGGCTGCAACTAACAATTTTTTTAATAATCGATTAGTTGGCCGATTATTTTTTCGATTAATCGGAAAACAAATAAATTTACATTTTTCATTTATTTAAAATAATTTAATAAACAAACAGGATGTTAAAAACAAATGGCAGAATAAAAAAAACTTTGATAAAAATGCATTTCTTGTTTTTATTTCCCAACCTGCCCCCCAGTTATGCACATTTGAGCCCAGACTTGCCACTCCACCCCCTCCCCAGATAAACTACATACCCCAAGATATGCCACATACCTCCAGATATACCTTATATACCCTATATGCCTTATACCCCCTGATATGCCTTATACCCACAGATGTCAGGCCGTCCTCCCCAGATATGCCTTACATACCCTAAATGCCTTGTACCCCCCATAGTGCACTCATAGATTCCAAGACTTGTTCACAGCACAATGACACCATACTGTTATAAATAAGTACTGGGTTGATCTTCACTGCCCCCAGGATTTAGATTCCCCTTAGTTTGCCCCCCTTTACCTCTAACTGCACCTTAAGTTAATCTTATTAAACTAAGTAAACTAACCCTCAGTCCTCAGCATTAAATTAACCCTAAAGTCCCCATTAACCATAACTGCCCCTAAATTAACCCTAAATACACCATTAACCATAAGGGCCCCTAAATTAACCCCCACCTTCCCTAACTTTCAGAAGCCCAAATATTAATTTTATACTCAGATGAGTTGCTGAGCAGTATGGATACTATAAGGAAATGGGCGGGGCCAATCATCAGTGTGACTGCAGGGAGGGACTGGGAGGTAGTAACTGGTATGAGTCACACTGAATGAAACGGAATATAAAACCCCTTATTTTATAATCTATAAATATTGATTCAACTAATCGATAATGAAATTCGTTGGCAACTCTGCTCTGGGAGGTAGTATTCTTCTGTAGAAGATCATTTTATATATATATGGTAGAGGGTATAGGTCAAATTATACAGCTGAATTAGTTGGTGAGAAACTGGACCATAAGTGTAGACTCGGTGTCAACTTCAGGGCAAAGGATGTCTGCTTAATATTACTGAAAACCAACCCATGTCATACATATTAATGTTATGTAGGATAAGCCTTTTGCCTTTTGTACAGTAGTAAAAAGCAGAGTTATTCTAATTGTGCCAACCTTTAGTAGGAGTGTACCAATTTTCTTTTGTGATCAATGTATATATATTGTGTGAAATTGTAAAGCTGTCAGACCTGCCTGCCTTTCTGCAGGTCTCCCTGCAGCTGCTTGTATCCGGAATAAACTTTTATACATTCAAAGAAGTCTGGTGGTGATTACAACGTTTCATTTCCACAACAATATGTACATCAAATAGAGTAAATAGGCTTAATACATAGAAAATAACAACACATTACATAGGCAAATTTTTGATGACATCACATTTTTGCCTCACTCTTGCTTCCTCCATACTAGTGTTGCTTTGTTTTTCCTGCTCTGCCTCCATACTTCATTTTCACAGCCTTTTCTTATATTTTCTGTCCACAGATAGTGTTTTCTTCCATGGCTATTTCTTTCCAAAAGAGCTCTTTGCTGGCTGTTACCATGGATACAGACCAGTAAGTAAGACATGTTGAGTTTGCCTAGAGATATTGTTTTAGTTTCCCAGAAAGATAAGTGTTGAGTGATTGGACCTTTGTGAGATATAAAAAGAGTTCTAGATTATGTTCTATGACAGAACATTATTTTGCTTGAGTCATAAAAAGCAATTTCTTGGCACTGCATTTGTATACTAATTACAATATGAACCATGAATATGCTATGAATGTGCTTTTTGCAGTAGTTTCTTGAGTCTACAGAAATACAAAGGCATGTCTAAAGTAATTATCATGACCAATAAGACTGGAGCTTGACATGCGCAATTTAGATTCAGTTTAATAGAAATTTGCGTAGACCAGAAATAAGTATAAAGCATTGAAAGATGAGACCCCCCCCCAAAAAAAACTGAGATTTGTCTATTTAAGCTGCTAAAGCCCCTCATTGGAGCAGTTCACAAATACTCCATAACAGAAGAATGCAATTAAATTTATAGTAGATGGTAGTGCCAAAAACAGTTAGGACTTCTATACAATGTATAAGTTCAAACTTACTATTTATTACTGAACATCAGTTCAGGTTTGTACATAGTGATTGCAGATAACCTAATCTGTTTCGTCTGACGGCTTTGTCAGAGGTACATGTATAACTTATAAATGAATGGAAACTTGTTATTGTTTTTAAAAATGTGGTTAAAAGATAAGATGATTTGTGTGAGGTCAAATTCCTGTTTATCTAGTTTTCAGAAGTATTCTATGAGCAGCTTATGTTCCTAGGGTGATCCGCTAGTGGCAAGTTTGTTGGCGTTAGCCTAAACCTTGTCTCACTAATATGGAGTCACTCGCTGTGTCAGGAAAATGCATTGAAGGATTCTGCAGAATCCCCCCACATGTATTTGTCCCTTTGCCCAACCTCCACCTATTTGATGTGTGGTGGGATGTGTTCAGCGGAACACATCTCCTGCCAGTTAGACCAGAGTTCTAACTAGCCTGTCCTGCATTCACTCACTTGGTAACAAAGGTAAGAACCTAATGAAAGCACAGCTTACCTGCTTAGTGCCATGGTAGTAGCCTAGGTGGCCTATATGTTAGGCCAGCTGTCGGTATTCCAATTTGACCACATTTTAAGAATGTTAACCTGAAGTGCAATTTCCAAGAATATAAAATAGTTATTTCTAACCAACTGACGTCAGTGGGACTGCCCACCCACATCCGCCAAGGGGATGGCTCCAGAGTTTCCAGGTACGATGACAAGGTCCTCTTCAAGTATACACTATTATAAGTATATATATGTTTACTTACTGGCATACCTTATAGCCATGAAGGCTTTAAATTGCTAGAGAGTTTATTTCGGGTTGAAAAGTCCCACTGATTCAGCTCCTTGGTAAGCAACTTTCTTGCTTTGTTTTGTGTACTTATTGGTCATTATTATTCTAGCGGCAATCTGAATGTGTATGCCAGGGGTGTCCAAGTTTTTTCTGCAGTGGGCCACTTCATCAGAATTGTATACGTGCGCGGGCCGCACTCATTTTTCACTGAGAGAAAATATGGCCTTTAATAAAATATGCAGATTAAAATAAAGTAAATGACACAAAACCTTTACTTTTCCTCTCACTGATTTCTGGGCCTACAAATTCAGGATTCTGGATAAGTAAAAAAAAATAGTTCTATTTATTTTAGGGATGCACTAAAATGAAAATTCTGGACCAAAACTGAAAATTCAGGGTTCACTTGAACTGAAAGTGACCCCCCCCACAAACACTTTTAATAAAAGTAAGTTACACACCAAAATTGTACAAAAAAATTATATATTATGATTGTTAACAGCAATCTCAGGCATACCCAGATTCCAGCATGTACTGGTTGGCTGGGCATTGTATTTTTTGTCCAATTTTAGTGTGTCACCACACTTTTATTAAAAGTAACACCACAATTGGACAAAAAAAATCAACAATATGAATTGGCATGACAGCTGATTGCTAACAGCAAACACACTCTTTTTATACCCAGGCAACCAGTGAATGCTGGAACCTAGGCATGATGGGACTGTGATTGCTGTTAGCAGATTGCTGTTAGCTGTTAGCAATCACACTCCTATCATCCCAAGTCAGCCAATACATGCTGGTACAGGGTGGCTGTAAGTGCAGACCTGATACTGCGGGCACATCAATACACAAGGAGGGCAGCTAGCCAGGTTTCAGCATGTACTGGCTGACTTGGCATGATAGGAGTGTGATTGCTAACAGCAATCACAGTCCCATCATGCCTAGGTTCCAGCACTTACACATCCATGCTATCACACACACACACAAATTCATTCATTCACAGATTAATTTCCTCAATCAGACATACTCATTCACACAACCTTCCCCACCCCCTTACCTGCTCTACAGCTCTCGATGCCGCTCACAGACTTCAGCAGGGGGCGCGGCCTCCCTCGTTCTCCCCACAGAGGAAGCAGGACTGGAGCAGAGAATAGACCCTCTCACAAGTAAGCCGCAGGGCTCTTGTGATCCTGGCTGCCGATCTCACGCGGGCCGCACCTCGAGGTTCCGCGGCCCGCCCTTGGCCCGCATGTTGGACGCCCCTGGTGTATGCCTTTTATTCTTTTTAGGTTGTGTACTATCCTATTATGTATATATCCCACAGCCGTACCTGGGAACTCACTAAGCGTCACCAGGAGTCTCTAAGACAAGCACCACTTCTGTTCACTCAAATCCAACTGGGACTAGCCATACCCCCTGTTCACAGTTACCTTGTGTCCCCCTCATATCACAACCACAAGCCCAGAAAATGGGGAGCTCTGGGCAGGCAACCCTAGGAAGGTTCCTTGATTTAACTATGCATTATACAGAGGCTGTCAAGGTCTTCCTGCCGAATGAGCTCTTCATAAGAAAGAAAGCTGTAACAGTTACACCTTTGTCCACTGTGAACTTTGTGATTGGTGCTTTTACCCAGGATAAACATTTTGTGGGACAAAAAATTAGAGAGGAATCTGCATAAAAAAACCCATCTCCTTCCTAAACTAAAAGGCAGTGGTAATTTATAACCCCTAGCAGCAACATTAACTATGAAGGATTGCGAGCCTCGCAGCCAAAATATATGTACAGCTGAAGCAGAGCAGGGATGGGAAGTCTGGGATGTAATAAAACACCAAACAGTACGTATGATAAAACATAGATTGGAAAGTCATTGAGTATTGAATGAGTTTAGAGAATGAATGAATTAGTGTGTGTATGAATTGTGCGAATGAGTGAGAGTATGAATTAATCTGTGGATGAATTGTGTGAATGAGTGAGAGAATGAATGCATTAATGTGTGGATGAATAGTCTGAATGAGTGAGATAATTAATGAATTAATGTGTGGATGAATTGTCTGAATGAGTGAGACTATTACTTAATGTGTGGATGAATTGTCTGAAAGAGGGAGAGAATGTATGAATTTGTGAGAATGCATTAATGAATATGTGTAAATGATTTGTGTGAATGAGTGAGAGAATAAATGATTGTGTGAATGAATTATGTGAATTAAAGAGTGAATGAGTGAGTGACTGTAAAAGTGATTGTGTGCATCATTGATGTATAATTGATTTGTGGAAAGGCAAAGATGGCACAAGCAGGGTATTTGAGCCTTGGGGACAAAGATGGCGCAGACAGCGTGTTTATGGGACAAAGATGGCATAGGACGGGCTGTTTGGGGACAAAGTTGACTCATGCTGGGCTGTTTGGGACAAAGATGGCAAGTCCTTTGTGTGTTATCTGGGTGCTGGTCAAGTTCTATGTGGGCAGTATGGATGCCAGGCTTTGGGATTTTATCTATACCTTTAATGCTTTTTATGTGAATTTCAATTGATCTATACCTGCAAAGTTGGGTTTGTGTATTATTCTGTTGATCCGTATCTGCTATGCTATGTTTCCATACATTATTTATATATACCTGCAAATACAGGGTTTGTATGTCTTATTCAGTTGATCAATACATGCAATGATGGTTCCATGTGTTTATTTGATCTATACCCCCAGTGCTGAGTTTACAAGTGATTTCCAGTTGATCTATACCTGCAATGCTGGGCTTGTCTGTTGATCTATACCCGCAATGCTATGTTTCCATACATTATTATTGTATACCTGCAAATACAGGATTTGTATGTCTGATTCTATGCCTTCAGTGCTGAGCTCACATGTTAATTTCAATTGATCTATACATGCAAAGCTGGGTTTGTGTGTTGATGTGTTGATTTATACCTGCTATGCTGTTTCCATACATTATTTATGTATACCTGCAAATATAAGGTTTGTATGTCTTATTCAGTTGATCTATACATGCAAGTGCTGTTTTATGTATTGTTTATTTGATCTATACCTATTTTCTGGTGCGGGAGCGGAGGGAGTGCTAGGGAGCGTGGAGCGGGGCCTAAGAAATTCAATATAAAATGTATTGTCAGCAGGGGTTAATATTTATATACCATATTTGCTAGATTATAAGATGACCCTCAGTATAACGACCCCCCAAATCTGAATATTAATTTAGGAAAAAAAGAAAAAGACTAAATATAAGACAACCCTATAGGAAAAAAGTTTTACTAGTAAATGGAAATTCATGTAAACTATTTTTTTTAAAATAAAAGCTATGATTGAGAAAAATATTTTTTTTGTTTTTATTTCCTTTTATTTTCCAACCTGCCTCCCAGTTATGCACATCTGCCCCCCAGGCTTGCCACTCTGCTCCAGAAATGCCTTATACCCCCCATATACCAATGTGCCCCATGATATGCCTTTTAACCCTCTAAATGCCACTGTGCCCCATGATATGCCTTTTAACCCTCTATATGCCACTGTGCCCCATGATATGCCTTTTGACCCCCTATGTGCCACTCTGCCACCAGAAATGCCACCCGCTGCTAATGGCACCTCCTTCCGGCTGCAGCGGAAGTTGCCTACGCAAATCGCGTAGATGTCTGCCCCGACTACACACCAGGGAGTCAGAAGCACCGGTAGCTTTGGGGGGGTGTTAAATGGGGGGGCATAACACAGAAGGATCCAGGTCCCCTACAGCGCTGCGGGGGATCTGGATCTAAGTCTCATAGTCAGACCTATTTGAGGTCTGATTATAAGATGAGGGGTATTTTTCAGAGCATTGTCTTATAATCAAGCAAATACAGTATATATATTGGCAGCAGGGTCTAATATTTACCGTATTGGCTCGAATATAGGCCGCACTTTTTTCCCCCACTTTAAGTTTTTAAAGTGGGGGTGCGGCCTATATTCGGGGTCTAGCGCCCGACGCCCGGGACATGCAGTCCCGGGCGCCGGGCAGGCAGCGGGGTTAAGATACAGATCCCCCGCAGCGGTGCAGGGGACCTGCATCCTACTCCCCGATACGCTCAGACAGCCTCCCCTGCCAGCACTTCCCACGGGGGGGGGTGCCGGCACGGGAGGTTATCTAAGCGTTTTACCTCTGCCCACCCCCGACTTACCGGAGCAGACTCCCGGGTGTCTTGCGGGGCCGGCGGGAGACATTTACGCAATACGCAAATGCAACTTCCGGTAACGGTACCGGAAGTTGCATACGCGTATTGCGTAGATGTCCCTCGCCGGCCCTGAAGACACCCGGGAGTCTGCTCCGGTAAGTCGAGGAGGGGGGGCAGAGGAGGACAGCGGCAGCGTATCGCGGGGAGGGAGGACAGCGGCAGCGTATCGCGGGGAGGGAGGGCAGCGTATCGCGGGGAGGGAGGGCAGCGTATCGCGGGGAGGGAGGGCAGCGTATCGCGGGGAGGGAGGGCAGCGTATCGCGGGGAGGGAGGGCAGCGTATCGCGGGGAGGGAGGGCAGCGGATCTCGGGGAGGGAGGGCAGCGGATCTCGGGGAGGGAGGGCAGCGGATCTCGGGGAGGGAGGGCAGCGGATCTCGGGGAGGGAGCGCAGCGGATCGCGGGGAGGGAGGACAGCGGCAGCGTATCGCGGGGAGGGAGGACAGCGGCAGCGTATCGCGGGGAGGGAGGACAGTGGCAGCATATCTCGGGGGGGAGGACAGTGGCAGCATGTTTTTTTTGGTGCTTTTTTAAAGAAAAAAAACTTTTTCTTTAAAAAAGCACCAAACTTTTAGGGTGCGGTCTATATACGGGGGCGGCCTATATCCGAGCCAATACGGTATATATTGGCAGCACTGGCTAATATTTATATATATCGGCAAGAGTCTAATATTAATCTATAATGGCAGCAGGGGCTAATATTAAAGAAACAGCCAGTTCAGCTGTTATTTTGAAATCATATTTCAATCATAGTCTTTACTTCAAGGAAATAAGTACATATTATGTAGTTAAAAATGAATGTCTAACATACATATATATATATATATATATATATATATAGTATGGCACAAAAGTGAGTACACCCCTCACATCTTTGTAAATATTTTATTACATCTTTTCACGTGACAACACTGAAGAAATGACACTCTGCTACAATGTAAAGTAGTGAGTGTACATCCTGTATAACAGTGTACATTTGCTGTTCCCTTAAAAGGGTAACTCAACACACAGCCATTAATGTCTAAACCTTGGCAACAGAAGTGAGTACACCCCTAAGTGGAAATGTCTAAATTGGGCCCAATTGGCCATTTCCCATCCCCGGTGTCATGTGACTCATTAGTGTTACAAGGTGTCAGGTGTGAATGGGGAGCAGGTGTGTTTAATTTGGTGTTATTGCTGTCACACTCTCTCATACTCGTCACTGAAAGTTCAACATGGCACCTCATGGCGAAGAACTCTCTGAGGATCTGAAAAAAATAATTGTTTCTCTACATAAAGATGGCCTAGGCTATAAGAAGATTGCAAACAGGGAAAAGAAAAAATGTCGGTGCGGTAAGCTTAGCGCACCGACATTTTTTCTTTTCCCTGTTTGCACATATTTGAGGTTGTTGGCTCCTCATCAGTCTGGTTGCAGCTTGCTGTTCAGGGGTTAATAGGGAGGAGGTTTAATTGCACCTCCCCCAACACATTAATAAGGTTTTGGTAGCAGTATAAACTGCTTTGTGTGCCCACTATGTAGGAGGTGAGAGTAGGTTCTCACCCTATTGAGATTGTGCCTTGACGTGGCGGGTGAGCTTAATTATGCTTTGGCCAATTCATATAACCAAAACCTCTCATTTATACCGTATTTGCTCGATTATAAGACAAGGTTTTTTTCAGAGCAAATGCTCTGAAAAATACCCATCGTCTTATAATCGGGGTCGTCTTATAATCAGACCTCAAATAGGTCTGAAAATGTGACGACTAAGATCCAGATCCCCCGCAGCTGCAGGGGACCTGGATCCTCCTGTCTCCCCCCCGCCCCACTTACTGGTACTTCTGAGTTCCCGGTGTGTAGCTGGGGCAGCGTGTAGATGTCTACGCGATTCGCGTAGACAACTTCCGCTGCAGCAGGAAGGAGGTGTGGCTAGCAGCGGGGGTTGTGTGCGTCCATCGCACAGATCTTCCCCGGCTGTCAGAGATCAGAGTTCCCCGCACCAGTCACCGATTGCGGGGAACTCTGATCTCTGACAGTCGGGGAAGGTCTGCGCGATGGACGCAGACAACCCCCGCTGCTAGCCACGCCTCCTTCCGGCTGCTGCGTAAGTGCGTGGGATCTACACGCTGCCCTGGCTACATGACAGGGAAGTCAGACGCACCGGTAAGTTTTGGGGGGGGCGGGGGGAGTGTTAAATGGGGGGCATAAGGCATTTCTGGAGGCAGAGTGCTCTGTGAAATGCCTTTTAACCCCCTTAATGCCACTCTGCCTCCAGAAATGCCTTTTTAACCCTCTATACGCCACTGTGCCTCCTGAATGCCTTAAACCTTCCTATATGCCACTCTTCCCCATAATATGCCTTTTAACCCTCTAAATGCCAGAGTGGCATATAGGGGTATAAGGCATTTCTGGAGGCAGAGTGGCACATAGGTGGTCAAAAGGCATATCATGGGGCACAGTGGCATATAGGGTTAAAAGGCATATCATGGGGCACAGTGGCATTTAGAGGGTTAAAAGGCATATCATGGGGCACAGTGGCATATAGGGGGTATAAGGCATTTCTGGGGCAGATGTGCATAACTGGGGGGCAGGTTGGAAAATAGAAGAAAATAAAAACAAAATATTTTTCTCAATCATAGCTTTTATTAAAAAAAATAGTTTAGATGAATTAAAATTTACTGGTAAAACTTTTTTTCCTATAGGGTCGTCTTATATTCAGGCTTTTTCTTTTTTTCCTAAATTAATATTCAGATTTGGGAGGTCGTCTTATAATCAGGGTCATCTTATAATCGAGCAAATAAGGTATTACGTTTATATATTTGTTGCCAACTTTATTAGGGTAAGAAGCGCAGACAATTTTTGTTTTTTGTATACATTGTACAGCCAATACACTGTTTTTGCAGCATGCTTACACCTGTTTGGTAGGCCTCGTATTATACATTTGTATTATTTGAGCCTGTGACTAGCTTAGCGCACCAACATTTTTTCTTTTCCCTGTTTGCACATATTTGAGGTTGTTGGCTCCTCATCAGTCTGGTTGCAGCTTGCTGTCCAGGGGTTAATAGGGAGGAGGTTTAATTGCACCTCCCCCAACACATTAATAAGGTTTTGGTAGCAGTATAAACTGCTTTGTGTGCCCACTATGTAGGAGGTGAGAGCAGGTTCTCACCCTATTGAGAGTGTGCCTTGACGTGGCAGGTGAGCTTAATTATGCTTTGGCCAATTCATATAACCAAAACCTCTCATTTATATTATGTTTATATATTTGTTGCCAACTTTATTAGGGTAAGAAGCGCAGACAGTTTTTGTTTTTTGTATAAGAAGATTGCAAAGACCCTGAAACTGAGCTGCAAGACGGTTGGCAAGACCATACAGCGGTTTTACAGGACAGGTTCCACTCAGAACAGGCCTCGCCATGGTCGACCAAAGAAGTTGAGTGCACGTGGTCAGCATCATGTCCAGAGGTTGTCTTTGGGAAATAGACATATGAGTTCTGCCAGCATTGCTGCAGAGGTTGAAGGGGTGGGGGTCAACCTGTCAGTGCTCAGACCATACACCGCACACTGGCTGACGTCTAAGAAGGAAGCCTCTTCTAAAGATGATGCACAAGAAAGCCCGCAAACAGTTTGCTGAAGACAAGCATGTCCTGTGGTCCGATGAGACCAAGATAAACTTATTTGGTTCAGATGGTGTCAAGCGTGTGTGGCGGCGATCAGGTGAGGAGTACAAAGACAAGTGTGTCTTGCCTACAGTCAGGCATGGTGGTGGGAGTGTCATGGTCTGGTACTGCATGTGTGCTGCCAGCACCGGGGAGCTACAGTTCATTGAGGGGGCCATGAATGCCAACATTTACTGTGACATACTGAAGCAGAGCATGATTCCCCTCCCTTCGGAGACTGGGCCACAGGGCAGTATTCCAGCATTATAATGACCCCAAACACACCACCAAGATGACCACCAGCTATCTAAAGAAGCTGAGGGTAAAGGCGATGGACTGGCCAAGCATGTCTCCAGACCTAAACCCTATTGAGCATCTGTGGGGCATCCTCAAACAGAAGGTGGGGGAGCGCAAGGTCTCTAACATCCACCAGCTCCGTGATGTCGTCATGGAGGAGTGGAAGAGGACTCCAGTGGCAACCTGTGAGGCTCTGGTGAACTCCACTGCCTAAGAGTTAAGGCAGTGCTGGAAAATAATGGTAGCAACACAAAATATTGACACTTTGGGCCCAATTTGGACATTTCCACTTAGGGGTGTACTCACTTTTGTTGCCAAGGTTTAGACATTAATGGCTCTGTGTTGAGTTATTTTTAAGGGAACAGCAAATGTACACTATTATACAGGCTGTACACTCACTACTTTACATTGTAGCGGAGTGTCATTTCTTCAGTGTTGTCACATGAAAAGATATAATAAAATATTTACAAAAATATGAGGGGTATACTCACTTTTGTGAGATGCTGTATATATATATATATATATATATATATATATATATATATATACAGTGGGGCAAAAACGTATTTAGTCAGCCACCAATTGTGCAAGTTCTCCCACTTAAAAAGATGAGAGAGGCCTATAATTTTCACCATAGGTACACTTCAACTATGAGAGACAGAATGGGGGGAAAGAATACAGGAAATCACATTGTAGGATTTCTAATGAATTCATTGATAAATTCCTCAGTAAAATAAGTATTTGGTCACCTACAAACAAGCAAGATATCTGGCTCTCACAGACCTGTAACATCTTCTTTAAGAGTCTCCTCTGTCATCCACGCATTACCTGTATTAATGGCACCTGTTTGAACTTGTTATCAGTATAAAGGATACCTGTCCACAACCTCAAACAGTCACACTCCAAACCCCACTATGGCCAAGACCAAAGAACTGTCCAAGGACACCAGAAACAAAATTGTAGACCTGCACCAGGCTGGGAAGACTGAATCTGCAATAGGCAAGCAGCTTGGTGTGAAGAAATCAACTGTGGGAGCAATTATTCGAAAATGGAAGACATAAAGGACCACTGATAATCTCCCTCGATCTGGGGCTCCACGCAAGATCTCACCCCGTGGTGTCAAAATGATCACAAGAACGGTGAGCAAAAATCCCAGAACCACACGGGGGGACCTAGTGAATGACCTGCAGAGAGCTGGGACCAAAGTAACAAAGGCTACCATCAGTAACACACTACACTGCCAGGGACTCAAATCATGCAGTGCCAGACGTGTCCCCCTGCTTAAGCCAGTACATGTCCGGGCCCGTCTGGAGTTTACTAGAGAGCATTTGGATGATCCAGAAGAGGATTGGGCGAATGTATATGGTCAGATGAAACCAAGGTAAAACTTTTTGGTAGAAACTCAACTCATTTTGTTTGGAGGAGAAAGAATGCTGAGTTGCATCCAAAGAACACCATACCTACGGTGAAGCATGGGGGTGGAAACATCATGCTTTGGGGCTGTTTTTCTGCAAAGGGACCAGGATGACTGATCCGTGTAAAGGAAAGAACGAATGGGGCCATGTATCGTGAGATTTTGAGTGAAAACCTCCTTCCATCAGCAAGGGCATTGAAGATGAAACGTGGCTGGGTCTTTCAGCATGACAATGATCCCAAACACACCGCCCGGGCAACGAAGGAGTGGCTTCGTAAGAAGCATTTCAAGGTCCTGTAGTGGCCTAGCCAAAGTATTGATATGAACTATTGTTATTGACCACATTTTCCACCATATTTTGCAAATAAATTCTTTAAAAATCAGACAATGTGATTTATGGATTTTGTTGTCTCATTCTGTCTCCCATAGTTGAAGTGTACCTATGGTGAAAATTACAGGGCTCTCTCATCTTCGTCAGTTGGAGAACTTGCACAATTGGTGGCTGACTAAATACTTTTTTGCCCCACTGTATATACACCTGTGTGTGTGATCTCATGCGGTTCATAGTGTGTCCCTGAATGGCAGAAATAAAATGTGGCCGTCCATACAATTAAAAAAAATATATATCACGCATTACACTTACTTTATGCCTAATCCGATATTACTGGGGGCCTCACAGTACCTGTAGCCCAGGGGCCTACAATGTCTTAATCTGGCCCTGCTCACGGGCTTTGTCAGTCGGTTTTGTTTGTTCACTGTAATATAGCCTTTATATGACTGTGATGTATTTACAGGCATACCCTTGCTTTACGAACACTCAGGAGTAAGGACATAGTTGCAGCGCAACCATTCCCCGGTTTACGTACGTTCGCTCCGTGAGAACTGACACATAACAGCATGAGTTTTTTGCATTTTGTACTGGAAATGAGCTGATTGCAGTGCAGTACATGCATTCATAAGTGAAAAGAAGGTAGTGCTTCACTTTAAGTACATTTTCGTTTTACAAATATGGACACCATTGTGTATGTTAATGTGGGGTATGCATGTATTGACAGAATGAAATATGATAGGAAAAGACAACACATATGTGCTGTCAATGACTAAAGCAAGAGTTTGCATGGGAGTCATTGTTCCAACTTCACTTTGCATTATAAAGGGACACACCAAATAAGCTCCTTTTACAAGGAGGGCATTGCATTTATGCAGTTATACAGGGCCAGCTCAGTCCTTCTTATAGGACATGTTTATTATACTTGCCTTTCATAATGTATAGTTATGCCTCTAAAAAAGTAATGTCTACAAAACGTTAAATGTGGCATTTAGACCAACCAACTATGCAGGTCTATGTCTAATTTTGCCAAAATGAAATAACAAAAACAAGTATAAGCTGACCAGATGAAAGACTGCATATACAACCACCGTGTTATTGGAATGAGAGCAATGTACAGGTGAGTACATGAATATCCAGTCACATATATATATATATATATATATATATATATATATATATATATATATACCGTATTTGCTCGATTATAAGACGACCCTGATTATAAGACAACCCCCCAAAATCAAAATATTAATTTAGGAAAAAAAACAAAAAGCCTGAATATAAGACTACCCTATAGGAAAAAAGTTTTACTAGTAAATATTAATTCATGTAAACTAATTTTCATATTTAATAAAAGCTATGATGGAGAAAAATATATTTTTTATTTCCTTTTATTTGCCAACCTGCCCCCCCAGTTATGCACATCTGCCCCCAGGCTTGCCACTCTGCCCCCAGAAATGCCTTATACCCCCCTATTTGCCACTCTGTCCCATGATGTGCCTTTTAACCCTCTATATGCCACTCTGCCTCCAGAAATGTCTTATACCCTCCTATATGCCACTGTGCCCCATGATATGCCTTTTAACCCCCTATATGCCCCTCTGCCCCATGATATGCCTTATACCCCTATATGCCACTCTGTCATATAGGGGGTTAAAAGGCATATCATGGGGCTGAGTGGCATATAGGGGGTTAAAATGCATTTCTGGAGATATATATATATATATAGCAGTATAGCATACTGGCAAGGCAGCCAGTACATGCTGGAAATATCATAATCACGCTCAACATAATACATATATATATATATATATATATATATATATATATATATATATATATATATATATACTGCTAACAGCAATCACACTCCTATCAAGCCAAGGCAGCCAGTACATGCTGGAACCTGGGGATGTTAGAAGTGTGATTACAGCCTCCCTATGCCATGCTACCACCCCCACCCCCCTTACACATCCATGCTATCACACACACACTCATTCACAAACATTTAAATACTCATTCATTCCATTAATCACACATACACACACACGCTCAAACCCCCCCCCCCACTCCCTTACCTGAACTGCAGATCTCCCACTTGCAGACTTCTGCAGGGGCCCGGCTGTGCGAGCAACTTCTCTGGCCCCGCCCACAGAGGAAGGAGGGGGTAGGTAGAGTTATGTGAGGACTGTGCTAGCTTCCTGTTTCCTGCTGCTAATAGCAGAGACGCTGCTCGCGATCAAAGCCCGGTAAGCAGCACGGCCGAAGCAGAATGAGGTCTGATTGGAAGACGACCTCGATTATAAGACGAGGGGTATTTTTCAGAGCATTTGCTCTGGAAAAAACCTCGTCTTATAATCGAGCAAATACGGTATATACAGAAGCCTCTAGGGGTAACAATAGCTCAGCTGTTAAGCAGTTGACCACACAAACTTACAGAGCGGGGATGCTGAATACTGAAGCATGTAGTGCGTAAAGATTTCCTGTCCTCTGTAGCATCACTCGCTACAGAGTTCCAAACTGCCTTTGGAAGCAACATCAGCACAAGTACTGTAGTTATAGTAGTTATAGTATAGTAGGTTGAAAAAAGACTTCAGTCTATCAAGTTCAAACTTTCACACATACCGACTTCTAACGTTCTAATGTTAATCCAAAAGAAGGCAAAAAAACCCTACTTGAGGCAATTACCAAATTCTTATTGTTCTTACTGTGAACAATGCTATGCTGATGCTGAAATCTCCTTTCCTCAAGTCTCAACTGATGACCCTGTGTCTTTTGTAGAGACCGCTTGGTGAATAGATCACTAGAGAGCTGTTTATACTGACTTTGTATGTATTTGTATCAGATCCCCTCTTAGATGTCTTTTTTCAAGTGTAAACAAGTTCCCTTACTTTGCTTTAATTAGGCTGCCTCTGCACTTTCTCCAGCTCTATAACATCCTTCTTAAAAACTGGTGCCCAAAATTGCACTCCATATTCAAGGTGAGGCCTCACCATTGCTTTATAAAGAGGTAAAATTATATTTTCATCTTGTGACTTAATACTCCTGTTTATGCATGTCAATACCTTACTGCCTTTTGCAACCATTGTTCGAAGTCTATGGTCTACAATTAACAACTCTTTGCACCCTGTTACTAATCCAAACACAGGTATTTTCTCCAAGAACGATTTGTCCTATACAATAACCACTGGTGTGGAACAGTGTCAAATGCTTTTGCAAAATTTAACTAGACAACATCTACAGCAATACCCTGATCTACACATTTACTCACAACACAATTAAATTGGTCTAACATGATGTCCTTCATAAAACCGTGCTGACTCCTACTGATAATATAATATTGTTCGCAATATATTCCTTTATGCCAATTTCCCCATCGCAGATGTTAAGCTTACAGGTCTGCAGTTCCCAGGGTCAGATTTGGATCCTTTTTAAAAATGGGAACCATATCTGCTTTATGCCAGTCCTTTGGTATAATTCCCGACTGGAAAGAATCTTTGAAAATCAAAAACAGTGGTATAACTATTTCCTGACTAACTTCCCGTAGTATCCTTGGGTGTATCACATCTGGCCCTGGAGCGTTGTCTACTAAGTTTACTTAATTGTTTAAAAACTTTTTGAGTCAGCCTTTCCCACGATTGATTTATGGTTTCTGTAGTGCTGAATTGCCAATCAGCAGGTAGTGGCTCTTCCTTGTTATATACAGAGGAAAAAAAGGCATTTAGTATTGCCTTTTCTTGATCCTCACTAGTTAACTTACCGTCTCCAGATTTCAGAACACCTACATTGTCACTCCTAAATTTGTAGAAAAAGCTGATCTTTCATATCCTGGTTGCTGTTTGGGGGGTTGTAGCAAACTCCCAAAATTAAGGAATTACCCCTTTTATTTCTAGTGGGTATATTCTTCTCCAAGCATAGGTCCCTCAACCCAAGTGCTAGAGCGGTATACAATAAAGCCAAAAAAAAGATTCAATTGCTTGGAAAAGGAACAGTTAATAAATGGACAGGATACATAAAATAGATGTATGAAACAGCTTTTATTTCATCTGTAAAAATCCACAATATGCCAAACAGTCTCACGATCAAGCTGCCAAACAATGAGTTTCAGCTGATTTTATGGTATGCAATGTGACTGATATACCGAGTGCGATCACGAGTTTACCTCACTAAAGATTGAGTTGAAGGAAGAGTTGTGGTTTCAACTGCGTAAATTCAATATTGGAAATGGATGGGGGATTCTGCAGAAACCCTCCATTTGCATTTGCTCCTTTCTCAACCCCCAGCTATTTACTGTGCAGGAGAAGTATTCGGTCAAACACATCTTCTGACACCAGGCCCAGACTGCCCATCAGACATGCCAGGCAAATACCCGATGAACCGCTGGCCAACAGCTCTCCATACTCGCCCACTCCAGCAGCAGATCAGATGTGGCAGTGTCTCCGTAACAAGTAAAAACTTTAAAGTGCCAGGGCCACCCAGTCATCATGTGTTACTTGCCTACCAGTGCTGGTATGGCAAATGTTGCATATATGGTAACTGTTCCCATAGATTTCACAAAGTACCATACTTTAATACCCAGTATTCATTGGTGAAGCTGTCTGGGACATTAAACGGTTCCTTTAATGAAAAACATTATGCGAGTGCCAGTGACAGTGATGAAAGCTTAAAGAGGGCATCCATGGAGCGCATTAAACATAGGACAAAATATGAAGACAAAGAGTGAAATTTACAGTGGCAGACAGAGAAGCTTAATGTATTAATGATGAACATTAGAAGTGAAACAACAGATTGAGTAATTTCTTGTTGTCAGAGAGTAAGACATATATGAGCAATGAAAGGCACAAGTACAGCTGGCTTGTTTTTATAGGCAGTAAGACATCTAGGAGGAATGAAAGACATAGGGACAGCTAACATAGCATCTGAGATACAAACATGTGGGGGGACTTCAGTGTGGCTATGACAGGCAGTGTAAGACAGGTGGCAATGAGTCAATGAATCTGAGTGATGGGTGAATAGAAGAAAATGAAGTGTGATACTGATGGGCAGGGAGATAGCATGGAATGAGGTAAAGCATAATAAGATAAGACAAAGATTGGAGACTAGGTTGAAAGAGGGTTGGTGGCTCCATCTTGCGCTCAATGAGTCTCACACAGAATCGAGGAAGCATAAGACCTGTCACAAGAATCTGTGATAGAAAATGTGCCGTCTCCATGGAAACAGCCATCAAATGAGGCCTGGAAGGGGCAGGGAGCCAAGACTAGAGTGTATTAATACCAGATGCACATACATATATAAAATACATCACATCCTGTTCATTTAAAAAATACACAATCAAGGTTTTTGTATTTCATGAAGACTAATGTGTGTGAGAATGAAATAATGCAATGTTTTATAGAGACCTGCAAACATAAAAAGGGGATAAAAGAGCAAGTGAAAGAAAAACAAAAATAAGCATGGATGATTGGGTGAAAAAGAGGCAAAATGTATGAGCGGATATGAAGTTAAGGGAGAAATGTGTTTGAATATGAGCAGAAGATGTATATTATATAGGCATATTCAGCTTTGTTAAGAGAGATAATAACATAAACATAAAACTGTTCAAAAACACAGTATTTAGTATGCCGAAAAGGTGGAAGTCTGCCAGAAAAAAAGGAATATGGAGGGCGGGTGACTAAATGTGAGAGAATTAAAAACCTTTCAGGAGAGAAGAGATAATCCAACTAGACTTGTGGTCTTATTAATAAAGGAAACAAAATACTGTACTAATGCCTTATATTTTGTTGCTAACATTGTGAAAGCTCAATAGTAATTTAGCGAAGCAAGTGCGTGGAATTAACGACATAAAACAGAAAATGCCTTTGCATGGCGAAATGTCGAATTGGTGCCCTTTTATTTGTGCGGTTTTGAATTTTCTAAATAATGCTCAGCTCACGTCATTCTGCAAAATGTGTCTGCATATTGTGTAATACACACAGGATTAACAGACAAATGTGTATATGTGCATCAAATGCACTCAACAAAACTGAATTGGATTTGCAAAAATGAGCATCTGATTTAGCATTACTAATGCAACAAATTACACCCACGGCTCACATCTACACAAAATATAACCCATACCAACATATTTCTTAGGGCTTCACACTGCTAGACAACGCACAAGCACCCTAAGCTACACACAAACACCTTGCAGCTACACAATCACTTACTGTACAACTGCTCACAGATGCATTGAATAGAAAGGAGGATGAGATAATCTATGATGCTTTGGGGAAAAAATGGCCAATGGGCAGTATTTTTTGTTTTTCTTTCAAATAAATCAAATCCTGCAATAGGATATGTGATGAAAACAGAAAGAAACTGATTGCCAATGTGGTCCATTAACCCATTTTTTAAAAATAATATCACCTCAGTATTTACTGAAGACCAAGAAACCATAATAGCCACAGGAAGACCCTATGTCTTCTACAACCTTCCACAAAACCCACAAGCATCCGAATTGCATTGCAAGGTGTTTTTCTTGTTCTTGTGCATTGTGGCCTCCAAAGGGTTAAAATCGATTTGTACAGATACCTGTTAAGCCAATGGCCCTTAATCGATTCCTATAAACAACCTGTAGAACAAGCCATATTTCCCATTTGAAACGGAATCCCTGTAATTCTACTTGATCCCCATCAAGGAGACTACTTACCCCCTGGACAGTCTCTCCGAGCTGCAGTTGCTCACTGTCTTTCTCTGTTTGGCTATTCAATGTATTCTCTGGGAGGGTGAAATGCCCCCCCCCCTCTTCCAACCTTACTGATCCTGTCGCCAAGTGCAGTCCCCCAGTGACACCCACTGCCCTCTTTCTTTGGCACTGCAGACTCTTCTGTCCCTCTCTTTTCACTGGAAGATGTGAGTGGGATGCAGAAGCAGGGGAGGGAGGGAGGGAAAGAATGATGGGAGGAGGGACCGCTTTCCTATCCAAACCCACTGATTAGAAATCATACACAAAAACACAAGGTAGAGGCAGGGGCAGTGGTAGCCTGTGGCAAAAATCAGTACAGTGTGATTTGGGATACCAACCTATGGCAATAATGTTAACTCCTTGCCCTCCCAAGAGGCCCTTGATTAAAAAAAAGAAGGGTGTCTAGGAAACTGTGATTAAGGGCTGTAAAAGTCAAAATGTTTCTATTTTAGATTTTTAAAACCCCTCATATCCACAAGCTATGCAACTGATTGACCAGTAGTACCATTATCCAACCCTTGTGCTGACATAAAGATTACTGCTTCTTTTCGATTTACCTTTAACCAATTATTACCTGGGACTTTACAGATAACCAGTTGTCTATTAGGACAGTTCTACATAATCTATCCATTAACCCTTTTCTCCACAGTGTATGCCATTAGCAATTGTTTTTTTCCTCTGCTCAACCCCAACCTAGACTGTAGTTGCTAGGAAACCAAGTGATAATTTGTAGGTGAGAGATGACAGAAAACCTGTGGAAGAGATGATGGGATTGATTGACAGCATCCTTATCCGTTATCCTTTTCCCATACTGTATGGGAGTGTATGCACTCCTCTGCTCTTGTGCTGTGTCTGTATGGGACACATGAAATTAGAGAATCAGTATGCAGGAAAGCCAGAGATAGGCCTTAATCCACCAGTTTCAGTGGAGGCATTGGCACAATGTGCTGTACGGTGTTCAGCTTTGCAGCGAGAGTGTGTGCTGCTGGGTGTGCAGTACCGAAACAGATTATTATGAGGCGATGCCACATAAAGAGGGCTGTGTGGTAGGGATAGATCAGACATTTAAATGTTTTAAAACAGGGAATTTCATTAAAATATATGGTAACGGTATTGTGACAGAGAAGGAACAAAGTAGAACGTAATTTACAATTACTATATATATACTGACAAATAAAGAGGGCATGCATATTTACACAAACACAATATTGTTCGTTAATGAACAATTTGATATACAGCCACATATAAAAGAAGAATGTATATCTGCTCTATAACTGCAGTATGACAGAGTTTCATGTCAGTTGCACCACACGGTTCCCAGTATCTTCTTGCTATCTGCTGGCAGAGCCCTTAGCACTAACTCTACCCACACATTTACTGTAATTAAAGATCGATAACCTCTGGCACTCATTACTATCAGGAATAAAAAAACTTCAAGAAGGAACAAAGCATTCATCCATACAAGGCCAAATGCGGCTCCTGGGCTTTTTCATATGTAACGCGTGGCTTGTGGAAATATGTCAGCCAAACCAACATATTGTTCATATCACCTCACTCAGACCTCAGACAGACCTCTTTTAAGCGTGACCGTGCACTCTCAAATGCTCTCTCTCGCTCTCTCTCAATATCTCTCAACCGTCTTTGCTTGCTGATTACTTTCTTGTCCTTGTCTCCTTTTCTGCAGCTCTACTCCTTCTCTTGCCTCCTGTCTTCTCTCTTTGTTGGTTTCTCCCCAGCATCAGCTATGTTATCCAGGTGCTTCTGCAAAAGGACGGAAACTCCGTGCAACTGGAGAACTTGGGAGAGGCTGTCCGCGTGGTGCGCCTTGGCTCCATCCTTTTGCGGAAGTACTCCAATAGTAGTGCGGACAGATTTGCATAGAAAGAGAAGTGTTTCTGCGCCTCTCTTTCTCCACAAATACGTCCACATTAATCTGGCTTAGAGTACTTCCACAAAACGACAGAGGCACCACATGGACATCCTGTTGGGACATCTCCTTAAGATTGGGTAAGAGTGTGAAAGTGTAAGACTGAGAGTATGAGTATGAGAGAGAGTGAGTGGGTGAGCGTCAGTAAGAGTGAAAGAGAGCGTGAGAGTGAAAAAGCAATGAAATGTTTTATTTTTGTGTTCGTCCTTGCTTTGTACAAAATTAGCGAAATTGGCAAATTTTGTTAAAATCAAAACAAATTCGAATGTACAAGTCTAATTTGGACTAAAAAAAATACATGCATTTCTAACATTTTGTTGATTTTGGACGAAGGGAATATTCTTTAAATTCACCAACAAATGTTGGTTACTCACAAGGCCTCTGCTATCACTAACTAGCCTTTGAAAATATGTGGTGTGTATATGTGTACTTTGTGTTTATTGGAACTAATAAATATAACAGATTATATATGAATTAATATAACAGATTATATTACTTATTTATAAATGTAGTTTATAAACCATATAAACTACATATGAATAAATAATGTTACCCACATGTAGTTCTTAATATTTATATATAAGTTTTGTAACAAAATGTGCATGTCTTGTGGCTCTCAAACATCTGAAGTCTATCGTATGTGGCTCTTACAGTAAGCAAGTTTGGCCACCCCTGATCTACACTATACTATACAGCAGTAGTATTTTGCACAATACAAAGTATTTACTTACAAAGCACCAACATGAAGTAGAGCAAGTCATTTTTCAACAGCAAACAATTGCTCATCTTTTGTTCTAGTGATGGGTAACTGGGCCATGCAGAATCTCCTGGAAGTGTGTGAATTATAGAGAAGCTTTCTATTGATGTGGTAAGGGTCTGTTAAAGTAGGTCACTCAAGATCCTGGTTGGATTTTTAAACCTAGTATTTCACACCAAAAATGCCTATGTCAATTAAATATTTTGTTTCTGGGGAACAGAGAACCTAGCAAAAAAAAACAAATGTTTATAAGGCCTCTAAAATCTTCCCCTGTAATAACTAAGAAGGTTTTGGCTTAAAAGTGCATTGTTAGTAGTAAGTAAATTTCAAAAAGAAATTCATGGTAACTTAAGGGGAAAATGAGGCATTTATTTATGGGTCAGCAAGGTGTTCGAAGCACAAGCTAAAGATTATATTATTAAATGGTTGTAGAATATTCATAAAAATAAGACAAATGCCTCAGAATATAATAAAAATGGCCATATATGCCTAATATTGTCACCTAATGCAGGTCTACTTTTTGTAAGTCACAATATATCTGTCTGGAAGAACATTCTACCAATTTTCAGTTTAGTAACCAAGCTCAAACCAAAGGCTGGGAATGGGAATGTGATGCTTTAAAACCACACTTTGTACATGCAATCATTTATATGCCAAGGCAATAATATTAAGGGTGAGCTTAAATCCTGAAGTCATCTACAGTACAGTGCACATCTGTGTTAATAAGATCACATCTGCAGATTTTAATTTTTAGGTACTTGATTTAATCTTTTCAGTACAATGGAACAGAAGAAAGGCCATTTTTTTTAAACAAAGCAGAAGTCATATCGCTTCAGACTGCTTTGCTTTATGTAAGTTTTAAGAAAACAGCAGGTAAAAGAATGACAAATACCGGTATATGCCTAAAAATCTCTGCCCCCACAGAAATGCTGCAGTCATAGCTCATTGCTGCTTACTGTACTTCTTTCTGCTCCTGAGCATAGTGTGTAAAAGTGTGGAATCTAGGTGTATCACCTACCCACTTTTCCACCATGTGGATCTTGGGTTGCTGTTTCCTTCGGCCTCTCCTTGGCCATGTTGTTCCTGCGTACTCTGGACACACCTGCCCCTCGTTCAAGCAATTGAGGCCTAATATAAACTGGGCATTATCCTAACCTCAGTGCTAGAGCATTGTGTTGCTGGCCTTGTATACTGAGCTACTGGTTTGCTGCATTTGATCTGTCTCCCGTGTATGACTCTTGGCTACATGCTCGATCCTGATTTGTGTACCAGACCCCAGCGTGTCCCAGACACCGTGTCCCAGCTTCCAAGCTGTGTGTCCTGCCGTGTGTCCTGCCTGAGGGCTTTCAAGCCGTGCTCCTGTCATGTGCCCTGCCAGAGGGCTTCCAAGCCATGCTCCTGTCGTGTGCCCTGCCAGAGGGCTTCCAGCTGTGCTCCTATCTTTTGCCTTAGCGGTGCGCTTCCAGTTTCCTACCTGTACTGAGCTTGTCACCCCAAGGTTATATCCTGCTCGTGCTCAGAACACCTATAGATGGCGCCCAAGAGAAGGACTAAGGCTAAAGTGGAGCGTAGCCCTGAACTGGATGCATAAGCCTGCCTACAGCCATGCTCTGAACCCGAACCTGCCCCTGCATCGAGACTCCTACCTACGGTGCCCTTACACTGTACCAGTGAGAGGGGTTTGATTGCCCGCTAATTGTAGTATAGAGAATTTAGTACAGTAAATAGTCAACCCTGGTAAAAGCAGGATACATTTAAAATCATTTGCAAAAAATTGTGAATAATAAATAATAATTGAGCTTTATTATTAATTCAAATTGATCTCAAGTTTACCTTGGCTGTTGGGAATCCATCCAGGTTTCAAACACGTCTGAACATCTTTAAATTAAATTCTACATGTAAATCAGGAGTCAAAGGTCCGTAAGAGCGACTCTAACTTGATATGTAATGTCCCATCTTCCTATATTGACATTGAGTTTGTGAGTTAAGCCTCACTGCATTTGTACTGACATCACAGATGTACTTTTGCTTGTCCATTGGTTTTGTCAATCAGCAGGTAGCAAATCAAAGAAGTTATAACACAAGCTGACAGAGATGTAACCTAGCTAAAAAATGTCTATATTTGAGAGCGTAGTAGTTCTGCCAGGGTGTCACAGGTTTCTACACATCATCCGTGTGGGGTGCTTTTCTAGGTGCAAAATTTCTTATTTACTCTACTGCCTGTGGCATTATATCTAAGATGGTTACAATCAACAAGCTGCACAGCCCTGTTGGGAAAATGAAATGAAACACAGGTTAAGTTGCTCCAGGGGAAAATATGATCGAGCTTTTTCTAACTTGAGGCGAAATTGGTTGTAATGTGGATGCATGCTTTTTTTTTTTGTAATTTACAAGATCAGCAAAAATGTTTATCCCATTTAATAATATTTTGTACACACTTCTATGATTTCTGTGTAGTAGGGGATCTTCTAGTCCCATTATTTTATAATCTTTTTCTTTCCATATACCGTTCCCTGGTATTTCCAAATCTGTTTCAGGGCAGGATCTTTGGACCACAAAGGCTGGGTAAATAAGACAAATTATCTGAACAGTTGTTACATTACAAAAATCTTACACTGGCTACTGGAGTTAGTGATGAAGTCATTGTGTATTGGTCTAATTTTTTACAGTGCACTGTGTTTAAATAGCACACAGGCTCTAATCAAGGTCCAGACAGCATAAAAAGGTCAGTCAGGAGTATGATAATTTGTTCTGGGACAGCATCGTAGTTATTATCATTTCTGAGACAAACTGAGGAGTAAGCATGGGTAAAGGTATTATATAATTGATATTGCAACCTATAAATTCAGCAATGCAGAACCATCTTCGTTGTGACTCTGTCTGAAACATAACAGACTGCAGCTCGAAACCACTCTAGCAGAGGCAATGACTCATTTAGCCATCGGATCTTAGGGCTTTTTTCTTTTATAAATGTGCCTGTTCAGAAAGCATTAACTGGTGGTTTTAAAAAGGAATACTGTACTAGCAAAAAGATGGAATATATTTTAAAATTTTGATGGACATTTCAGTAGGCTATACCTGATGAAGCTTCTACCTTGATCATTCAGAATTTTGTTTCACAAATTTAAGCTCTGTAAGACAGAATAGGCCTAGACTAGAGAGTCTTTTTTTTGGGCACCTACTCCTGAATATGATCTTCCATTTCTAGCACTCCTTTTACCAGCTTTATGTATAAATTTGTCTTAAATATGTTATGATATTCATCTAATTAACATTCATGAACAAACATAATCTATTTTAAATTATTGTATTTTCCATGTCCATTTTGAATACATCACTTTAACATTCACAGTGTGGGTTGGAAAAGTATGTAAACCCCTTGGCTAATCACTTCAACAAAAACAAATTGGAGTCAAGAGTTAGCAAACCTGGAGTCCAATCAATGAAGAGGGATTGGAGCTAATTTGACATAAAAAAAACACATTTTAAGTTTAACGTCACAAAAAAGCATCTCAGAAGAACTTTTGATTTGCATAAAGCTGGGTTTACATATTTATCAGTTGTTGTGGTCGTGGCCTGTTTTATGCAAAATTATGCTAATATTTAAATACACAATTTAGACAAAACACATCTAACAATACAACAATAAATTTGATTGAGGAATACAGTTAAATTATGTAAAGACGAATACCAACAGATGTTATGATATATAATGATATACTTTATTAATACCTCTAGCGGTAAAAACAATATATCGAAAAAGGTTACCATAACAAAGTTACAGACAGTCAACAATTATATTCTAATAACATTGTAATAACATATGTACTTAACTTCAGAGAGTATCAGCATATCAAATGACTCCTTTGGTGTTCAGTTTCCAAAATGGCTCTAGATACCAGGATCATATAGAAGACTTTAAAGGATTCTTTCAGTAGTTGTTTTCTAATTCTTAATTACAATACTAGGCACTAAACTAGTCCTAGCTTCTTGGCACTTAACTAGCCCAAGATGGAAGAGCAGCTTTCTATTTCATACTTTTTCCCTGGCAAACTTTCACAGCTCCCTTAGCTTCTGCCATGCTGCTTCCTTTCTGTCCTTCCAGTCTCCTCTCCTCCTCCCCCGTCTTCCTGGCGTTCCTGATATCCCATTGTTCCTGGTATAGCCCACAGAGTAATGACTCTACTATATGCAAAATATTGAACAGGCTTGGAGTCCATGGCAGGTCACCACGGAGGAAGCTAGACCTGAGAGCAGACCACGGCAATCTCCCAGAACAGAAACCAGTCACCTGTACAGTAGCAGATATCCAACAGTGGGTCAATAACATAGCCTACTGGCTGAAGAAATGGACAGCGGTACATCAATGCCTGGCAGCACAGATAAACCACCTGCTAGCAACAGGCTCCCACCCAGACTGGCTAACACAAAGAAGGACAGTGCTGATCATGAAAGACCCCCATAAGAGTACAACATGTTCCAACTACCGGCCAATAACCTGCCTCAACACAACATGGAAAGTCCTATCAGGCATCATAAGCCACCAAGCTACAGGGCCAGAACATGAGCACAGCTCAGAACGGCATTGGGAACAAGACCAGAGGCTCCAAGCACCAGTTGTTCATAGACAAAGCAGTTGCCCAAGACTCAAAGTCTAGACAGACCAACCCGAGGACAGCCTGGATTGACTACAGGAAAGCCTATAATTCAATGCCACACACATGGATCTGTGAATGCCTGGAGCTATACAAAGTAATCAGGACACTAAGAACCTTCTTCAAATAGGAATCTGGAAGCCAACACTGAAAGCCAACTCAAGACAGCTAGCATAATTGACCATCAAGTGTGGCATAGACCAAGGTGATGCGCTGTCAGCCACCTCCTCTACAAGGATAACATCAAGCTGTATGCCAAGAGGAAACGCGACGTTGACTCACTGATCTACCTGACAAGGATTTGGGATATTGGGATGCCATTTGAACTGGAGAAATGTGGCTTGCTTGTGGTGAAAAGAGGTAATAGCCTTACGACCGATGGGGTGGACCTACCAGCAGGGCACATAGCAAACATACAGACCAGCTACAAGTACCTTGGTATCCTGCAGTGTCAGATATTTTATGATACAAAACATGTATTCTATATATATGTATTTTACATGAGCACAAAATGGAGTCAGACTGGCGCCCGAGGCTGCTGTCATGACTTCCCCCTCCCTAATTTGGTTGCTTTGTTGTTCCCTGTTTGTTTACCTCCCTCGTCTCTCCGAGTGGGCTCGCAGCGACTTTCTCTGAGAGTGATGTGTACTTTGCCATGTCTCACTATGTACCTTGCACACGACTGCTGATGCTCTCCTGCTCAACTGTCATGATGTTTCTCATTTTGTTACCACAATGCTGTCTGGTGCCTCTTCACTGGCACCTTGTGTTGCTGTTCTGACTCCCCCTCCTCCCTAATTTTTCCTTCTGTACCCTCCATCCACAAAAACAATTTAAAATAAAGAAAAACTGATTTACCCTAAAATGGAGTCAGAGCCACTTTATTTTACTTAATCATATAGTGATTATTTCTTTTTGTCTTTGTTCCCTCTATAATTGAGAACAAAGAAGTATTCATGTATATAGATGCTTCAGTATATATGATCCAATTAATATTATCTTCCATGAGAAAGTTAAGGAGTAGACACTACATATCCTTAGGAATGTAAATTGGAATGGGGGATACGTCGTAAGACCACCAAAACCTAATTTACTACCTAGGAGGCAACGTCTGGAGATATGGGTGACTACAAAGACCTGATTTACTATCTAGGAGGTAACATCTAAAGATAAGGGTGACCATGGATAAATTCCAAACACATATGTAATGGTCTTTAGTTATTTCTTAGACCAGAGCGTCTCTCAGAGGTAAATTAAGAAATTACAACGGTGTAAATAATAGTAGAATTCCTAATTATAATGGGTAAAACCCACCGTTATGATTGGATAATTCCAATCAAGAGGTGGAGGCTATGATAATAAGCCTTGTCTTTAAAAGCTTATGTCTTTAATAATTTTAAAAGACTCACCTAAACCCTGAAACAAAGGCACCCTGAAACAAATTGGACCTTGACGGACTAACTCACCAAATTTACCCCAGAGAATTGGAATCTTAACATCCTGGCACCATAATTTTCACTTCTAACATATATAATTTTTAGAAAGTTATATTTCTTCCCACTTAATTTCTTGCCACTGAACCTGGATTAATTTCTACAAAGACCAGTTGGGCCACAGCAACAAGTGATGGTAATTATAATTGTTTTATTATTCTGAATAGAAATGAATTTTGTCTTCTTCGTATAGAATTCCCTGTTTCTGGGAAATAGTATTTGACATTATTGTATATGACGGCTTGTGAGACTGCAGCTTATAACCCGTGATAATAACAATAATGAAAAGGTATTTTTACCTATAGATGAAGTTTGACATTATTTGCATCTATTAGGAACTTCACTAATACTCTTAGACATTATTAAATTACTTTTAAATGCCATATTAGTTGAACTAATATATAGATAGAGTTAGTGATGTTTTTATTACTGCCCTGATTATTATCATTTTTGGTTGCTGAGTGGACTGAAAATTAATTGTGTGTGTCAGACTCATAAAGTAGTAATTCATATTGATAACTTTCGATAATATACTGTATTTGGTCTGATTCAATTTGACATGTTTTAAGAATTTTCTGTTTTCTATTATGCACTGTGTGACTCATATAGATATTTTATAAATTGTGTTTACAATAAATAATATTTTTTTGATTGATTATCGTTGTGATATATATCTAATTTGTATGATAATTTTCAGCGATCTGAAAGAATTTAGGATCGGAGATAAAATATAGGGTATCTCCTTAATTAACATTGTGGATGTGGTTCTACAATATTTGGTAGCGTCGTTATTTTGCGTGTGTGATAAAATATTGGTTTTGCCTATTTTGTCTCATTAATATCCCTAACAGCAGTCACATATAGACCATGATGTTGAGTAAAGGAAGGCCGGAACACCCAAGTATCCCCAAAGGATAAGGCAGATCCTGAAGACCCAGCTCAATGGGAAGAACAAGATGTGCGCCATCAACACATACGCCCTGCCAGCCATTAGGTACCCTGGCGGCATAGTGAGCTGGCCAAAGGAGGGCATGGATGCCGACATGTGTGTTTTTGTTTATTATTTTTATCACTATATTTTGTTATTTGGTCCAAGGTTTGCCCCAAATTGGGTATCTTTGATTAGTTTAACTTGTCATGAAAAAAGGAGTCTCTAGGTAAAACTTAAGCAGTTTATAAGATTGTCACCTAACAATTACTATAGCTAAAAAATGAAAATTGCACTGGCATCCCACCAGGGTTGCCTCCTATGTTTCGAGAAGTGTGGTTGGGGTGTAGTTTTATAATTGATGTGACAGAATGACCTGTCATACAAGGCCCCAAGGTAGTCAGAGATGGCTCCAGCCTGGCTGCCAGAGATTGCACAGGCAGGAACTCCATTGTGTAAACTAATCCCATTAACAGGATGGCTGCCAGGGGGATATTGAGTAGCTAAAGGGGATTAAAGGTTGGGTTGTCTACATGTACCTGTTTATCAATGTTAATTTATGTTAATGAAGTTCTGTGGCTATATGAGTCTATGTTTTACATCAATAAACTGTTCATTCCTGCTGTACTCAATTCAAGGTAGTTGTGTCTACTTATTGGGTACACATAGCAGGGTTCCAAGGTGTGCATGCTGGCTGGTGCTGGAAGTGATTCCGGGGACAACAGGAGGATACTGGGTGATCTCTGAGAGTTACTACAGCTCTCTTGGTGAACCCGTTACAATTGACAACACCAAAAAATGTAATTCTATTTATTAGTGAGAAAGGAGAGAGGAAAAAAATGAAAGTGGAGGGAGGGAGACTAGGGAAAAGGAGAGATGTAAAAAGAGGTAGGAGCGGCAAGAAGGAAGAGAGAGACAAAAGATGGAGATGAGAGATAGAAGAAATGAGAGTAGGTGGAATGAAGACACGAAAGAGAACACTAACAGGAAAGAAGAGAATGGAAGTGGAAAATGTGGGTGGAGCAAGAATACAAGAGGAATGCAAGAGAGAAAAAGTCACTAAACACTGCAAAAATGATAAACTGAAGCAAAGGTTGCTCTGACAAACTGGAGGCAAAGATGGCTCTGACAAACTGTGTGGGCACAAATGTGGCCAGACAAGCTGTTTGGGGACAAATATGGCACTGACAAACTGTTTGGGGAACAAAGATGGCATTGAAAAGCAGTTTGGAGCCAAAAATGGCACTAACAAGCTGCTTGGGGCAAAGATGGCACTGACAAGCTGTTTGAGGGCAAAGATGGTACTGACAAGCTGTGAGTATTGCTCTTCGAAGTGCAGATGGTTTGGGGCACCAGTTTTGGGAGGGCATTGATGGGCCAAATGAACTGACTGACTATGGGGTCAACCCGTTTGGGGTCTCCTCCTGGGTCAGTCCCATTCAGAAGTGGGGAAATGTGACAGAACCCTCCATAACTGGGGCCACTGGAGAGGCCTGAGAGCCAGCCTCCAGCCTTACCGACTATGGGCCCTGGCTTTGTAAATACTTCTGTGTCTACCCCTAGAAGTATCTCATCACTTGCTGAGGGGATTATCTCCGGCATTAGCCAGGATATGCAACCAGCGAGTCACTGCCATTGTTGCAGTTTTCAGTACACTGATATGTTGTATAAGTCAGTCTACACCCCCCCTCCCCCAGTTCCACCACTACAGACATTTACCCCGGTCAAGCCATCCCTGGAACTGATTTCGGCCAGTAATAGATAGTGGAGGGGGGGACCCCATTGTGTTGTTAATCCCTTTACTGACCCTATTGTCTCTGGGAGGCAGATCAAGGGGTCAGCTGTATCCCAATATCTTGATTTATGTTAATGTGTGCTTTGCTGGCTATATCCAGCCATGTATGTGAAAAATAAAGCAGTCTTCATTTTGTTTAGGCTAAGGGAGCACAAGTCAGTAGAGGTAGTCAGTTGGTCTATCCAGCGTGACACTTTGTACAGAAATAAGACTACTACCAATCTAAAGGAACTCAGATCCTTTCTTGGAAAAAGACAATTATTCCAGGAAATTTATTGATAACTATGCTGAAATTAATAAACCACTGGTAATGCTATTATAAAAGAATCAACTTTGAAATTGTGGTGAAGCACAAATGGAGGCCGTCCATACATTGAAACAAAAGCTAAGTCAAGGTCCATGTTTGGCTTATGTACAAAAAGGAAAACTTTCTACTTGTCACAGTAACCCTTTATATGTTTGAGTTTGGGAGGGGACACTGGAGAATTTCCTGGGAGACTCCTTACCTGCCTGCCAAAGTACCCATGTGCTCACTGGGGGACACAGGGTGGCCAGGAACCCCCGTCTGGTCTGCTCTACAAGCCAGGAAAGGCTTCTGACTAGGACCTAGCCGCAAATTCATGAAACTGTGTGGTGGCTAGGAACCTCACGATGCCCACCGACAATTTGCCCCAACACGTCACTCTTTTCAGGGTACATTAAGCTTGTGGTGGTTCCAAAGAGGGAGCTTGTTCGGGAACCCTGGGTTTTATTACCAATCTTTAGGACCAGGGTTTACCCAGCCGCGGCTATGGAACTCTGGCCCGACTACTGCATGAACTTGAGCACAGAGTTTCTCAAGTGGATTAAGTTGTCTAGAGAGTTGTGGATCTTTAAGTAACAGTCAGGTAGTGCTTCAGGTAGGGTGGTTCTGCACCAATGGACGTCTTAAACATTCAGAGAGCCAAGGGACCACTGTAATATGATAAGAGGAACAGATGTTTTCTAGTTGAACCCACTACTTTGGACCATTCAATTCTTCTTCTCATATGGGAGGCTAACCAATAGCGTTCTATATTAGGGACTGCCATGCCACCTTTGCACTTAGGTCTGATTAAGTGGAAAAAAGAGAGTCGTGCAGGGTGGATCCTAAAACATCTTTAACAAATACCATGTGGCATAGTTTAAAAAAGGACCTAGGCAGAAATATGAGTAATGTTTGTACAATATATAGTTGCGCAAGATTCAAGCGTATTTTCAACCCCAAATATGTTAAATAAGAATCACACCATTTAAATGGAGACTTCTGGATAATGTTATTTCTCATGGTTTCTGATATATTAACTCCTAAAATTTCAGATTTTTGAATGTTTATTTTATAATTGGATATCTCAAGAAATACCCCTAGCTCTGTCATAGTACTGGACAGTGGGCTGTGGGATTCGTGTATAATGCCGTGACAAGTTTGTAAAAATAAGGGCCCACGGCAATGTGTTTAAGGGCACTAAATAGGAAGAGCCAGGCCACCCTTTCACAAGCTTTTTCTGCGTCCTGAACGATGGACAAGAAGTAATAGATTGAGAACTCTTACAGTGTTGTCTCTGGCTTCTTTGACGGGGACAATCTGACGTGGTTGAGGTGTTAGCATAGGAATAAGAGGATTAAGTCTTAAAGCAAGAGTTTTGGCTATAATCGTAAAATCAGTATTAATCAATTATAAAGGTCTGTGGGAGCGCAGGAGTGCTTGAGTGCCGGTTTTGGAATAATATTAATGTGGGTTAGGTTTGAATGTGGATTGAGGCATTGTCCCTGTGACAGTGCTTCAATTGAGGACAAGTACATGAAGAAACGTTTTATAGTAAGTTAGCCTGAAGCCATCTGGTCCTGACCCTTTCCCGTGTGGGAAGGATTTAAGAGCAATTTCAATCTTTTCCAGTGATATTGGGGAGTCCAGTCTCCCTGTCTTCCAACATAATTTTCTTTGTTAGATATTTATGCATATAAGCGTCTATTAATTGGGAATTTAGCCAATCCTCCTGGCATGAATGTGGTTATTAAGGTTTTGATAGTACTGGTGAAAACAATTTGAAAGAACAATAAAAAAGAATAAAACACTCAAACTGGCAATGGATGTATCAAGTACAAACCTAATTACAGGATCAGTGTGACTCAAGAAGAGGTAAAGAGACATATAGTTTGTGATTCTGGCAAAGGATAAAGCTGAATTGTTCTGTATTGTAGCACCACATTGTTAAAGTGCAAGAACATTGGAATTTGGCAAGTTGCAGATTAATATGTTGAGTACATTGACACTTCTCGTACTGTAGCCTTGGCGACCATGACCGTGATGGGTCTGTCAATAGAAGAGGTGCCGTAAAGGACATTTCCCAGTCAGAGGTTGATATCTTGGGGAGAATGGTCTTCTTCAAAAAATCTGGTACGTCTGCTACTTGCCGTAATGTGACCGTCTCTGATCCCTTTCTTGCTATGAGTGCAAAGGAAAAGCCCCATCAATAAGGTATACCTGCATCCCAGAGGGCAGATGTAATCAGCCTCAGATGTCACCTGATTGCTAGTGTGTGCGGAGAGAGATGTGGGAAAAGTTGTATGGTGTGGCCTTCCCATGAGATGGATTCTCTGGATCTATATTTACGTAAAATTTCATCTTTTAAAGTGTATGCATGTATGTAGCAAATGACATCCCTCGGAGGCATGGAATCATTAGTAGCACACGGTCTAAGGGCTCTGTGTGCCCTGTCAAACTCAATACGGGTGTCAGTCGGCCATTGTAAAAAGTATTAAATATGGATTGCAGAGTTAATATGGGTGTGTCTAGCGTGATGTTCTCTGGGAGACCACGGATTCTGAAAATTGTTCCGTGTTCCTTGTTGTCAATATCGTTTAAACGTTGTCAAAGCTGCACCAACATACCTGTTTGAATTGGATTGTGACCTGATCCCCAATCTGGCAGATATCATGTTTGATCTCAGTCAGGTCATCACAAAGACCTCTAATCGCATGTCTCCATACAGACATGTCTTCCAGAATACTTCCATGCATGTGATCACCTTCAATAGACAAAGGCAATGCTAAGGAGTTAGTAGAATTAGTCCCGGAAGAATGAAAAAAGAAAGAAAGAAAGAAAGAAAGAAAGAAAGAAAGAAAGAAAGTGATACAATGAAAAAAGAAAGGGTGAGAGGAAGGGATATAAAGAAAGCAACACAGAACAAATGGTAGGGAGGAGACAGCTAAAAAAATAGAAAACAGAAAGGGAAGCGAGAAAGATAGAGGGGAAAGAGAAAGAAAGAAAGAAAGAAAGAAAGAAAGAAAAAGAAAGAGAAAGAAAAAGGGAAGAGAGGGAAAAAGAAACAGGCAGGGGATAGTGAATGAAAGGGGAGAGAGAAAGATAGAGGGAGAGAAAGAAAGCAAATAAATAGGGCTAAGAGAGAAGACAAAAGAAAGAAGAGAAAGAAAAATAGCGAGGGAAAGAAAAAAGAGAGAGAGGGATAAAGAAAGAAATAGTATAGAGACAGAGAAAGAAAGGTGGTGAGGGAGGAAGAGGGAAAAAAAAGAGGGATAGTGAGAGAACAAAAGAAAGGGAGAAAGAGAGAGGAGAAAAAACTGCATGTAATTTTATTGAATGGCATACACTCTAGTTTTTATTTTAATATTCATAATTAAAAGTTACATTTCCTCTAATCTCCATAAAAAATCTACAAAAGGGCTTGATCTAATTTTATCAAAACTCCTCAATAGTAATTGGCAGTTTTTTTTAAAATTAGCCTTTACATTAATGTTTAATTCCAAGGCTGTTGTCTTATATTCATCTGGTTATAGTATATTTTTCCACTTTCCTCTTTTGCCATTGCATGATGTGATATGCCTTAGCAGCAATATTCAAACTGAGGCTATGTATCTCTATTACTTGACAAGAAAATCTGAATTTGGATATGAAATCGAATTAGCATCTATGAAAACTGCTGTTCATAGTTCATTTTGCTGCTAATTATATTGCTGCAATATAGTAGTTTTTGAAATAGGGCTGTTTCTCTCTATTTGTTCCAATTTAACAAATCCAAAATATATTTAATTTGTATTAAAAAAAATAGCTGGGCACGATAATGGAGTTTCTGCTTCATTCTCCCTATTTCTTTTTTATTAATTGTGACCCATATCTTTATAGTAGCACCCCATATCTTTTAACCCTTTACATTTTTTAAAAAAAAAAAATACTAATAATCATGCATTTCAAAGTAATCTCCTTAAATCTGACATGTTTCCGTTCCCTTAATATTTTATGCTCTCACTGGGTTGTTGGCACATATCATTTCGATTCCATGTATCCCTTCAAACCAAACTGCAGGGCATGATGTCACTTTCTAAAACATACTAACGGCAGTAGGTTTTTTTCTGTAGAGAGCTTAAATAGAGTTATTTCTAATATTTATAATAGCAGAATTAAAACATTCTTCTCCCTCTCCTGCATGTCGCCTGTCTGGTTTCTGCTTAAGGAGCTGTAATCCCTTTTTAGAGAAATGGGACAATTAGTGGATCAGCACTAGACAAGCTCTCAGCAGTCATTTAATCAATGCACCGGCAGCAGAAGAAACCAAGATTATGCAGTCAGGGTGACAAACACGTGCCCCCACTCCCTCCCGCTTCATCCCACAGCTTTCACAGGTGCTGTCAGCTTGTACAATTTCACTGAAAGGTGCAATCCCACTTAGCTGACCAGACAACAACCTTTTGTGAAGAATTTTACAGTTTAATTGGTTCCTTAGGATAATCTAGACAATAGTAGTCTCTCTAATTCTGTTTTTACATTTACTATAGTAATTATAATTTAAATATCTTCAAGTCATATGTTTTTTGTTTTGTTTGTCAGTAGTCATCTCAGTTGTCATCATTGTCTATAACCAATAAAAATAAGAGGTACCAGGAAGAAGGAGAGTATGAGGCTTGCATATTCCTATTCTTAATCCCCCCCCAACCCAAGGGCGCCTGCTGGCTCATGCACACTCAACAGTGCAGACTGACACGAACTGAGCAGTTCCAAGCCCGCCACCCTGCTGGTGGGCCATGCAGGGCCGGCCCGACAATGGAGCTGAGTGGGGCAACAGCTCCAGGTGGCACTTTTGAAGGGGCGGCACTTTGCCACCCCAAGCCCTTTTTTTTTTTTTTAAAGCGAAAGACAGAGAAAGGGGCGCCGAGTGGTTTTCACTTACCAAGCTGTCAGTACCCGCTCGGCGCCCCTCTCTCCTCTACAGTGAGTCTCCCTGTTCGGTCTCGGTGCCGGCTTGTAATGCTGAGTGCCGGGAGATTACCTCATTTCCGGCACTCATCATTACAAGCCGGCACCGAGACCGAACAGGGAGACTCGCCGCAGGACTGCTGAAAAGTAAGTAAAAGGGGGGGGCGGCGGCAGGGAGAGGAAGGGTAGATAAGGGGGGGGAGGAAGGGTAGATAATGGGGGGCGGCAGGGACGGAGGGAGAGGAAGGGTAGATAAGGGGGGGCGGCATTTTAAAATTCGCCCCAGGCGGCATTTTGCCTTGGGCCGGCCTTGGGGCCATGACACTCACACTCTCACTTGCTCTCTGGAATGCTTTGATATATATATATAGAAGGTACAATAAATAGTATAAGGCAAGCACTAATTAAAACTGCACGGAAAACAAAGGTGCATGTAAAAAAATATGTATATATTTGTAAAACTCGATGCAATAACACCATAGTGCAAAATACATAGAATATGCAAAATAAAATGGAAAATTCAGTACAAATAGTACAAGGACAGCACAGGGAGACACCTAGTGTGAGATCCTCCAATGTTTTGGCTGTATAAACCTTTGCTACTCTCTATACTCTTGCTGCTATATAAAGTCCATTGAGTACGTTCTTATGTTTCAAAATACCTGTTTTTGCTTGTTTTTTTTTATCCCTTGGACTGACACCCACCTGCTTTAGCCTTCGATTCCAAAAGGTACTATGCCATTGACACGTAGATTCACTTCCATTGACCTCAAAAGTCTTAAAAATGGCACTAACAAGATAGCGCTGACAAGCTGCTTGGGCAAATATATGTATTAACAAGCTGTCTGGATACACAAATGGCACTGACAGGTTGTTTTTCTCTAGACAGCTTATCAGTGCCTTCTTTGTGCCCAACCAACTTCTCAGTGCCATTTGTGCCTCCAAACAGCTTGTCAGTACTAGTTTTGTGCCAAACAGCTTTGTAGTGCCATCTTTGTGCCCAAACAGCTTGTCAGGACCATTTTTGTGCCCAAAGATGGCACTGACAAGCTGTTTGTGGTCACTTTGGGATGTGGGTGATTGTTACTTGTTGAAGTTAGGGGGGGCAAATAGGTGGAGTGGTTGTCATAAGAAATGGGTGTGGTTAGAAATGTTACATTTGTTAAGGGGAGGGTTATCAATATAGCCACACCCACCTGTGGTGCCAAAAAATAATTGGACTAAGGTGTCAGTGACCCTAGGCTCATAATGTGTAAAAAATCTGAATATGTGCTTCCTTCTTTACATTGTGTAAATAAAAGTAATTCTGCCCTGCTGAATTATGGCAAGGCTGAATTGAGTGTCTTAAAATATGATAGAGCATATGCAGTGAAACACAAAATAGTGTTTATTTGCAGTATCTTCATTTAATAAATAATAACATTCTTTCACCAAACCTTGTCATGAAGTCATTCTTCCACAAAGAGAAATTGCTTAGTTGTCTTATATATTTAAAGTGCACTACATATTCAAATTAAGGCATTCAATTAAATTAGATTTAGAAAAAGGAATCTGAATGAGTTTGATAAAACTCTATAAATTGCAGTTCATGTCAATGGTTTGCAAATCTGCAGTGATTGGCAAGAGTCTGCTTTGGTACTGGAATGACACTTTAAAACATAATACATTTAGAAGGCATCTGGGCAGAGCTCCAGCAGCTGAATAGTTGACTGATAGTAAGACTGATTCATATCAGAAGCGATCTCTACCTTTTTGATGCCTGAAGATCTGGCACTGGGTGCAGTCATAGAGTAACGGAATCACACGTTGCTGCCACACTCAACGTTCTTACTCAAACAGGAAGTTTTATATTATGTTTGCCAAGAGGTGGACGTTATTGTGTTTATATGGGAACTTCCTTGGTTTGATGGCATTAACGATCCCCTAAGGTATACTAAATATGAAAAACAATAAAGAAAAACAATTTCTTAATTGTCATCAGGGGGATTTCAACAGTTGTATTTGGAAGAGGTTACGCAAAAATGGGTGCTGTTCTGACCATCCAAAAGCTGTCTAAGAATTTGCCTTTGTTGGGCTTCTTAGCTAATTCTTGGACTTCTTGGATGCATGGTTAATTGTTTGCAAAGATATATGCAAAACGGGCATCACAGCAGTCCCAAGAGTCTGAAACATATCTGTTTGAAGCCTCCTCTAATTGCACCAGGGGCAATGCCTCAGTGCCTGTCCCTTTTTTTCAGCTGGGTAAGAGCCGCCCCTCCAGATTAAGCTAAAAAGCGAGACAACTGAACTGTTTTCATCACAGCATCCCTAAAGTAGGATTTGTGGCAAATCTATAAGTAGACAAAACTTGTTGTAATACCCACAAACCAATGTTGTTAAAAATGTCTTTTTGTAGTATGTTTTAACATCACTGTTGAGCAAAAATGATTTTTAGTTGCAGTCTTTAACACAGAAATATCAGAAACCCTTCATCCATCGTTAAACTACAAGTACGTTTTACATTATTACACCAATGGTTCCTCCTGTCAGGGTCTTTAACAGGGTAAAAAAGAAAGCAAATATAATGAACAAAATTAGCTTTTTTTTTAAATAGCTTTAGATATGTAGTCATTGTAAACAAAGACGTGTATGGCACAAGCCACCAAATTCTTAAAAGGTGAATTTTAAGTGTCCTTATTTTTATTACCAAAAGGTGGTAACCCTTAATAGTCCTAAACCTGTACTAAATATATATTATATATATAATGTAATATATTACAATTATTACATTATGCTTAATGTTGCTTCACAGACTTTTTTAAATATCCAGTTGACGTGTAGGTAACATTTTAGACAGAAGTCTTGCACACATTTTTGAAGTGCAGGATGTCTTTGTAAATTTGTTCTTGTATTTTTTTCAAGACTGTGGTGAAAGTGGTGAAATAGGAAATCAACTCACATATGTGTCTCCATTGTGTTCTACTTAGGATCCTCTGATGGTCCTTACAGTAGAAAATATACAGTAATCCCTATATACAGTATACATTTTACTCACTGTCTCCTGTGCTTTCAAATGCACCAAAGCAGTATGTTGTTTTAGAGAAAGCAATACAGTTTTATCACCTCCAAGATCTTAGCTTGGATATTTTATCAAATCCAAAGAAGCTTACTGTTGCTATACAATGGCAAAAACAAACTGTACAGGTGGCACAGTACTGTCTCCCTGAGTCCAGAAGAGTTTGACAGAAAGTATGTCACCCCTTTCTAGCCAACTTGCAGAGATATCTGAGACGGAGACCAGTACTCTGAGTGTTCACCCAAGCACTAGTCGAGACTTAGTGTATGGTGCAAACAGAACTAGGTTTATCGGGAACAGCACAGATATTTATGCGCACACACGAACATAATCAGATCAGGAGTATAATCCCAACAACTACCAGACAGCCCACCACGGTTTCCCAAATGAGCTCCCTCACTGTAATCACCTCCGATTGTGACCCACCAAAAGCCTAGTATAACTCCACAAGAACAACGTGGTAGCGCAACAGACATCCGTAGCAACTCAGTTCCAAATGTCGGTCAGGCGCATGAAGCATGCCCAGCCATGTAGAGCCCCCATCGCCAGCTAGTCCATGGAAGTCTGGTTAGGGCAGACCCCCAGTTAGGACAGGGTGACTTGGACATAAGTGGGGAGGCAGGCAAGGAGTCTCCCTATGAATCTGTTATGGCCTCCACTCCAAACTCAAACCTACCTCCATGTGTCCTCAGGGGGATACCGTGACAAGATCTAGCCTGGCAGGTTGTGCACAAGTGTTTGCCTACTAGGCCAAAATAGTAGTATTTTTAATTAGTACCAACTGAGCAACATTTAAATGCGACAGCCCACCCAGTATTGTTGCTGACCATGTCCATCTCTTTATGACCACAGTGTACCCATCTTCTGATGGCTACTTCCAGCAGGATAATGCACCATGTCACATCATATTACATTGGTTTCTTGAACATGACAATGAGTTCACTGTACTCCAATAGAGCACCTTTAGGAAGTGGTGAAACAGGAGATTCGTATCATGGACAAATCTGCAGCAACTGTGTGATGCCATCATGTCCATATGGACCAAAATCTCTGAGGCATGTTTTTAGCACCTTGTAGAAAGTGTGCCACAAAGAACGAAGGCAGCTCTGAAGGCAAAAGGGGGTCTCACCCGGTATGAGCAAGGTGTACCTAATAAAGTGGCCAGTGAGTTTATATTGACATATAAACATTTTACTTGAATTGGTCTGATATTCCTAAAGACTGCTTTTATGTATTTATTGTAATTTTATGTAAATGTTTTAAATTGTTTTATGTTTAAATGTTCCATTATATCCTTTGAAATATTTTAAATGTATTAATTTATTGTACTGTTGCTTATAGCTAATAAAAGTTGCCTGTGCTTTGGACTTCGATCTTGTTTCTGTTTTTGCCTTGTGTACCTCGCCTGATGGATTATCCGGACTGTGACTATTCTTTGGATCATTGTTTGGTTCCTTGCATTGTTTAACCTGTGTATGACCTTGGCTTGTCTGACATGGTTTGCCAGCCTCCGCCAGCCATTAGCCTGCTGCTGACTGCCAGTGACCCGGCCCACTGCTGTCTGCCAGTCCTGTTGAGATGGCGCCTAGAAAGAAGCCTTTGAACACTAGGTGACTATATGTAGGTATGTGGACTGATCACACCTATATGAGCTCGTTGGAATCCCGTTCCCAAACCATGGGCATTAAAATGGAGTTGCCCCCTTTCCCTCTCTGTAGCTAAAACAGCTTCCACTCTTCTATGAAGGCTTTGCATAAGATTTTGGAGTGTGTCTTGTGGGAATTTGTGCCCATTCAGCCAAAAGATCATTGTAAAGCATGGATCAGACATTGATGCTGGACTAAAAGGCCTCACTCACAATCTGTGTTCCAATTTATCCCAAAGTTGTTCAGTGGAGTTAAGGTCAGGGCTGTGTGCAGACGTCTCTAGCTCTTCCACATCGGACTTGTCAATTCATGTCTTTGTGGACCTTGCTTTGTGTACAGGGGCATCGTCATGCTGGGACAGCAAAGTGCCTTCCCCAAACTGGTGCCACAAAGTTCAACACATACAATAGTTTAATATATCGTTGTATGTTGTAGCATGAACATTAACCTCTATGGTAGGCACTATGCATTCCAGAAGGTAGCATTCTCCTAGCATCCGCTAATCCCAGATTCATCCATCAGACTTTCTCTCCTGTTGATGCTTGTCATAGTGCATAGCGATGTTCGTCTTGTGTGAAGCTGCTTGGCCATTCAAAACCCATTTCATGAAACTCCCGATGCACAGTGCTGATGTTGCTTCCAGAGGGAGTTTGAAACTCTGTAGTGAGGGCAGGTGAGCTTTATGCACTACTACTGCACTCAGGAGCCCCTCTCTCTTACAAAAAATAGCAGTTACAGTGGAGCAGGGCAGATCTAGTAGGGCACAAATTTCACGAACTGACTTGTGACAGTTCCATGTTTAAAGTCACTTCAGTACGATGTTTGTCTATGGAAATGGCATGCCTGTGAATAATTATTTACTTACACTATTTATTTTGAAAAGCTGTTTCTGGATACATTATTATTGTGTTGTTTAGGGCTATAGAAAACTTATACACAGTAAAACATTCCCTAAGAAGATACCACAAATAGACATTTGGAAGGTATGTAGAAGAGGAAAATCTTCCACAGTGGAACTAATTCCTTTAGACCCAAAGCACATGTAAACTCTAAACCAGGCTGACTTCTAACCCACATACATATAGTATCTTCAGAGATTTATTGCTTTATAACTGTTCTGGAGAACATAATGTAGTTAAGGGATTATAATTATGCAGATATGAAGCTGAGAGCTGTCTTCATGACATCATAAAAAGAGAGACATTCATACAGTGATAGAATATTAAATACTTGATGGAAGGTTTTGCTAAAAAGCCTGAACACCTTCATATAGAACAGGCAATTGGCACTCTAGTAACAATAAGGATAAAAATACATATTCGTAAACAAGAATAAATGGAAAAAAAGCTTACTGCTCAAAGAGAGCTAAGATCTTCTAATAGAAAGTGGAAAATCAGAGTCAGCAGTACCAAAGCAGTGAGTGAAGTAAATGAGCATGATAGGAAATACAGTATAATGGCCTTTATTGTGAGTAGTATCAAGTATTTATATGTCATTATATTTGCATTATAAAGAAATCTATTCAATGTAGAGCCTTTTTAAAGGGGAAATCCTACAGAAAAAAAAATTCTTCTTAAACATAAAATGCGCTGGTGTATACAGAATTGTAGGTTAGACAAAAACTGTGATTTTTACTTTTTTTCAGGGAAGTAAAGAAATTAAATTTTTGTGTTCCAAAAAACAAAAACGAAATATTTGTCCAAATAATTTTGCTCGCCATATAAAAGGCAGTACGATACAGAGTCAAACTGACTAGTAGATTGGGCTAATAGAGCTAAAACACATACAAATGGCCAATATACAGTTGCCCGAACAGAGTCCTCCTTTACAGCTCCCTCATGTGCCTTTGCAACACTAGCATCATGAGCTGGCTGTTCAGGTTTTCACGCTTCCAGGACAGGTTTTTCTCACCACCCTCCCAAGCCCTTGTCATACAACCTCAATATAGGCGTCTTAATTTAGATGCTTGATATCTTGGGGGCTATGTTTCACCTCACTTCTTTAGTTTTTCACAAGGGCCAGCTCCAGTAGACCCTGGGTAATACTTCCACGTTGGGCAGCTATTTGCAATGTTTTCATAAAGGAGAGGAATTGTGTGATGTGCTATTACCAGGTTAATACTTAAGGAGTTTCAGGATAAACTAATTTATAAAGTTTCCAGGTACGATGATGTAAAGGACATTGATTGTAGTAGGTGTCTTTATCCTGGCTGGATATAACCCACTTAAGTTGACTTCCCCCCAGCCAACCACAGACCACTGAGCCTCTCAATAGTTCCTTAGTTGTAGTTATTAGGGGACATGCAGACATATTTATACCGAACTATCCCCCCAGACAAAAAAGGATATCCTTGACATTAAATACAACAGTACAAGTCCCAGGATAAAATTACATCAACAAATAAGCAAATAAAGGTCTTAGAGGACAAGATTTTCACACTCCAGGAGAACATTAGTACTATAGATTCCTTCCTGGCACCTAGCAGCCGGGAGGTGGTAATACAGTCTAGTAAGATTTTACAGGAACTGATTGTTCTCTCACACCAGGGAGTGATTATCTTAGTAACCTAATGACGGTAAATATTAACAATAGCTGATGCCGGGAGACCTGTACAATAAAATTCAGTTTCCCATAAATTCAACCAGGTGCAAACCCTTTTCAAAACAGGGGTACCCGGACTTTGTATCCAAGCTTTAGAGTCTTTAAAGTCTCTAGCAATTGGGGAAATGTACCAGGGGGAAAGTAGTCTCAGTGGACCCCTTGTACCCACCTCTCCAAAAACAGAACCCTTTCCAAGGCCAGAGACCCCTCCAGGGTCCCAGGGCATGGAGGCTTTCGTGACAATTACATTTTGGAGAAAGTCTAGAGGAGCATTACTAAAATTATGAATGGTCTGCAGAATAAAAATTGTCAGGAAATACTAAGGGGTGTTAATATGTATAGCTTGAAGGAAATAAGAGAGCAAGGAACTGTGAAACATTTAAATACTTGAAGTACAGGACGAAAGTTTATTTCAAAAGGAGAAATAGAGAGTAAATGGGTTGAAAATTAGGTCATAATCTAAAACTAGTGGACCAAAGGGTTAAATGTAATGTAAGTAAGTTTTTCTTTACCGAGAAAGCGATAGATAAATGGAACAGCCTTCCAGCAGAAGTAGTAGAGGCACATTCATAGAACTGCTGTTTCTCTACTAAAACCTAGTAGTAATTTTGCAAAACAAGGACCACATAAGTGGATTGAATTCAGTTTGCTGTGAAGCATGAATCACTGCAACAGGAGGGGGCTGCGGAGTCATATTATTTCACAGGTTGACAGGTATTCAAGCAATGGAACAAAACAATAGCAGGAATAAAATGCCTTTTCCTGTAAGGAAAAATGCTAAATTTTTTTACATTTCTGTAGGGATACACAAAGACGGGTGCTGCAGGTGCATGGCACGTGGTAACTGAAGCCCCTATGGGATCGCCTAACATGCGTTACAGTATGCCTGCTATTCAGGAGAGTGGGACATATAGATAGATAGATAGATAGATAGATAGATAGATAGATAGATAGATAGATAGATAGATAGATAGTTCGATCAAGTCAAAATCTGTGACAAGCTTGTCCTTTAAATGGAACGTTGGTCCAACAAAAAGGTATTATTTTATATTGCAAAAACTCATTTCTTTTTTTTTTTTTTTAATTTACAATACTAGACTAACATCTAAATATATATATAGTTTAGACTAAACTTTTATAGAGCTTTTCTGGTTCGGAAACAGAATTTGTTGTAATTTTCTCTCACAGGCTCTCTTTCACATGCTCACTCTCTAACATGCACACTCTCCGTCACACGCTCTCTCTCATTCACTCATATGCTTTTTCACTCTCTCTACCAATGTCTCCCTACCTTCTCCATGTCTCCACTTCTAATGTTAATTTTACTGAAATTTGCCAAGTTCCTCAATTCATAGAATGTTCGAAAATGAGGAGGGGCCACAAAGAAACAAATGAAAATAAAGCAGAGAGCTCCAAGTTATCATTTGCATCTCAATGGGTTTTTCGCTCTCATACACTCTCTCCCCCGCTCTTAGTCACACACTCACTCACATGCTCTCTCACGTTCTCTGTCAGTGTCTCCCTACCTCCACCACTTCTCCTTCGCCCCGCTGCTTGTCTGAAAAGACACATTTTGCACATTTCGTCTGTTGTAAGTGCAACATTTTACCTTATCCACATGACCAAGTGATACTGTGCCATTGCTGCTGTGTTTTTATATTTTTTAGCCACAAAGAATTAAAGAATATTTTATGATGAGCGCATTTATGTCCTTGGAAATGCGAGTGCACTATTTACTTGCAGTATTGCTAAGCCTTATTTGCATACAGAGTCACACTATATTTTTTTCAAAAATCGTTTTTCCCCTATGTGGATGTGCGCCCCATTTGGAAGAATTGTATTCATAAGAATTGACAACATTTAACAAATCTGAATGCGCAAGTCTAATATTTTATTACACACCTTTAAACATACGGTGCAAACAATATGATCTCATGACTTAATTCTCAGAGGAAGTCAGGTGGATCACACAATGATGGACTCCTTTGTGCTACTGTATTGGATTACATCTTAATTGCTATTAGCAATCTTACCATTTTATATATCACTTACAAATTTGCTAACATGCCACCTTAACTTCAAAAGGAATGTTTGTACCTCGCATTTAAGTGTATATCAGCATAGAAAGCAGTAACAAATAACTTAAGAGATAAGTAAATGGGTGCCTAAAATGTCTGGTTCCTTTTGGAGTTTCATTCCTCACTTTTGTAATGTTAGTCTGTGAACTTTCATCTACGCAGGAACACATTTTTCAGTGAAAAGTGGTGCTGAAATATGTATCCAGAGGTGCAATAAATGTAAATCCCAGACACGGGTGAACAGTATTCATATCTATAGTATATAGTAGATAATAGTTCATGATGTAGAGCATTTGAGTTTATACATACTGCAGTACACAATGGGTGCTTAATATTTTCACAGCAAACATTTGCATATGAATTTATTAGAAATAATGGAAGTGGAAGTTGGGGAGAAAACCTAGAAACACAGGATGTATACATACTGTAGACAAGGAATTGCTGCTGTTATCTATTGACTAAACTATAGCCATGCTATGTGTACCTCTATAGTACCAAATACACTTAACTTTCTCAGATTTTTTGCTACACAATAGCCCCCCTGCTTCTTAAGCCTTTTATACCCTCAACCCTTTTAGCTTCTATATAGAGTCCCCCCCAATACATTTACCATATATATTAAAAACACATTTGTTTTCCTCCTGTTTTATGTTCTCTAACCTTCCTACCCCAATCTCAGAATTCAGCTTTGTTTCTGTCTTCTCTACCCACTCCTGAAAAAATGAGGGTCCTGCCTCACTGGCCTGCCTAGAAATGAGAGAGGAATATGTTACCAATGTTGAATACATTAGCAGACTCAGCAAAGAATGTATAATTTGAAAAATGAATAGAGATTAGAGAGTAGAAATCTTGTTCTAAAAATGGAAGATTGCAGCTATGAGGAAATTTGATAATAAATACGCACTCTGCTCTAAAAAGGATGCTGGATTCATGAAATGTTGCAATATGTTAGAATAATTATGTTTGATTCATCAAACAAAATGAGGCTTTACGTTATTAAATGGTACAAAAATATAATTTTACCCATGTATTTAATGTTACTGTTTTTAAGGTTGTGTTTAACTTGTCTAAAGAATGGTACCAGTTTACTCTGGGACGTGACCCCTGTGACCACTTGTCCTCCCATTTAAAGCCGTTAGGTGCAGGTAATACCAGCAGCCAGTGGCACGGAGAGCAAGGACAGACAAGTCCCTCCAAAACTCTCAAAAAAGGCAGAAGTGGGAACGCGTGAGGGTCATGGCTGCTTGCCCACTGTGTAGGAGAAAGAAGACTCCGGGACAGTAACGGGGTGAGGGTGAGAGTATGAGGGGTGAAAGAAAGGGTTAGTGAGCAAGGAATGAGAGAGTTGAAAAGAGATGGAGTTAGAGAGTATGTATGCATGCATGTACATTATATGGACAAAAGTATTTTGTCCACCTGCTCATTATGCCAAGAAGGACCCTTATAACATCACATTCTAAATAAATATACATTAATATGTAGTTGGTTCCCAGTTTGCAGCTTCCACTCTTCTGGAGTTGAGGTAAGGGCTCTGTGGGGGGCCACTCAAGTTCTTCCACACCAAAATCATCCAACCATGTCTTCATGGACTTTCCTTTGTGCACTGGGGCACAGTCATGCTGAAATAGAAAAGGGCCTTCCCCAAACTGTTCCCACAAAATAAGAAGCATGGCATTGTCAAAAATGTCTTAGTTTGCTAAAGGATTAAGATTTATCTTCACTGGAAGTAAGGGGCCTAGCCCCACTCCTGAACAACAGCACCATACCATTACCCCCCTCCACCAAACTTTACAGTTGGCACAATGCAGTCAGACAGGTAAAGTTTTCCTGGCATCCACAAAAGCCAAACTCAGCCATCAGACTTCCGAAGAGAAAAGCGTGATTTGTCAGTCCACAGAACACGTTTGCACAGCTCCAGAGTCCAGTGGCGGCGTTCTTTACACCACTAAAGGAAGAGAGATAAACCACTTCTTTAGGTACAGTAAGTGGTGTGGGCAGAGGCACAGGAAGGATGTTTTGGGATGCAAAGATGGCACAGACAAGCTGTTTGAGGGGCTGACAAGCTGTTTGGGGATAAGGACGGCACAGATGAGCTGTTTGGGGGTACCAGCAAGCTGTTTGGGGACAAAGATTGCACTGGGAAATTGTTTATGGGCACTGACCGAATGTTTGGTGGTAAAGATGGCACAGGCAGGCTGTTTGGGGCACTGACAATATATTTGGTGGTAGCAATGGCACAGGAAGCTGTTTGGGGACACAGATAAGCTGTTTGGTGGCAAAGATGGAAAAGGTAAATTATTAGGGGGCACTGACAAGCTGTTTGTGGACAAAGGTGGTGTAGACAAGCTGTTTTAAAGCTAAAATGGTACTGATAAGGTGTTAAGGACAAAAGTGGGACTCACAAGCAGATTGGGCCCCATGGGTAATTTTTGCACTGGGGCCCTATGGTTTCTACTTACACCCATGAGCTTACTTCAGTTTGGAATGGTATGGTATCAAACACTACTGTATGCAGTTCTGCTGGGTATAATACATATTGTCTGCCCAGCTACTTACCAAGGAGCAGTGTTGTCAGGCCTAGGACAGCTGCCAAGATGCCCCACTGCTACAGTCCTGTCTGTTAAGCACCAGGATATTATGCGATATCCCAATGCTCTGCCTGAGAAGGAAGAAAGATACCAGAAAAAGTAATTAGAACGAAGCAAGTCAGATCTATGATCTCCTGACACCAGGTCACTGAACAATCCACTAGTAAGGAAAGCCACTATAAAATGCTTTAATATATTTGTAAGAAGGTGCACACGGAAGGGGTAGCCTGGGACATAGTTCATTTAGAACTGCACAGTCCCTAGTCTGCCTGTGATATTATGTGCACTTGGCTGTCCTAGGAAGAGAACATCTGAATATTGGTAAGAATAGGTAAGCAACACATTCTATTTACTGTATCCTAGGGATGTGTTTCATATGTTTTGATGACAGGACACTAAAGCACACTCAAGACATTTCTCCATGAAATGTCAATATCTTTTTTGATTACACATCATTCATTTCTGCTCATGAGCTGGCCTTTTTCTATCTTTTCCACTCATGTAACTTTTTACTTTTTAACATTCTTCACCCTGTGCATGAATCAAGATGGCATGACACCTTATCACTGAGTATTAAGCACTGGTAACACATGACTGCATGAATATTGCAAGCTAAGGCTTCTCATATTCCGTTAAAATGCATCTACAGTTTTCCTGGAAGCAGGATCATTCATCTTCCAGATTCAATATCTGTTCGAGAAACTGCTCAATATTTTGGCTTGTGGTAGTCCGTGTACACATATTTTTTACCATTATATGTAGGGTTGCCATATCGTTCATTTCTGTCCAAGACACATATGCATTTCACCTGTTACTTACCAGCAAATGCGTAGTACTAACCTGCAACATTTGAGATGTATAAACTCACAAAAAGAAATCAGTTACTGATGTGGAGTCACACCAGTATATTGTCTGTGTAGTATATGTGTATATTTTTGTTCTGTTTCACTGATCTTTCTCTCTATTTCACAAAATATTAATGGTTTTACTTATAAATGCAGCTTCTTCACTTTACTGGAACAATCCAAACAACTGGAAAGGGAACCAAGAATGTTGGCCGCCATCTGGATGTAGCACGTCTGTGCATGCTAAATGTGGGATTTGTACCCAGAGTGTATCTCGCATAAACACAGTGAACAAAAAGTCTAGGGAAGCACATTTTTACAATAAATGTGAACATAACACTTTAAGCTACTAATATAGTTCAACTATGCAATGACTAGTGGTACTATCTAAGCATCTGCTCCCTTTATGATAATAATGCATTGAAACATTTCTGCATACTGTATTTGCACCCAGATTTTTTTTTCCTGTTAGATGAGTTTCATATCTGATGTCACTAGGTGGCGCTGCTTAACAATTAATTTGATTAATATCTGGTAAAGCACTTTAGAGGTTAGACAAATAATTTGTATTCTGTAATCGTTCATTGAAAAACAATTTTAATCCAGAGTTACTGGGTGTGATGTAACCAAATGTGTGGCAAATGTGTAGTCCAAACAATGCATGTGCATACACATAGCAAAAAGAAATAGAAGTTAGATTGAAATTTTTTACTACTAGTATCCTAACACCCAACATACAATAAATTAAACATGTTAGCACAACTATATAGGCATATAAGGACATTTTCATTGCATGTGCACTTGCACTCATCTATATAACAAAGCAATCCGGTGTACATCTATAAGCAGATGCAAGACCCATTAATGACATATTTCAGGCAGCCCACTGCAACTCCCTATCAGCAACAAGCCAAATTTGTGCATGGAAGAAGACGAATAGGAGGCGGGAAAATGTGCCTGGTGTATTGCACAATGCACCACTGGGGGGAAACGTAAAAAAATTACAGAGCTACTGTTGATAGGGCCTAAGGGACACCTACTGTAGGTCATACTCTAAGAGCTGCTCCTTTTGGCCTACATTAAAGAGAGCTCTGAGAAGATATAGCTACTTATGACAACTGACAATGACAGCAGGGAAACAAAAGAAATTCTGCAGCCTTTATAGGATTTGTGAGAAACACCCCCGATATGAAACTGAAAAGATACGCTGAGCTCTTTGTTGTAATAGCAGCTGTCCTTCTTGCCTATCCCTAGTTACTTCTCTGAAAACTAGGACAGATAAGATGAACCAGCAGGCCCACAATGGTTTCCAGTTTCAGATCTGCAATTGGTCGGTGTGCAAAGAACTCGGAGGACAGGTACGACATGTCCAAACATACAATTTATTTCAAGATATTGTACTTTGTACACAAACGTAACACAGTCTGACCCTGCATAGTTGACTGTTTAAGTTTCTAATAAGAGACAAAATGTACACAGTGAGTCTATACAGTACATTAGTGCATCACATACCTGTGGTATGTACAGTTTAGTGACACTATTTATAAAAAGCTGCACACAACATTGATTCTCAAAAAAAAAACCAAATAAACTAAAGATGTTCTGGGCTGTTTTGTGACAGTTTGAAATTTTAGCCAATCATATCCAAAGAGCTCTCGAAGACAACAACATATGTGCTTGGAGATAGATTTTGGGGTATATTCACTGAAGGGGAAATTGGCAAGAGAGTAACCAGGAGTATTTTGGTTGCAACATCATACTTTATAAAGAGCCAACTCCAGTGAGCTTCTACTTCGGAAAGAGCTTGGCTAGTCCTGGATAATGCATAGTGAGATTTTCTCAAATCTGGGCCAGCTCAGTCTTTTTTTGCGGGAGAAACTTGCCAGTGTTAGCCCTTCATAATGAATGGTGAAGAGATGGAGCTTCTTTTCCTAGTTATCCTAACCAGACCACTAATTATCTTAATAATGTTGAAGCAACTGCAACACTGTACTGAGCATGGGTATATGTAAGCAGTAAGAATAGCCTGGTAAAGGTACAAAACTTTGCAAAACCAAAATATTTTTTTGCTATACGTTATTATACATGTGCAGTGTTTTAAAAGAGGATCTAGTCAGAGATGGGAAATCAATTCAGGTGATAGGATGAAATGTACATGTAAAATTTAAGGAAGATGTACTGAAATGTAGAAAAGTAAGAGAACACGAACGTCACAAAATAACAGAAAACAGAGAAGCTTCTTTTTGGTATATATATATATATATATATTATTTTTAAATTATTTCATTGAGCTTGCTATAACTGAGATACAATAATTTGATGACATTAAAAAGTACATACATTTATAATCTGGTAATTTATGTTGTCAGTGGTACGCTGTATAATACATTGGATTTTGTATTGTCAGCTCATGATTACTAGGTATGCCTCTTACTACCAGGCCAGGACCACAAGATATGGACATCATGGCAATATTTATAAGATTATGGTGGTGTTTGTGGGGGATGGGCATATATTCTATGTCAGGACTGGATAGAAGAAGTATGGGACTCCTAGGTGGAGGAGGGTGTCTCCTTTTGTGAAATCAGCTGTGCATGCAGAGAAGATGTGTGGGGGATGGCAGAGACATCCCTCAGAGCCTTGAGTGTTTTTTCTGACAATGATGCTGCTTGTGTTCCTGTAACTCTTATGTGAACTGACCCTTTTCAGTGTTATTAACCCTGTGTCCCGGACAATTAGACGACTTGTCTTGTGGTACTCAAACACAGTATACACTTTCAATGGCTTCCTGGTTCACTCATTATACATAAATCTCTCGCTAGAATATAATTGTATAGAACAAAATCTGAGGCAATGAAAGCAGCAGTGTCTATGTGACTGTGCCAGCACTGTGTGTCAGTGTGTATATCTCTGCACTGCTATCACTAGAGGCAAAACATTTATTTTCTCCACAATACTACATATAAAAAGCTGAATGGCCCTTTTTTGACACTTAACATTTAATTGCTAATACAGATGAGTGATTAGCATCAGAAATACTGGCCTTACACCACACATACTATACATAATTGTGATAAAAGGTGACACCATGTGCAATGGTGGTTTCTTTGGACTTGTTATATTGCAATTCCCAAAAGAAAATACATGTCTTAAAGAGTCTTTCAAAACATGATATCAGAAAATGACATTTTTAGCTTAAATATGTGTCTGGTGGTATGAAAAATTAAGATCATATATATGTATTGTTTTAGATATGAGTCATTTTTATAAATATGACCAACAGTAGGCACCCAGTGTTTTACTCCTTCTTTTGGGTGTCAGGATATCATGGGCAGCTTCTTAGACAGAGAGTGACATGTTTAGATGCTACAACCATTGGGTTAGATTTGAGCTTCAAAGCTATTTTATAAATATTATTTTACAGCTGAAATACCGATGGGAATACAGGTGACCAACTCATATATATGACCATCACACCTCTATAAGCTTATTGGACGTCCCATTCAAAAACTATGAGCATTAATATGGAGTTCACCCTTTGCTGCCACTGAATCTGTGCCTTTTCAGCCAAAATGACATTTGTGACATAAGCCCCTGATGTTGCATGAGGACTGGCCCACAATTAATGTTCATATTTATTCCAAAAACGTTCAATGGGGTTAAGGTCAAGGACAGGGCCGGCCCAAGAAAAAATCCTGCCTGGGGCGAAGTTTAAAATGCCGCCCCCCCCATTATCTACCTTTCCTCTCCCTCCGTCCCTGCCGCCCCCCCATTATCTACCCCCCCCTTGTACTTACCTTTCAGCAGTCATGCGGCGAGTCTCCCTGTTCGGTCTCGGTGCCGGCTTGTAATGCTGAGCCCCGGAAATGAAGTCATCTTCCGGCGCTCAGCATTACAAGCAGGCACTGAGACCGAACTGGGAGACTAGCCGCAGAGGAGAGAGAGAGGGGTGCCGAGCGGGTAGTGACAACTTGGTAAGTGAAAACCACTCTGCGCCCCTCTCTCTTCCGCTTTAAAAATAAAAAAAGGGCTTGGGGTGGCAAAGTGGCCTGGAGCAGTTGCCCCACCCAGCTCCATTGTCGGGCCGGCCCTGGTCAAGGATCTGTGCAGGCCACTCAAGTAAAACCATGTGTTAATCAGTGGCGACTCTAGAAACAATATATAGGGAGGGGGGCACACAAGATACCACAGTCAAACTGGGGGGCATTCATAATTTCCAAAAGTAATGTGCTATGGAATTATACTTTCGTTATTGGGCTAAAATAATACTTGATCATTCAACATGGGAAGCCTGAAGCCACAATTGAGTGTGACTAATCCTTGAAATAAATATTATAACACAATAAATAACTTTTCCACTAAATTATTTCAGGGCCTTGAACGTTTTGTCCTCTGAAGTCACTACAACTTCAGGAGGGAATTTTATCTCTGGATAAATAAAAATTAAATAATTCCTACTGTAAGTTAAGTGCCAGGAAACAGATGACCAAACACATACACCAACACAGGCTCTGTCACACCGACACCCAGACACACACACCAGGACAGGCTCTGCCACACCGACAACCAAACACACACACCAGGACAGGCTCTGCCACACCGACAACCAAACACACACACACACCAGGACAGGCTCTGCCACACCGACAACCAAACACACACACACACACACCAGGACAGGCTTTGCCACACAGACACCCACACACATCAGGACAGGCTCTGCCACACCCACATCCAAACACACACACACCAGGACAGGCTCTGACACACTGACACCCAAACACACACCCTAGGACAGGCTCTGCCACACTGACAACCGAACACACGCACCAGGACAGGCTCTGCCACACCAACACCCAAACACACACCAGGACAGGCTCTGCCACACCAACACCTATACACACACACACACCTGAGGACAGGCTCTGCTACACTGATAACCAAAAACACACAAATAGCAGGACACAATCTACGTCACAGACGTCTACATCAGGATGGATTTTTCACACTGCATTGTCATTTATACCCCCCTTAGTGTTTTTCCCCCTCGTGTATTGATGCCCCTGCTGCCCATATATATTAATATTAGCCCCAGTTGCCAATAGCAGGTATAGATCAACACATTAACACACAAACCAAGCTTTGCATGTATAGATCAACTGAAATTCACTTGTGATCTCAGCACTGAAGGTATAAATCAAATAAACAGAATCAGACATACAAATCCTGTATTTGCAGGTATAGAATAGTATATGAAACGTAGCATTGCAGGTATAGATCAAATAAATACATGGAAACAGCATTGCAGGTATTAATCAACTGAATAAGACATACAAACACTGTATTTGCAGGTATACATAAATAATGTATGGAAATATATAGATATGGATCTACAGAATAACGCAAAAACCCAGCTTTGTAGGTATAGATCAATTGGAATTCACATAAAAACACGTCATTAAAAGGTATATTTAAACCCCCCTAAATTACAGACATAGATCACAGGTTGCACACCCCAAAGCCAGCCCTGGCGTCCACACTGCCCACACAGCAATCACACTCCTATCATACCCAGGCAACCAGTAAATGCTGGTACCTAGGCATGATGGGACTGTGCTTGCTGTGATTGCTGTTAGCAATCACACCCCTATAATGCCAGGTCAGCCAGTACATGCTGGTACAGGGTGGCTGTAAATTAATCTGTGAATGAATGAGTATATGAATGAATGAGTGTGTATGTGATAGCATGGATGTGTAAGTGCTGGAACCTAGGCATGATGGGACTGTGATTGCTGTTAGCAATCATACTCCTATCATGCCAAGTCAGCCAGTACATGCTGGTACAGGGTGGCTGTAAGTGATGTGCAGACCCCATATTGCTGGCAGCATCAATACACAAGGGGGGCAGCTAGCTAGGTTTCAGCATGTACTGACTGACTTGGCATGATAGCGTGATTGCTAACAGCAACCACAGTCCCATCATGCCTAGGTTCCAGCACTTACACATCCATGCTATCACATACACACTCATTCATTCATATACTCATTCATTCACAGATTAATTCCCTCAATCACGCATACTCATTCAAACACCCTCCCCACCCCCTTACTTGCACTGCTCCTCGATGCACTTCAGCAGAGGGCGCGGCCTCCCTCTGCGTTCTCTGGTACGGCACAGAGGAAGCAGGACTGGAGCAGAGTCATGTGATGTCACGTGAACTCTGCTGGGTTCCGCTTCCTCTATGCAGTACAGAAGACCCTCCCACAGGTAAGTAGCAGGGCTCGAGATGCGGCCCGCGTAAGATCGGTTGCCCTGGCTGCTGATCTTATGGGGGCCACACCCTCTCTCTCCTGCTCATTAAAAATAAATAAATAAAAAAGACAGGATTCAAAGTCGCATTGCGACTTTATTCCAAATTCGGCAGGGGGGCAACAGGGGGGGTTAACCTAGGGGGGGCAATTGACCCTCCTTGCCCCCTGTAGCGACGCCACTGGTCTTAATGGACCTTGTTTTGTGGACCAGGGGCACAGTCTTGCTGGAACAGAAAAAGGCTATCCCCAAACTCGTGCCACAAAGTTGGAAGCATACAATTTTTTGAAATATCTTTATTTAATAACCTAGGGTAGGCCAGTGGTACAATGCTTTATACCACTCCAGCTGACACTTGGCATTGTGCATACTGATCTTCGGCTTGTGTGCAGCTGCTAAGCCATGAAAACCATCAACGGTTGATGTTGCTTTCAGAGGCATTTTGGAACTCTGTAGTGAGCTGATGCTAGAAAGGACAGGTGATTTTTATGTGCTACTCAGCAGCCACACTCATGCCTGAGCCGTTACTCAAAGACGCTTCCGCTTCACAATAATAACACTTTAACCCCTTAATGACAAAATGCATTGTTTCCAATGGGTTTGGGGACTGCCCATTGTCCTTAAGAGGTTAAGTGTGTCGGGGGAGATCTAGGAGATAACAAATTTCCAATTTCTAGTCATTGAGCTCTTCAGTACAGCCCATTCTACTGCCAGTGTTTTTCTATGGAGATGTCTATCAATGTCTTTGATTTTATACATCTGTTAGCAATGAATCTGGAAAAAAAATATAGTGTACTCTTCTTGACAGGACTATTTTTCATATTTTGTGACCAAAGTTGTTTTAACATTTTTGCAGTGTTTGTTTCTAACTGTAATTTTCTTCTGTACTTTTAGTGCTCCCGCACAAATTATATATTGTTTTTTTTTCAGGACAAGAAGGGCTTTCTTTAAATACTCTTATTCTGATCATACCATACAATGGTATTATGAAAAATAATAAAATATAGTGAAAAATACATATTTCAATTTAAAAAATGCCCTTAATGCTTAAAGTGCGATAAATAATAACCTGATTTTTTTAAAATGACAAATCATCTTGTAAAGGCTAAAAGCATATAACATGCAAAAAAAAGAATTGTAGTATACACTGTGTTAGAGGTGTGCATGTATATTATGTTATGTTGATTTTGCTGCACTCACAAACTAGATATAAAGGGGCACCTCAGATGTAAGAGAAGACTTTTTTCAGAAAAATCATAAATTGTACATACATTTGTTGAAATGCATGACTGAACCCAGTCACCAGTCCACAATTGCTAAGCGCTTCTTAAAAGTGAAATTCTAATATTTGTACTTTGAAATATCCATTGTTTTCATGTATTTGTGCTTTTTTTTGCAAGGTTTTGCCCCCTTACATTCCACAAAATTTTTTTCTTATTTTTGTATTTTAGGGGCAAGAAAGTATTTTTTTTTATGTATAATTCTAGCCGAAGGGCCACAAGCAGTTTGAGCAGCTTTTTTAAATTATTATTATCTTTTTAACATTTCTAGTTTACATTTTTTTCAGTTTTTTCCAAGAATTGTAAGGTTCCCGTTATGATGTCATGGCACCATTACTGGGGTGTTTTTATTTATTCTTTATCTATTTTTACATTTTGTTATTTTTGTTTTATATATATATATATATATATTAGATTTACATAGCTTCATTGCCTTCCATTGCTGATTGCAGTACCGGTAATAAGTCTACAGGGGGACCTCAGAGGTCTCCAGAGGGTCTGGACAGAACGTTTTACATTCAGTGGTTCCAGGGCACCACCATCTTGGTAACAGCATGCTGCCTTCCAGTATGAAGCTTGTGATCCCTCTGGAGAGCTGAGCGATTGAAACAATCAAGCTCAGCAGCAGGGCGCTGCCATATATGTATATATAATCCAGCAGCAGGGCGCTGCCATATATGACAGGCATTTAACCTTTTAATATGACGAATGTGATAGCTTCGGAGAGCTATCATATGATGCCCCTGCAAACTTTTTTGGGTGTTCCTGAATACCTTGATATTTTGGAATGTAACTCCAAGGTGCCAGGAAGGGGCCATGTAATGTCATATGGTCCCACACAAGACTATTGAGACTGGGCCCTGGATCCACCAATACATCTTTCAAAGGTTAATTAATGAACATTGATCACTGAAACAAGTAAAATATTGTTAGATAGCCACTCTAGCTAAGAAAGCAGGGCCGTAGGAATGGTGAGGCGAGAGAGGCACTAATCCGATCAAAATCCCCATTTAACAGGCCCATCATTAGGGAGCGCTAGGTCTGTCATATCATACCTTGGCTTTCGTGCTCCCTAATCACTATGCACCACCAATTGATGCAGAGTGCCAGGATATGACATCATACCCCTGCGCTCTGCATCAATAGCCGGCGCATAGTGATCAGGGAGCAGTAAAGCAGAGGCCTTTAGTGACATGTTGAATGGAAAGTGGAGGATGGAAGATGAGAAGAGATGAGGTAAGAGATGGGTAGAATGGGGTGTAAGTGCAGTGTATGTGTATATATGTGTGTGTTTGTGTGTGCGTGTATGGGCAGGTGTTTGTACGAGCAGTGTAGGTATTTGTGTGTTTGTAAGCTGGTGTGTGCATGTGTATGTGCATATGTCTGTGTAAAGGCAGGGTTGTGTAAGGGCAGTGTATGTGTATATACATGTTAATGAGCACGTGTGTGTAATGGCAGCGCGTATGGGCAGGTGTGTGTAAGGGCAGTGCATATGTATATGTGTTTTAATGGGCAGCTGTGTGTAGGGGCGGTGTATGTGTATTTATGGGCAGGTATGTGTAAAGGCAGTGTGTAAGGGCAGTGTATGTGTATATGTGCGTTTATGGGCAAGTGTGTGTAAGGACTGTATATCTGTATATGTATGTTTATGGACAGGTGTGGGTAAAGGCAGCGTGTAAGGGCAGTGTAAATAAAATAGACTCTGTAAAAAAATTAAAAAATTATAGCTGGGGGGCCACAATTTACCATTCTTGCCTCGGACACAAAAAGAGCTAGCAACGGCTCTGTAAGAAAGGCTTGGTATTTTGAATGTTTTCAGGGAGAGTTCATTTAGGATTTTTCAGACATTAAACTGAGACCTTCTGGCATACAGGGTGGTTGGCTGTATCGGATTTAAGGTTTGCTGCTGTGCATGTAGCCTGGGAGCTTTTGTAAATGTCCGTATTTGTGAAAGTGTTACATTTTTAATGTATTATAATGTTACAAAACTAGAGCCTGTTTTCATACAAGTTTTGCATGAAGGTGTTTTTACTTATTCAGTTTATTACACCTGTCCTGTTATAGTAGATCTCCTGTTATATTGAGCATGTTTAGCTCCAGGTCACTCAAGATGTTTGTTTAGTACATTTTTAATTAACTTTAAATAAATACCGTAAATCAATAGTGTATGTGGTGCTATATCAATGCTGGTTTTAGAACTTTGGCATTGAGTGGCTTCACCACTTGGGATGTTACATTGTTTCTCTACGGAATGAATAATGATGCGGACCGAACATCATTCACTGTAGCGCAATATCCTTCTAAGGTAAGTGCATTTATTTTAATGCCACTTGCTTTAACATCTGGCCGTCTAGGAAAGGCTTATAAGCCAACATATCCTAGTTATGCGCAATGGGCACCCTACTTACAGGAATACCCATGGTGGATTCACGGGAACGCGCGCAGTGTGTTCGTGGAGAGAAAGAGGGGGCGACATGTGAACGAGCTTCATAGTGTGAGGCGCGCTCGAATATGTGCCGGGGTCGCGCACGCAGGTCTCTGCCCTAATGCGGAGCAAGAGGGGAAAGAAAAGCAGCATTCTGTCAGACTGTCACCTCGGGCACATAGCACTCAGCCACACAGCACCTTTCCTCACACATTATACAAAGAGGACCTGTCTGACTGCGTCCTGTCTACCACGTTATAGCGCCAAGAACCAGGGGCACCTCTCTCCGCCTTCATCACCAAACCTGCACATCCTCTGCATCATCCTTCCAGCACACACATTACCTGAACTCTGTGGCATCTGAGTCATCTATACCTATGATGTACCGAGAATCCCTGTGAGCTACAGAGCCCCGTCTAAACGTAGCAGTCATCTTTAAATACCCAGTTTGTAGGAAACATCTCTTCTGCAGCCAGCGCTATCCCACGAGCACGCTGCGGGGACCCGGCATTTCCTTGCACCACCCACCATATCTCCATATCATCATAACTCGGTGCATCGCCTATCCAGGAGCCAAAGGAGGGAGGATACCTGCAGGCCACCTGGAAAAGATCCGCACCCTGCTAGCATCCCGCGTTCCACGGGCTGCGCATCAGCATCAGCACCCGAGTGTGTTCGGCGAGAGCAGCTCCCAACGGAGGGACATGACAGGTCAGCACTGCAGGGTACAGGGCGGGTGGAGGCTTTCTCTATCACAGGGATAAAAGTGGGGTTTCAGGCCTTGGGTCTTTACCCGGCATTCACCAATGCATATTAATATATTTATATATACAGTAATATAGTAACATTTACGTAGCTGGCCTTGTGTAGTATATGTCTGCACCACACACAAGCTAGATATTGAGTAGCCTTTCTAGTGTATACACTTTCCATGAACACCTTCACAGCAGTATGTGAACTGGTCACTGGCACCTGCACTGCAAACCCTCATTGTCACTGTTAGCCCCTTTGTGTCAGAACCTCCCCTCTCAGTCTCAGTGCACACATGTCCCCGTTAAAACACAATTGTTATCTTGCCTCCTTTTCATTTTACTTCGAATGAATGAATTTATAGCATACCTGTTTTAATGCCCACTGCCCCCCATTTTTATGTCCTTGCCATTCCCACTATGCTTTCTCCTTCCCTTTATTGACTCAGTCATGCTCTGTTCCTGCAGTGACTGGGCTTTGTGTGTCCCAAGGCCTGCACTATCTCTTCAAAGAACAAGCTCTTGTCCTCTGTGCATTGTATACTATCGAGAAGTATGTAAAAATTAACATTTGTGTGGGATATGAGCAAATATAACTAAACCTAGTAAGTTAAAAAATGCTTAAATGGATATTTTTGAATAAAATATTTACCTTGGCAAGGGTAGTTATTTTTTTCTGGCAAAAAAAGATTGTCAAACGGCTGTATTTATATGTAACCATTACCATTAAAGTAACAGATGTTTTAATGTATCCATTCTAGCACTGAGTGGTTTGAAGCGCTTCTTTTTTTTTGTTTTTTTTTAGAGCATCTACACATTAAATCCATATTCCTAATTACAACTAACTTGAGGCATGCATTATATGTTGGAAAGGTTTGCAGCCATTCTTGCACATTCGGACGTTTAAATCAAGCCACAATACTGTGTTAGGTCATATTTGGCACTGTCTCTATCAGCCCTTATAGCCCATATTATAAAATATGCCATTTACATTTGAATTTGGGGATAATGAGATGTTTTAAGACATTTCTGGTTTTGTGTAATAATGTTTTCACAGATGTTTAAGCGTGTTGATAGAACCTTGTTAAATCTTTTAGGTTAATACTTGCATGATATTTCAATTTTTTACATATAATTTTGTATGTGGCCCACAAGCAGAAAAGTCAATATTGATGTTTGCCAATGCAGGGTACTTCACTGAGCCTCTTTATTATTGCATGTATTATGAATGGATTTGTAAACCAAGAGATTTTTGAGGTAGGGGGGTATACATCCTATATTCTAAGTATAAAAGCTAGAACAGTGACCTTGGGATGTTTGCTGACTGTTATAGGAAGGCAGTGCATGTAAATCTGGGCCCCAAAGGCTACTTCACGTTCTTATCTGTACTTTCTATGCTGCCCTGGATCTCGGTTATCACTCCACAGTGAATTTTATCTGGTCCTCCTGTTTGCCTTAGGACAGTATATGCTTTTCTACACATTACAATATAAATCTGGCTTCTAAGCTTCTAGGTAGAATAGGATGGACTGCACAGAAGCAAATGAAACAATAAAATACTTTTGGAGTTGATTTAGTAACATTGTTTAACCCTGAAAATGAAACATTGTAGTACACAAAATTCACAGTCAGCAAGATCATGAAATTCAATGGTAGAACCATTGACTTGTATGGGTTCATTGTCACCTCTATGGAAAGCATTCTGTTGAGAGGAAAATTTATTTTCAACTTAAGAATAACATAATTTACCAAACAGATGGTGGTATTTCCAGAGTAAGCTGTTTGTCTCTAACTGTTCCAGTATCTGGTTTAAGGACCCAAAGTGAAAAAGCCACTTTCCTACAAAACATTGTCCTGATATACAACATTGTATACAACAACAGTTGTGGTAGCGGCAAATGAATAGGATTAGTGGAAAGGAGAAATATAGATATAAAGGGTCCATTCGGTCTGAGGTATGCCAAAACTGATGTATCAAAGAAATGAAAGAAAGGACAGAGAAAGGAAGAGAAGATCAATAAGGGGAGGGGGGCAACCACAACATTCTGCAACGTAGCTGTGGGAGGACCAGGCATTGGTTAAAAAAACCACAGCTCCTCCCACAACTACAGGCTAATGCAGTGAGCCTAAACATATATAAATATTATTAATATTAGTGTGTAGTAATCATATATAATAGGTACAAACAGCATAAATGAAGTCTGTTGAATGTTTTATATATATACATATATATATATATACATATATATTAAAAAATCCCTTCTCCCCTCTATGGATGGTATGAGTCTTCCTCAACCTCAGGTCCTCTACTTGAGGAGTTTGAGGGTTCTGCACAGTATCTTAGCTGTTCCTAGCACTGCACAGTTCGTGAAATCTGTTGGAGCCACTCTCCCAAATTAGGAGTCGTAGCCCTGATTGCTTCTATGACCACTGGGACCTTTTTGGTCTTCACTCTACACATTTTCTCTATTTCTTTTTTGAGGCCCTGGTACTTCTCCAGCTTCTCATACTCCTTTTTCCTGATGTTGCTATCACTTGGCGCCACTACATCTATCACCACCACTCTTCTGGTCCTTGTCTACTACCATGATGTTGGGTTGATTGTCCAGAACCTGCTTGTCCATCTGGATCTTAAAGTCCCACAGGATATGTTTATATATATATATATATATATATATATATATATATATATATATATATATATATATATATATCAACATGTCCTTGTTTCAAAAAAATAAACACATATTATGTCCATTAAACATTAACTGGGTCAGAAATTTGGACTTTTCTTAGCTTGACTTGTCTTAGCTTGACTTCAGCTGGCACTCCTGTGCGCTGGGCTTTAGCCTGTGCTATGCCACTATACCCAGTTACCAGTATGGAGATATAAATATGTATATAATAATATGGACTGAGAACACATTTCTCGATCTGGACTGAAGATGAAAAACCTAGGGCATTGGTTTGCTAAACAATTACATTATTTGTACGTTAAGTGGGGAAGGCATGTGGACACTGAAAAGCTGAGCAGCATACCTAGTGTTATTTTTACTGTCAGGTTTTTCTCCCAATATCAGCATTTAACCAAGGTCTAGATAATCAGTGTAAGGTTATAAAACATAATATTTTTCAGTTGAAAAAGGATTGGCATTCAACTATAGTAGGCAAGCACCTTGAATAGTTGGAGTACTTAGAGTATACCTTGAGTGTTATTATAATACATGATTTCCTCAGTCTGACTGGATTAGTAAAATCTTCCAGTGTCCGCATCACAGTCATCTGAATACCGTGGGGCGAAAGTGGGATTTTACAGATCATGACAATAACAGGTTATGCCAAAGGATGTAAACAATTTGTTTGCTTATAGTTGCCCTCATTGTTTTGCTGATATAATTTAAAGCACATCTTAAAGAGACAGTAGAACTTCTTAATGTATTTTATATTAAATGGCACCTTTGGTGCATACATATGCTCAAAGTTAAAAGGTATATCATGGGGCACAGTGGCATAGAGGGGGTATGAGGCATTTCTGGGGCAGAGTGGTAAGCCTGGGGGAAGATGTGCATAACTGGGGGGGGCAGGTTCTCAATCATAGCTTTTATTTTAAAAAATAGTTTACATAGTTTACATGAATTAACATTTACTGGTAAAACTTTTTTCCTATAGGGTCATCTTATATTCAGGCTTTTTCTTTTTTTGCCTAAATTAATATTCAGATTTTGGGGGGTCGTCTTATAATCGAGCAAATACGGTAGATTCGGCCAAAAGAACCTACTGGAAAGCATTTAGCATTTGGGGGTGACTCTGCAGAATCCCCCCATGCATTTTCAAAATAGACCAAACAAAAAGATAAATGGACCACATAAATATCATATGCAGTAAAGTGCCACTGAATGTGTTTGTTAACAATTCTTAGGGGATATTTTTCTGCATCGGTGGTATAATTACTTGTAGTAAGTCATAGGAAATATTTGCTAATTAAATGTTAGCTCCATGATTTAGAAGAAGTGTATACGATGTTTAATAAGCAGTGAGTTTGGATTCTTTTTACAGTGACAAAAATTGACATATAGGACAATTGTAGTGGTGTTTATTGGTGCAGTTAGTATTTATTATTTGTTGTCAGAATTTGCATAGTTGTTTTTAAAAATAGCAAAAAAAAAAAAAAAAAAATGAAAAAAGGTGATTACATTAAAAAATAACCATACAGTCGTGTCACCATCAGGGGAACCATCCAGTTCCAACAAAAAAGTCCAAAAGATGATGGAAGGTTTTCTACAAATTTGTCCAATGAATGGGGCAAAGCAGTACTTTAGTAGGAAGTAATATTTATTTTATGTACTATTATTGTTTTATATGGATGTATTCTTTCTAAACTGTTTTGTATTGATCAAGTTCTACTTTGTTTTGTCCAAAATTCTATGTTGATTGCTACAGAGCCAGGGCTTTTTACACTACAGGACCAGAGCAATTTTTGTGTTTTTGTGTTTTTTCTTCAAGCCTAACCCTAATCCTATGTAACCAATTTCCCACTAACTAACCCCCAATATCTGCAAAATATAAACTTAAGAATACATTAATGCAAAATTTGGGACCCAGGCAACACTGTTTCTTGTATTGATCTAGTTCTGCTTTGTTTTTTCCAAAAGTTTAAAAGGAGTTGATTGCTCCAAAATCAGGGCTTTTTACACTACAGGACCAAAGGATAATTTGTATTCTTGCTGTCTTTCCTCAAATGTATGAACGAGTATGCGTGATTGAGGGAATGAATGAATGTCTGTGAATGAATGAGTATCTGTGAATGCGTGACTGAATGAGTCTTTGTAAATGAGTGAATAAATGTTTGTGAAAGAGTAAATTAATAAATATGTGTGTGATAGCATGAATGTGTAAGTGGTTGGGAGCATGGCACATGGAGGCTGTTTGAGGCTAGGATGCCCCAGGCAGGCTGTTTGGGGGCAAATAGGGCATGTTCTATGCTTCAGTAGGTCCTGTGGATGCAATCTGGGTGCCAGGGCTGACAAGATACTAAAGGGGGGGTATGCAAGGGCATGAGGGCTGCTAGCTGGGTGCATCACATAAATCAATTCTAAAGTTGGTTGTTGGATAATTATACAATATGGGGCTAGCTGGGGGAAATACAAAAGGGTGTGGCCTTGTTTTCCAGGACACATATAACTTTTACATATTGCTGACCAGCCCAGATAAAATGCTGCCCTGCAGTATGGGGTATACTGCAGGACAGCATTTTATCTGGGCTGGTGGCATCAATACACAAAGTGGCAGCTGGAGCAATTACATAAATCAGTACTGAAGGGAGGGGCAGGCTGGGGCATAAATACACATAGTGCTGGCCGGAGGCGATACACAAGGGGGCTTAAACACAAAAGGGGGTGTCATTGACAAAGCAGTATGGAAAATATATATTTTTATTATTGTTGTAGCTTAGCCTGTCCGGGTGTGGGTGTCAGTGTGGCAGAGCCTGTCCTGGTGTGTGTGTCTGGGTGTCGGTGAGGCAGAGCCTGTCTGAGTGTGTTTGTTTGGGTGTGGGTGCGGCACAGCCTGTTCTAGTGTGTGTGTTTTGGTGTCCGTGTGGCAGAGTCTGTCCTAGTGTGTTTGGGTGTTGGTGTGGCACAGCCTGTCCTAGTGTGTGTGTTTGGGTGTCTGTGTTGCAGAGCCTGTCCGAGTGTGTTTGTTTGGGTGTCGGCGTGGCACAGCCTGTCCTGGTGTGTGTGTTTGGGTGTTAGTGTGGCAGAGCCTGTCCTGCTATGTTTGATTTAGTGTCGGTGTGGCAGAGCCTGTCCTGGTGTGTATGTTTGCGTGTCGGTGTGGCAGAGCCCGTCCTGGTGTATGTGTTTGGGTGTCGGTGTGGCAGAGCCTGTCCTGGTGTGTCTTTGGGTGTTGGTGTGGCATAACGTGTCCTGATGTGTATTTGTTGGCGTCCGTGTGGCAGAGCCTGTCCTGATGTGCGGTTTTGGGTGTTGGTGTGACACAGCCTTTCCTGGTGTGTGTGTCTGGTTGTTGGTGTGGCAGAGCCTGTCCTGGTGTGTATGTTTGCGTGTCGGTTTGGCAGAGCCCGTCCTGATGTATGTGTTTGGGTGTCGGTGTGGCAGAGCCTGTCCTGGTGTGTGTGATTGAATGTCGGTGTGGCAGAGCCTGTCCTGGTGTGTGTGGGTGTGGGTGTGGCAGAACGTGTCCTGATGTGTATTTTTTGGCGTCCGTGTGGCAGAGCCTGTCCTGGTGTGTGTTTTTGGGTGTTGGTGTGGCAGAGCCTGTCCTGGTGTATGTGTGTGTTTGGGTGTGGGAGTGGCAGAGCCTGTCCTGATGTGCGTGTTTGGGTGTTTCCTGGCACTTTACTTTACTGTAGGAATAAATTGAACTATTTAATTTTTACTTATCCAGGAATAAAACGCCCCCTCCTAAATTTGTAGTCACTTTAGAGGACAAAAATCTGGGAGTTCTAGGCCCAGAAATCAGGGAGAGGAAAAGTAAAGGTTTTGTGTTATTTACTTTATTTCAATCTGCATATCTTATTAAAGGCCATATTTTCTCTTAGTTAAAAATGAGTGCAGCCCACGCACATATACATTTCTGATGAAGTGGCCCACTGCAAAAAAAACTTGGACACATATCGATTTCACATATATATATGTCGAGGACTCTATGAAATAAAAACCCTTTACTTTTGATACATTTAAGTAGATGAGGACAACCCAGGTCTCCTTGCAGAATAGTTTTATGTGAAGCACTTTTAAATAGGCTTACATGTGCTGCCACATGGGCAGCACTGTGTTTATTACTATACAGTGGACATAGAAGTGGGAGGGCATACACGTGTGCTCCTGGTGCCTGGGCAAAGACTCATGCTCCTGACAGTTAGGGTCATGTTCCTCATAAATGTTTTTTTTCCCAATATTGCTAGATTATTATATTATTCTGTGTTAATATGGAATGCATCTTAAATAAGCGAAACATACCATTTTGCTGTATTTTCTTGTTCAAAACATTTTAGTTGGGGCTCTGATAATTTCTGACATTGCAGAAGGGGATGCTACCTTTAAGCACTCCTAACTCTCATATCACCTATCACCTCATTCAATCACACTCACTGGCCATCACTGTGTAAATGTGGATCTGTAAAGTTTTGCTGTTTCACATGCAGGAGCATGAAACGGCAGGAGACTGCTGTGATGTATTACATAGGGGTAGACTTTGGAGGAATGACAGGGCACTGTTTCTAGGCAATTGTAGTATTTAAATATACTTTGATAAACACGGTTTTTAATAGAGGGAGCATTTAAAGAAAAACAAATGATAGATAGCTTTCTTTTATTTCGCCGTACATTATGCAAACCTTATCTGAGAATATTTTAAGAGGCTCCCTTGGTAGAAAAGCTCCTTCAAACTACCACTGGTTGAGTAGCTGAAACAGCGCTTCTCAAGAAAGACTGATTGGATGGCAGTGGGGGACAGTTTGCTTTTCTGGTAAATTAATAAAATAAGTGTCAGTTTAAGCTATGGAATCTGTTACATGGGGATGAAAGGTTCTGCTCCATCTTTATATCCACTGCTCTGAGTGGTAGTGCCAGGTCCAGCTGGGGTTTCCCATTCAGCTGCATGATCAAGAGATACTGTACATGTTGAAGCAGGCTCTGTGGAATAACAGAGTAAAGAATGAACCTCTGTTATCTACACCCCTACTTCCTACAATCTTCTGTATCCTAGATGTTTTGATTTATCTGTGCCTGCATTTTCTTCTGCATCTGATATCTATCTTTTTAAATAGTATTTTCTCTTGGTTTTTTTAAATAGTGGTTTCTCTTCTTATTCTGGTCTTTTAATTTACCTTGCCTTTTCTCGCTCTTTATGGGATATATTGCCGTATTGGCTCGAATATAGGCCGCACCCACATTAGTGGGATGGTAAAACAGTATGTTATCTAATAAACAGGAATACATGTATTTTAACATTTTTGGTATCTATTATACAGTTTATCAGCATATGTTATATACAAACAGATAACCAATAGCCATTTTAAGCCCCCCCCCCTTAATTCATAATGCACCTTACTTATAGATATGCCCCTCTGCCCCCTGATATGCCACTCTGTGCCCCAGATATGCTTTATATCCCCTGATATGCCACTCTGCCCCCCAGATATGCCACTCTGCCCCTAATATGCTTCCTAGAAGTGCAACCCCCCCCCCCGACTTACCAGACTCTGGACATCTGTGTGATGTGCGCAGACAACCTCCGCTGCCGGCACTTTCGCCGGGGCATCTATGACAGAGAAGCACCAGTGGAAGTGCCGGCAGCGGAGGTTGTCAACGCGCAATGCCGCAGCCGGTGAACGTCTGCGCGATACGCATAGTCAACCTTCGCTGCCTGCACTTCCACTGGGGCTTCTATGGTGGAGCTCCGGGAGGTCACGCCGGTGCTCCACCATAGAAGCCCCGGCAGAAGTGCTGGCAGCAGATGTTGTCTAAGCGCAGTGCGCAGTCGTCCACGGCTGCCGGAGAGGAGGATCCAGGTCCCCTGCAGCGCTGCGGGGGGTCTGGATCCTAACCCTGCTGCTTACCCACAGCAGGGATAAATGAAAAAGAAAAAAAAACACAGAACTGTGCATCCCTGCGCTAAACCCCGATTAGAGGCCGCACCCCCACTTTAAAGAGTTAAAGTGGGGGGGGAGTGCGGCCTATATTCGGGCAAATATGGTAAAATATATATATATATATATATATATACATACACACACAATATATATAGAAAAAAAGTATTGGGACACACTCTTAATTATTGAATGCAGTTGTTTCAATGGGGCAGACCCATTGCCACAGGTGTATAAAATCGAGCACCTAGCCACGCAGTCCACATTTACAAACACTTGTGAAAAAATGTGTAAATTCAAGGGTAGTACTGTGATAAAATGCCACATTTGCAGTGAGTCAGGTTGTGAAATTTCGTTTCTGCTACATATTCCACGGTCAACTGTTAGACGTATTATTGGAAAGTGGAAGAATTTGGGAACAGCAAGTTGTATTGAGTGGTGTAAGGCACACCGCCACTCGACTCTGGAGCAAAGGAAACAGTTCTGTGGCATGAAGAATAACACTTGGCAGTCTGATGGGCCAGTCTGGGTTTGACGAATGCCAGGAGAATGTTACCTTCCTGACTGTATTGTGCCAACTGCAAAGTTAAGTAAGGGAGGGTAATGGTATGGGGTTGTTTTTCAGGGGTTGGGCCCCTTACTTCCAGTGAAAGGAAATCATTTTGGGCAATGCTATGGTTTCAGCTTTGTGGAAACAGTTTTCAATTTCAGCCTGACTGGCCTCAGTGCACAAATCAAGGTCCGTAAAGACATGGTTGGATGAGTTTCGAAGAACTTGACTGGTCTGCATAGAGCCCTGACCTCAACCCCATCTAACACCTTTGAGATGAACTGGAACGGAAATTGCGAGCCAGGCCTTCTCGTCTCACATCAGTACCTGACCTCATGGATGAATGGGCAAAAATTCCCACAGAAACACTACAAAATATTATAGCAGGCATGTAGAATGCCTGTAATCAGTATTTGTGTGGGAATATTCATTCTTAATCCTGTTAACATATTCGGGCTCATTCGAAAATGTTTATAATTTCAAAAACGAAATTGTTTTCTCTTGGTGAACATTGATCTTGGTTAAGTTTGTAGCAAACATATGGTTAAGATTTCCTCCAGCTTTAGATACTGATATCATAAAGTACCACCACATGATCTTTGAGATCAACATTCTTTCATGCCTCCTTTATCAGAGGATCTATTGTCTTTTACTTGTAAATCAACAAACATTTGCAGGACAAAGATCACTGCATGTTCTTAGTGATGCGTCTCCTTTAGAACATTTTAGCAAATACCAAACAACAAACAAAAATTAAAACAGAAAACAGTGGAAACTTATATTGAATCCATTGAGAGAAATGGCTTCAGGTTCTCAGCTGCTTTATAAAACCTAGATACCGAGCTGTGTAAAATACATATTATATATATATATATATATATATATATATATGTAATGAAGGTTATAACGACAGTGCCCTCAGCCACATGATGATAATCAAGGTAGGCCCTGCCTTAGCTTTGCTTAATCACAAATGTTTTTACTTAGGCCTTTAAAATTGATCAAACTATATGTTACGGTAACCCCCTGAGGCTGAGGACACCTGGGAGTAGGTTTGAGTTTGGAGGGGATGCCATGATGGATTCCTTTCTTGCTTGCCCAGTCCCCTCTTATGTCTAAGTCACCCTGTGAATTCCCGAGCGGATTGGAACTTTGCTACAACCCGCTACAATTTAAATGACTGTAGCTTGTCCCCCCTGCAGCGGATTACGGAGCTTTTTGGACAGTTAACAGAGGGGTCAGGAGCTTTCAAATGGCACCTCACTCCACAGGGAAACCCGAGAATTATACCTTTTTTTCTGCCTGGGGGAAATAGAGTCAATCACCCTGGAACTCCTCAATGGGTACTTTTCCATCTGCACCTGCTAAATCTTTTAAGTGGTGTTGCTCGGGACATCAATGCCATATTTGGACTAGAGACAGTTGGGGTCTATATAATGTCAGCCCTGTAAGATTCACTTGCTCCTCTCTAGCATGCAATATGTTTTATAAAGTAATTATCTATTATTTGTCCTGGCTTTTACATTTGAACTGTGGTTATAAATATTTGGCCAGAAGTTTCTTCTGGTGAAGCCATGGTTTTGTGGATTTGAATGTGTGCTTTGGGTCGCTGAAAGGTGAACTTCCTCTTCCTCTTCAGCTTCCTAATGGATGCCTGAAGGTTTTGTGCCAAAATTGCCTGGAAGTGTTCATAATTCCCTCCACCCTAATTAAGGCCCCGGTTCCAGCTAAAGAAAAACAGCCCCAAAGCATGCTTCACTGTGGGTATGGTGTTCTTTGGGTGATGTTCAGTGTTGTTTCTGCACCAAACATACCTTTTGGAATTATGGCCAAAAAGCTCAACCTTGGTTTCATCAGACCATAACACATTTTCCCACGTGCTTTTGGGAGACTTGATGTTTGTTTTTGGGAGACTTGGATGTTTTTCTTTGTAAGAAAAGGCTTCCGTCTTGCCACCCTACCCCATAGCCCATTCATATGAAGAAAAATGGAGATTGTCGTCACATGAAGCACACAGCCGGTACTTGCCAGAAATTCCTGCCGTTCCTTTAATGTTGCAGTAGGCCTCTTGTGAGCCTCCCTGACCAGTTTTCTTCTTGTCTTTTCATCAATTTTGGAGGAACGTCCAGTTCTTGGTAATGTCTGTTGTGCCATATTTTCTCCACTTGATGATGACTGTCTTCACTGTGTTCCATGGTATATCTAATGCTTTGGAAATTCTTTTGTACCCTTCTCCTGACTGATATCTTTCAACAATGAGATCCCTCTGACGCTTTGGAAGCTCTCTGAGGACAATGGCTTTTGCATTTTGCAAATGTCAGGTAAATCCTACTAGAACAGCAGAACTTTATTTGTGATTAATCAGAGTCACTTTAAATGATGGCAGGTATGTAATGACTTTTATTTAACATGAGTTTGAATGTGATTGGTTAATTCTGAACACAGCCACAGTTATAAGAGGGTGTGCATACTTATGCAACCAGGTTATTATGAGGGTCCCCCCCCCTCAAAGATTTCAGTTTGTTTTAAAAGAACCCGGCATTTTAACAGGGGTGTGTAGTAGAGCCCTGCGCGGGACTGCTTTTTTAATCCCGCTCCCGCTGATTTTTTGCCCAATCCCACCCGCTCTCGCAATGTGGGTGTTCCACTCCCGCCTGCTCCCGCCACATTTGTGGCCAATCAAGCCCACCTCCTTACCTGAACTGCTGATTTCCCGCGCAGTCCCGCAAGGCTGCCCTCGAATTGTTCCCTCACAGCTTCTCTTCTCTTGCTACGCCCAGGAACGTAGCGGAGTCACAGGAAGTGACGTCACATCACGTGACGTCACATCACGTGACTCCGTTTTGTTCCTGGGCGGAGCAAGAGAGGAGACACTGTAAGAGAGCAGCGAGAAGGCAGCCTTGCGGGACTGCGCGGGATTACCGGGACCGGCAGGTACAGTGCCTGACCGCCTGCTCCCGCCCGCAACCCCAGCAAGACCGCCCGCAAGTTTTTTTGGCGGGACCCGCCTCCCAAGCAGTCCTCTAGTGTGTAAATTTTTTATAGCCACTGTAAAACAAGATAAGTAGATTCTGTACTACTTTAGTATGACATCTGAACCTTCGTTCACACTTTGCATACCAATGGCACAGTACATGCACCACATGCATGTGCAATTGTCAAGGCTTTTTGAGGTCATTTTTGCCTTCAAGGCAAATTGCAGAAATGTTTCGTCTATGGTGCAGAACCCCAAAGTGTCATTAACAGTGTCTAATAATTGAGCAAAGTTTTAACTACCTAATGTAACAGTCATATTCATGTATTGCTTTACTGTTCCTTTCTGTATTATTAAATATAGTGCCCCCACGCTCCTTCAGGTGTCTGTGTAAAGCAGCCCCATCCCCTTACATACGGTAATCAGCCACAGACGTTAGATGTGATCAACCCTGAACAGAGTTGCTATATAGGATAAAATGAGCGGGCTCAGTGTGAGAGACTCAAATGCCTCTTTTCATTTGTTGTTTTGGTTCTTGCAAACATTCGTACTGTGTGACGTTGTCCAGTTATGCTATGTGCATAGTAAAACCAGTGCCTGATGTCTGGGGTCTGAAACTATTGCTTTAAGGGTAGAAAACTTAAGCAAAAATATAAATCTGGATTTTGTATATATAGGTTATTCTAACATTCTATGGGGAAAAAACCTGTATTAGCAGTGTTAAGTGTTTTGCCTGTGTCATGGTCTCTGTAGGCATTGAACATTATACATTTTCTTACTGTAAATAATCTTTTATGTTCCTGGAATCTATTTAATTGGCTCACAAAGAAGTGATTACTCAGTGTGACATCTGTGGCGCTTAGCTAACGAACGAGGCTGTTACTCTTTCCTTGAATTAGCTTTATCACCATATTTATTCAGACATGCACCTGCTTCCCCTGTTGCCGGAATTAAACAATATTCTGTATATTCTGCTACAATAGATGTTTATGCATCAAAATGTCAATATCCACCCCTGCATAAAAAAGACGGTCATACCTTAAACCTATAATATAGCAATCAGCAATGTATTTATCTGGGGTAAGCATCCAACCCCCCCCTGAGCAATACCTAGCTCCAGCCCGGAGCCCCGCATGCATTTTCCCTGAAGAGGGGCTTTGAATTGTTTTTATGGTAGGTAGTTTTAATGATAGGATTGGAGATTGGCTCTCATCCATATGTTAAATCACACCCCACAGCTTACATTGTGAAAATGCGTGAAGAACAACTCATGTTAGTCAGTGCCAGATGGCACAGATATGTCCTTATTTGCAGGCAGGCACCTTGAACGTTATCATGCAGCCATTTGTTGAACGAAGCATTTTTACGTCACTGCTTACATTGCATCTAACTACATAAAAGCCTGCAGTTTGTGAAAAGAACTTTGCTGCAACTTGGGTGGGCTGCCATAAACTCAATGTTACGGAAGCTCATGCAATTTTTCAGAAGCAGTATGGTCTGTCAGGTGTGTCGCAACTTTTTTTAAAAGGCTGTGCACTGTGTGCTACATAATTGCTGGCAGGCCTCCTGGGTTGCCGGACCCAAGTTAGTTCTTATCAAACTCTATTAATAGATTACTTGATACTAGATTATGATACTGCACTAGGTGACAAGGAGTGTGCATTTGTATGCTTTGGTAGTTGGTTGATGTTTACAATGAATAGTAAGAGAAAAAAAAAATTCTCATATTTTCTAAATATTTTTCCTATATTTTACAGCTCGATACATATGTAATGGTATGTACTTACTAGAAAAGGCCATAACCCACATTATTTCGCCAGCCCATCTTAGCTATGGACCCCATTGTTCTTTAGTGAGTCTCCTACTAATCTGGGCATGTATCTTTCTCATAGTGGTCTTAACAGCAGTGACATGTTCGTATTAGATTTTATTTATTTTAAATTTGTATAAAATGGTCTGTTTGTTACATCACCTGTTTGCAAACAGGATTGTAGGGTTTTAATATATACACATTCTCCATCTCTCCATCTTTGTTTTTCTTTTCTTATATTTCTTTTGTTCTTTTAGTTGGTTTACTATGTACTATGCATGATGGGATTTTATGCTGTAGCTATATGCTTTCGATAAATCGATACAAGCTCCAAATGAAATCCTAATGTATCTGTTGGTCATACCCTTTGAAAGTATGTAATGGATGAAGCACTTTATAAATTGTTGGCGCTATATAAATAAAATATAGTTAAAATTGTACTATGGATACTATTTTCCTCTTATTGCCCTCTTGTTAAGCTCCTAACTGAATATAGCTGAAACTGCGACTGATCCCCTTTTAGGTACGCTCCTGTGCATGCGCACTTGAACATGCCAACAATATGAATAAGGTCTCCTACCCTCCCCTCCTGTCTTTACTTCGGACAGATTCTTTAACAGTCAGGAAGTTATTTTTGCTCAGGGTAGGTAGCTCAGGGTTTTACTTTTTTAGTATGACCTGTGGTTTCATAGACCACGCTTAAAAATATATCTAAAAATATAGTGATTTAAAAAAAAAATGCATAACTGTTCAGTAATGCATTCGACCTCTATTTCTTTTATGGTAAATTGTAGTACACATCATGGATAGATTCATTTGCCAAGATCAGATGAAGGCTAATTATATTAGACTTTTGTTTTGGCAGCTATCTCTGTCTGTTTCATTTACAAAGACAACCGAAATGTTCAATCCATTTCAAGGTTGTTTATTAACAAATTTGTACTTTAGATTGCAATTCACATGCTTCATGCATTTGTAATATTGTATCTATTGACATTTCATTAAGTATCTTTTTAAAATATTCATAGTTTAATAATGTTTTGAAAAATCTGGAAACAAGCGGGTTGGATGTGCTGATATGCCCCTAGCAGAATGTGCAAGTCGCTCAGTAAATTTGCATTTACTGCTTATGGGAAGGTTGACATTTTCCAGAATATATGTTGAATACATTACTGATTCAGTTTTGTGAAACAGTAATCAATACTAACTGTTCATCTGCATAGTTTAGAAGTTCTGTCATTCAATGCATAAGGCCGGATTAGGGACAGATGTCCAGCTGCAGAGCAGACAGCTGGAGCCCTTTATGGGATTTCATTTCAGAATGCAAGCAGAGCAGGGACTAAAACAGGAGAAAGCAGCTGCTTCGAACATGATGAAAGGTAGATTGATGGATCAGATAGCAGTATATTTAAAAAAGGGAGACACTCTATTTATGTTTATTTAGTCAATATTGTAACTCTGACCGTTTGATTAGTGTTCTATGGATGCCATTATGTGGAAATTTGTTAGCTTTCAATGGACAGCCACATTAAACGTGGTTTTTATGTATTATTTTTTTACAGTCCCTGGACCTCTTTCATCTGAAACATTCTGCAGATTGGGCCGTTTGGGCCTTCACTTTTTTGGGCATGCACATTAGACCAGGTCATACTAGGGTCCGTGCAAAAAAAGCTGCACACTGTCACTAAGTGAAACACCACTGTTCACTAAAACATGGATATCAGTGAGGCAAACTCTATTTTGTTTTAGTGATATCTAAAAATAGCTTAGATTTTACGATCTGAAATCATAACGTGCTGTGTAAATTAAATGTGTTCTGATGTGCATGTTAGATAAATAGCATTTACTTTCAGTGAGTGGGGTAAATAGTGGACTATGAAAAGAATATTGATAATATGGGTTGTGCTTCCAAAGATCATTGTAAAAGCTTTCACAGGCATAGCACCTACCAATTACTTAGGTTGTTGGCTGGCTATTAGTGAACAGACCCCTAAAGATGTACTTTTCTGTTGTTCACGTTACTGTTATGCATTGCAGGACTAAACTGTTTTATGGAACAGTTGCAATATTTTAGTATTTCTCTTTTGGTTGCATTTATTGTGCACTAAGTAAGTATTTTAAAATGATCATGGAACTTCAAACAGCAATTCTTTCTGCCATGTGTACAGCAGATGTAGGATTACACTGAAATTGACAGCGATAAGAGGCAGGGGTGAGAGATGAGCCGTTTGCGGAGCAGGCACCAGACTGGTACCCAGTACATGCTGGCACAGAAGGCAGGGTGCCTCATGTGTTCACATAATGAAGCCAAGGAAACAGTGACAGCTTGCCTTGGGAAATGTACATGGAAGCATCATGGGCACAAATCATTGAATTTACATTACACATATTCACTCTCTACGTCACATTACTTGCCATTGAAAAAGATAAACACTTGTATGCTGCTGTGAAGCCGAGTTTCTGTCAGAAGCTGTCTTCTAATTACATACATTCTAAACAGTAGCTAATGCAGGGGTGTCCAAGTTTTTTCTGCAGTGGGCCACTTCATCAGAATTGTATATGTTGGGGGGCCGCACTCATTTTTCACTGTGAGAAAATATGGCCTTTAATAAGATATGCAGATTAAAATGAAGTAAATGACACAAATGACACTTTTCCTCTCACTGATTTCTGGGCCTAGAAAGTTTTGTGACTGCAAATTCAGGATTCTGTATTAAGTAAAAATGAAATACCGTATTTGCTCGATTATAAGACGAGGTTTTTTTCAGAGCAAATGCTCTGAAAAATACCCTCGTCTTGTAATCGCCGTCGTCTTCTAATCAGACCTCAAATGAGGTATGACTATTAGACTAAGATCCAGATCCCCTGCATCGCTGCAGGGGACCTGGATCCTCCTGTATGGTAACCTCAGCTGCTGCCGGCATCTATCACCGAGCGCCGGCGAAAGTGCCGGCAGCAGCCGAGGTTGCATACGCGCGTACCTTCCTGCTCCCGGGATAGCCCGCCCACTGCGGGGAAGCAGAGCCGCTTGGGGAGATTCCTCCAGAACCAGGACCGGGACCCGGCAGCACTGTGCCGTCCCAGAGCGGATCCAGTAGACCTCTTGAATTTTCTGCAGGAGGCGGGGCCTAGCGGGGTCACACAGCGTCATGCCGTAATCCCGTGGGAGCTGCAGCAAGCGCCTGCTGAGGCATCGCGGTGAGTGAAGTGTCTGGGTGGGTAGGTACGTGTCTCAGTGGGTAGGTAAGTGTCTGGGTGGGTAGGTAAGTGTCTCAGTGGGTAGGGAAGTGTCTGGGTGGGTAGGTAAGTGTAAGTGTCTCAGTGGGTAGGGAAGTGTCTGGGTGGGTATATTAGTGTCTGGGTATGTAAGTGTCCCCCTATATGCCACTCTGTCCCATGATATGCCTTTTAAAAGGCATATCATGGGACAGAGTGGCATATAGGAGGGTATAAGGCATGCCTGGGGGCAGATGTGCATAACTGGGGGCAGGTTGGTAAATAAAAGGAAATTAAAAACAAAACAAATAGTTTACATGAATTATTATTTATTTACTAGTAAAACTTTTTTCCTATAGGGTCGTCTTATAACCAGGCTTTTTCTTTTTTTCCTAAATTAATATTCAGATTTTGGGGGGTCGTCTTCTAATCGAGCAAATACGGTAGTTCTAATTATTCTAGGGATGCACCAAAATTCACGGTTCACAAAATTCACGGTTAAACAAATCCCACACTTATAAAAAAAAGTAAGTTACACACCTAAATTGTACAAAAAATTTAATAACAATGTTATATCTATATATTATTATGATTAACAGCAATCTCAGGCATACCCAGATTCCAGCATAAACTGGTTGGCTGGGCATGATAGGAGTGTGATTGCTGTCAACAATCATATATAAATTAATATTGTTATTGTATTTTTTGTCCAATTTTGGTGTGTTAACCACACTTTTATTAAAAGTAAGTAACACACCACAATTGGACAGAAAAATTCAACAATATGACTTGGCATGATAGGAGTGTGATTGCTAACAGCAATCACTCTCTTATCATACCCAGGCAACCAGTAAATGCTGGAACCTAGGCATGATGGGACTGTGATTGCTGTTAGCAATCACACTCCTATCATGCCAAGTCAGCCAGTACATGCTGAAACCTGGCTAGCTGCCCCCTTGTGTATTGATGCTGCCAGCCACCACTTACAGCTACCCTGTACTATGCCCCCCCACTTACACATCCATGCTATCACACACACATTCATTCATTCATATACTCATTCATTCACAGATTCATTCCCTCAATCACGCATACTCATTCAAACACCCTCCCCCACCCCCTTAGCGGCAGTGCAGCTATCTCGATGCCGCTCACAGACTTCAGCAGGGGGCGCGGCCTCCCTCTGCGTTCTCTTGTACTGCACAGAGGAACCAGGACTGGAGCAGAGTCATGCTGGGTTCCGCTTCCTCTGTGCAGTACCTGTGAACGCAGAGGGAGGCCGCGCCCCCTGCTTAAGTCTGTGAGCGGCGTTGAGAGAGCTGCAGTGCAGGTAAGCAGCAGGGCTCTTGTGATCCTGGTTGCCCTGGCTGCCGATCTCACACGGGCCGCACCTCGAGGTCCCCGCGGGCCGCATGTTGGATGCCCCTGATATAATGTCAGCACTATTTTTGGAATTGTCCTATATGAGCCTCCCCTATTAAACCAACTTTAAAGGGCTGCACAAGTCCCTAGAGACCGGTCATGAATACTTACATTTCATTGTTGGCACCCAAATTCTATAATATGTAATTGTATGTTCATTCATACAAATTAATCTTATCCTGGCTTCTAACAAAATAGAAATCCTAACTAAGCCACACTGTTTAATTTAGACTAACTCTAAGCTCTACTGACCTTTAGGTTTTACTTCTATTATACCTACATAACCTTGCTCTTTTCAGATTAAATAATACAATTTTTCAGCATAATTCCTTAAAACATTTCTCCGTTACACAGTTTGTCAGGGAGAGGTGACCTGTAATTTTGGGTCCCAGTGTTCTAAAGCATTTGCAAGTTTTTAGTTATATGTACTGTATATAGAACATACTAAGCTTTCTTTCTGAAACATTTCTGTATGTAGGGCTGCAACTAACGATTATTTTCATAATCGATTAGTTGGCTGATTATTTTTTCGATTAATCGATTAATCGGATAAAAAAATAAATGTAAATTTTTAAATAACCCCAGATATGCCACATACCCTCAGATATGCCACACTGCCTCCCACATATGCCACTGCGCCCTCTCCATATATGCCTTATATACCCTATATGCCGTATACCCCCTGATATGCCACTGTGCCCTCTGATATGCCTTATACCCTAGTATGCCTTATGCCCCCAGATATGTCACTCCATCCTCCCCAGATATGCCTTATACCCCCCAGATATCCCATAGTGCCCTCATAGATTCACAGACTCTTTCATGTGTGATCATGTGTAATACACAATGATCTTGTCTGTAGTTTTTTGAGGGGAGGACAACTTTTGTGTTTTCAACTGAGAACAGATTATTCCTAGACTATCATATCAGAACTATCATATGCTTGCATGTAAACAGTGGTGTCTATTCACTAGCCGAAGGAATATTTACATGTAATAGGTGGCAAATGCAGAATGGATGTTAATTTGTCCCTTCTTTGTGACGGAGACTCTTACTCGGACTGGAGATCTTCCTTGCCGCTGAAAGCTTAATTGATCAAGAGATTAACCCTTCATATTCCCTAGCCGAGACTTAGTATAGGGGTAAAACAGAACTCTGTTTATTGAAGACAGCACAGATATTTATACACAGGACATGATAGGATTAGGGGTATAATCTCATCAACCACCAGACAGCCCGGTACCTCCATGCAGTTTGGTGGCCAGCAATGCCCACCCAACTATTTTGGGGTGATCCAGAGGGAGCAACGTCAATCCCAGGGGTACCAAATGAGAGCTCATGGAGCAATGGAGTGTGCCGGGAATCCTCCGTGTGGTAGCCGGGCCAGAGTGTCATTGCCGCGGCTGGGTAAACCCCGGTCCCAAAAATTGATAATATAACCAGGGTTCACAAACAAGCTCCCTTTTCGCAACCACCACTGAGTGTTGCCACCACAAGCTTAATGTAACCTCAAAAGAGCAACATGGTGGAGCAAAAAGCGTCCGTAGCGACTCTGTTACAATTGTTGGCGGGCATCTCTTCAGTTTCTAGCTGCCGTGCAGTTCCATTAATTCGTGGCTAGGTCCTGGTCAGGATAATCAAGCATTTCCTGGCTTGTAGAGCCCCCCATAGCCGACTAGTTCATGGGAGTCTGATTCCGGCAGACCAGACGGGGTTTCCCGGTCACCCTGTGCCCCCAATGAGCACAGAGTTACTTAGACATAAGAGGGGACTGGGCATGCAGGTAAGGAGTCTCCACAGGTCCCCATCAGTGCACCCCATTCAAACATACCCCCACGAGGCCTTAGAAGGTTACTGTGATAACCTTCTTTTGTATTCCTAAATTTTCCATGTACCAGATGCTAGAGCATATATTTTGAGTTGCAAAATTACATGTCTGTTTCTGATTATTGTTTGTCTTCCTGATTGCCAGTCTGTCTCTATGTCCATCTCCCTGTTTGTCTCTTTCTAATTATATATGATATGGAGGAGCCTTCTTCACATTATTTGTGCTTAACTACAGTCCGCTGAGCGTGTTATTAACTAACTTGAGACCACTCTATCTGGATATATCTATATCTGTAGTCTTACCCTCTGATTTGGGGATGACCCAGGGAGTCTTTAAGGACTTTGAGGATCTGGGCATCGTCAGGTCCATGGATATACACTATATAGAAAAAAGTATTGGGACACACCTCTTAATTATTGAGATGTTTCAATCAGACCCATTGCCACAGGTGTATAAAAGCAGAAGACCACGTAATTAAACACCATAGGTTGAGTTTTTAAAAATCCAAAATGCTAATTGTTTTTATCCTTCTATCTTTGTTTAGAATATAGTGTGTACTTTGCAACTTTTGTATCCCTAGCTAATCAACTTCAAGTTTCCTAGTGTTCCTGCATTTCACTCAAGAAGCTAACAACATTGACAGGTTATTGCCAAAAAAGATCACCAACTTTAGGAGTAGTTAACAGCTTGCCATCTGTTGTACAGCTGCCAACTCCCATGATGATGCAGCTGAATCTTAAAGGAATGGATTTGCCTTGAGCTAACTGAGCATCTTAAATCTTAGATGTAGTTCTGTAACTGGAGGACCACCTGTTGGCTGCCCTTGTTTTGTTCTAAGCAATTTTGGGAAGGAAGGCCACAATAGGGCATAATTTTGTAAAAGATTCCAATTGATTTTTTTTTTTAATATTTTCTTTTTATAGTTTGGTGGCACTTTAAAGGGAAAGTGAAAAACGTCCCCCTTTACAGCAAACCGTACAATGCATCATCTGTTTTATTTTGGTTAGTTATATCAAAGGGGTTTTGCATTGACAAAGCAGTGAATCCTGTTAGGAGCTGTGCTTTTGTGACTTCCGACTTTTTCATCGCATAAATCTGTCTGTGACACTGGAATCCCCCTCAACATTTATATTTACCTCTGATTCTTTTCTCTCTCATACTACATACATCCACCAATCTCAATATTCATTTTTACAACGGTGATCTCCCTTTTAACAGACCCATTTGCAACTTGTCATGTGGCAGATGAGCTGCTGCCCCCTGGAACTGCATTCTAGGTCTAGTCGGCCTAGGCCAGAATAAACCACTGGTTTGAATAACTCATGGGGTGAAAATGAGAATTTTCGTTTGATTTATGACATACATAAAAATATATACTGATGTTTGAAAGGACTACCATGTAGAGTATGGTGGCAGATAGATCCTGAATCAGAATTTACAAGCCTTTTAGCAGCATCTGTGATTGAAATAGACAACTTAAATTTGTCCTTGACTATTCCCTGACCAAAAACGTAGATTTTCCAGAGCCTTGGCACCAGGGCAACTTAAATTTACAAACACCAGGCCTTGTCCATTTAAGTGTTAAATTATGTTCTAACAAAGGAATTATGTGTAGCAATTCATAGACATGTACACAAAAGCGTATGTATGTCTGCTCGGGGCAGAGGTATATGGTGCAAACCATTATGATGATTGTATCAGGTAAGTTCCCAGCAAAATATCCCAAATAGAATAGACATTTCTAGGTGAAGAACAGCATAATACAGCACAGTAGTTCATATTGCCCTGGCTAATTTAAGATTTCGGCAGCTGAGCTTTGCATGAAATTTTGTAGGTGATCAGAATGAATAAAAGAAGTGGATTACAGTGTTTCATTCAAAATGATTTATATATAAACAAAGGTAAACAGGGTATTTGTCCCACTAAAGCGGTAACAGTATGCTTTTTAATAGGGCCTTTGCAGCACATCTATTGGACTTGAATGACGTCTTTTAGTTATTTCTTCTGCAGAACGACAAAGGGCCAGTCAAAGTACTTTGATATGAATTCTTCAAAAACAAACGATTGTAAAGGTATCATGCAGCTATCATTCACATTAAAGTGCATATGATGCCTGAAGTGTCCTTTTCAAAAATTATTTCTTTTTCACTAGTCACCCTGGAACGGTCGAATTATGGTGCCAGATTAGTCGTAAAAAACATCATCAGTTACTTGGCAACAGCATTACTTCTCATATAAAAAGTCTGGGGTATATTCATTAAATATAGAAAGAAAATAACAGGGCAGGTAATATTTACAATTTATTTGGTATTCATGTACGTTTAAAGCAAAAAGCAGCAGCCAAGTTTTAACATATGTCTTTTTGCTTTAGAAACTGAAAAAGTTTTAATAATTTGAGTTGTTATTCTTTTGTAACAGCAGTATTATCTGGAACCTATGCTTTCTTTGTTCAAAAAGTCATTTTAAAGTGTCTGAATAAGCTCCTAAGTCAGTGTGTGTTTTGTTATTTGGTTTGGAAATATTCGCTAACAAGTATAGATCAAAAGTATATGCTTTAGTATGCATTTACCTTTACAGTCAGCTATTTTGGCTATCTTAGCTGTGGCTTCAGCCAATTACAGCTTGGATAGTAGATTCTGCGAAGCGTAATGTCAGCTATATGTAGGTAACCTCTATTTGCTGCATGACAGAATCTCCAAGTTTGTTCTTGAGACTTTCTGGTGGATGAAGGGTTAACATGACAAAGAAAAGCCCTATTGTAAAAAACAGAATATGAGATGGGAGCTCAGTTCCATGCTCAGAGAGAGATGCAAATAAAATAAAAGCTCTTTTGTACCAAAGAAATGTAGCTCTTCTTTATAAATATTTAAGTCCCCCAGACTCCTAAGGATCTACTTATGACTGGATATTTGTGTAACTGCTATGCAAGGAACGTATCACGGTGTAAAACAAAAGCAGTAGCTTATTAACATTCACACCAACTTTGACAATACAGCATATGATTGTTTAGAAGCTGTGGACATTCAGAAATGTAGCAAAACAGGCAACGATAGCAAAGCTGTATTTAAATTAAACAAGAAACTAACTGAATATGTGTCAGGACTGCTGTCACCCAGGAGCACCTAAAGCCTGGTTAGGTACACCACGCCAAGGTCAGTACATGGGGGAGGTAGTCAGACAACCCAGGTATAGTACAAAATCACTAGGCAGAGGAAGGAAAGATAAGCCAGAAGTCAAAGTATAATTTTGAGGGATCAATTTGCCAAATAGGTAATACAGGACCACACTAGGGTAAAGCAGAATAGCTTTAAATCATGCTTGCTTAGCCTCTTGTTGAGTAGCACAGGCGCACCCCCTAATGGGTGTCACAGATTGCTTACCAGCCCGAGGGGACCGTGCTGGCAGCCATCAGGCAGGTAGTGACCTTGCTCCGGCTACCTGCTATTTGGCTAATTTTCATAGTGTTCCTGAACAATTTTGTTGACACCTGGTACATTATAAGGCTTGTGTAATATTTGTTCATACCCCATTACTTCTGCACATAAAATCGCCATCATCTTTTTTTTGTTATGCACATATTTTAAGTCTTACACATACCTGGGAACTTTTTAAATGAGTTGACTCTAAGAATATTGAAATATTAACTGTCATGAAGCTAAATGTGTTAACTAAATTAACTTGTCATTATTTAACCCCTTAAGGACAATGGGCGGTCCCTAAACCCATTGAAAACAATGCATTTTGAGGCCGTACATGTACGGGCTTTGTCATTAAGGGGTTAAAGATGCACTTAATTGAGTCACCTGCATTCAAGCAAGGATATCAAATTGGCATACTGGTAGCAAAAGCACAAATTATGATAACAGAAGTGTAGAGAGTCAGTTCCGGACAGTGTAACTCTGAGAATCTGCCTCTTCATCCTGAGACTGGTGGAAAGACCCAGAAACTCAGGGTAAAATCCTGAGAGCTCCGAGGTATGGTCCTAGATTTAAATAAAACACATCTTTCCATATTTATTTTGCAAGTCAACACAAAGCAGAAACGTATTTTTCTGAAATGTAAAAAGTGAAAGTAAGAAAAAAGGCCATTATTCAAAGAGAAAATTAATAAGGGATTTAGGTATGCTCAGTTCTCCTACACTTCAACATATTTCCAGGGACAATTTGTTGTGAACTGATGAGGGTAGGTTTGATACAGTGGTTCTAGATGTTCAGGGGCATAAGCAAAAATTCATTCATTGTGAATAGATTAATTAAACATTAAATATGAAACAAAATATGTATAATGAAAGTTATTTCCAAAAAAGTGAAAAATAATAATTGTCTCACACCTCCCACATCCCATTGAGGGGACCACACAAACCAACAGGGTCCTAAACTTGCTCATATGGTAGTGATACCTCTCTAATGAAGACACATGTGTGGTTTCTGCACGGTAATGAGATGCCAGTTCATTTTTGGAACAATATGACAATAACATGTACTACCAGAAATTGGTATATAGAAAAAATAGAATAATATAATTTAGAGGACAGTTTTAACTTCTGTTCACCAGGCATTATATCCCCTATGTCTGCCTGCAGTTATGTCTTTTCTTCCTCAAAAAGGGTTCAAAAAGGTTTTATTTCCTAAAATGTATTCTTTTTTTGTAATTGAAAAGGAGGATTATAAAGACATGTTCTTTTGTACTTGTATACAATGTCAGATTTCCCACTTTGTCTGTAACATATTAAAGAAAAATGCCAATGTATGCAGGTATGGTATACATATAGTTTTTTTTACATGAATGTATATATGTATACTGTATACATATATACATATCTACAGCTTTGTGTTTCTGCACAGGGTCGATTTATCTTCTTGCGTCTTGTATCTTCATCAGAGAAATTGAATGTGTGTTGCCACAGAAAGTGAACAGGTCCCCTGGGGGAGTTTGAGGTTTCATGGAGGGTACACAGTTGGCCGATTTATTTGTGAGTGCATGCAGCCAGAAAACAGCAGATTAATCACTACCCATAGGGGACTATCATTCCCACTAAATGTTATCTGGTTAGACACTGAACAAAAACATGAAGAGGGTAGATGTGTGTATGAATGCATTTGTCAGTGTTTAATGTTATTATCTGTTAAAACAGAACAACATTACTTAGATAGATATATAGGATGTGTAGTGTTTTTCTTCATGAGCTCCAAAATCACCTTTAATATTGCAATTCACAGTACAGAAGGGAAAGAGATAGTGTACGCCCTTCATATCTGTAAATATCTGCCACCACATATAAGTAACTTCCACTTTGGCTTTTCCTGTTCCCTGCGCCAGGAGGTAATACAGTAGATGCATCTGGTCACCCTCATATAATTATTCTGCCCTTTTATTTAGATTCATCCATGTATATCCACGGTGATGGGATGGCAAATATATAACAGATAATGAATTTCATCCCACACTTGGTGTAAATACAAATCCATATAGATGAGTATAAGCACTCTGTAGGGACAGGGTGCTAATTCTCAACTCATCTGCATATTAACTGGTCAGCCTGCTAATCTCCTGCTACCAAGCCTGGCTGCCATGTAACCTGTACAGATCACACTTTGGGTTTTAGAGAAGAAGCCTTTCATTTATGTTTCGTGGCTGGTGAAAGATAAGTATTTGACAACATTCAAACGTTGCTGCATGGTAAGCCTGTGTGACACTAGGAAGCAATGACTAACATAATGAAACAGGGGGTAAACAGTTATTAGTTTGACATAATTAAAACGTTACTCCTATATTTTTTGTGTAGCTTGTGCTGCTTTAACTATGCTGATGAAACACTGAAGAGGTTTAATTACAATGTGTAGGCTGCTGGAATGTGAGAGTCCTTAGGAGCAGAAGTTTGTGTTTTTGAATGCTCCGAGTTAAAAATAAAAAGTGTTAAAACATAGATGGGTTGCTGTGTAATGCCAGAAAAATAGGAGTTTATCAGACAGGGTTTGGTTGGTCCCCAGTGTATCTTACCACTTAATGTTATATGTTAGGCAGTATAGCTTGTGTAATCTAGTTATCTGTGTATCCATCTGTCTCATACCTTCCAAACATCCCATTTTCATGCACAGTCACAGTTTTCGGGCAGTACCCCGCTGAGATGCCTAACTGTCTTAAAGTTTGGGAAGTGGGAAACATAGGCCAGTTAAGGAGATGCTCTGATCTCCCCTAAGCGGCTGTAAAATTGATGAAGGTCTGTGCTGTTGCAACTGAGACCTAAATTGTAGCTATTTAGAATAAAGTAGGTTGAGTCAACGCTTGTGCCCAACTCTGACCACACCTCTCCACATCCTAGGTTAGATACCTGAGATGTTGGGAGTTATGCTTTCCCATCTACCTGTCCATTTAAAGGATTTTTGGAGCAAGAGTGCAGACCAAACTGAGTCAGTAAAGGGGCTTAAAACAGGAGAACTAGGAATCCAGTGGTCTGTAGCGGGGTTAGAGGTCCTATCCGTCAATGGTGTCACATTTGCTCCTGGAACTGGAAATTAATTGGCATTAAAGTGTTCCCCTCACTATATGGCACCCACAGCAGCTGCCCACTTGCCCCAGGAAGCTGCTGCTTTGCGTAGGTAGTTCCATCTTCTGTTAGTGTGAGGCTGGTACAATTTAATATCGGTTTGAAAAAGCAATAGGAATCATTTTCATATTTTTAGGAATGAGGAATCAGGTACATCATAATTTACATAATTTTAGGGACCGATTCGGTTTCCTGATATGCACAGTACACACTACAGCATATTTGCTTTCTTCTGTGCTGGGCAAAATCAGTGTGACGCATTTTCCTAAAGAATATTTTTCTTCCTGAATATGTTGCTGTTTCAGTATCTGCATTTGCCAAGGCCCTGTTTATATTGCCTGATTGCAATGATGTCAACATCATTTATAGGAAACGGTCAGCATAATGGAAACATGAAAGCTTAACACAGATGGACTGATAGGTGAGCTACAGGAGCTAACCTTTTTATAGAGCAAGAGAAGCATTTCTTCTTCCTATTGGATGAAGTGTGTATATGGATTATTTTTTTTGCTTAATGTACTGACTTGCTGTATTTAATGGTACACTAAGTGCTTATTCTGTAATACATGCACAGTAAATATATGTTAAACTTTGTCATGGCCTTACCTCTGGCTGCTCAATTACTTTAGGTGTCTCATTCCTTGGTGTGCCTTGGATGCCTTCCTAGTTGATGGCTAGTCCCCAGGAGTGGGTGTATGTATTATGTGACTTTTATAGCATACTTCTGCATGTTCCAATGTCCTGATGTCATAGTTGTGTCAGGCATTTCATACCCAAAGGACTACTCAAACTACACGCAAAATACATATCATCCCCTGTGTATCGAGTCTTTTGGTAATCTTGCTAGAACTCCACCTTCCCCTACCCTTTGGCTTGATTCCAGGACTTTATCTAAACTGCCCTGAACCTTTGTCTTGATATCAGTACTTTTCCTGAACTCTGTCTGGGGTATGTGAACGTTTCTGACCTGAAGTCAGAGTTTCTTTAGTGAACTTTGACCAAGGGTCCATCTGCAGACTTTGAGTTTGTTATTATTATTATTATTATCTTTTATTTATATAGCGCCGATACAGCGCTAAATACAACACATATCTTCAAGGGGTATGACACGACGGGAATTGACAGACTAAGACAAAATGATACATTAGGTCAGCGGTTCTCAACCTTTTACAGGGGTCGCCTAAGACCATCGGAAAACACTTGAAAAATTCTTTGAAAAAGACCACTCGTCTTATAATCGGGGTCGTCTTATAATCAGACCTTAAATAGGTCTGACCATGAGACTAAGATCCAGATCCCCCGCAGCGCTGCAGGGGACCTGGATCCTCCTGTCTTATGCCCCCCCAAACTTACCTGTGCATCTGACTCCCAGGCGATTCGCGTAGACAACTTCCGCTGCAGCCGGAAGGAGTTGCGGTTAGCAGTGGGGGTTGTCTGCCTCCATCGCACAGACCTTCCCCGGCTGTCAGTGAGGAGCGTTCCCCGCACCGGTGCAGGGAATTCTCACTGACAGCCAGTATAATATGGTATAATATAGTATTAATATGCCAATTGGGGAGATCAATGATCACTTTAGGGAGCTCCTGGTTTTGTAGGAGAGAGCTGCTGCCTCCTTGACATGCTGCCCTACTCCATAAAACACAATTGGTGGTGCAGTCATTTCCAAAGCCATTAACTAGCCTGTTCTAAGTTCACTAGTCCAGCCTACCTAAAATGAATCCTACACTCTGTATTTACCACTATGATGCAGGATTGTATTAAGATCTACCTAATGGACTATCCAATGGATTTTTGCCCTTTAACTAATAACCAGCTATATATACTTAATGACCTTTCCATGCACCGTCATGTAGTTCTTGCATTATTTCTTAATTCCCAGTCTGAGTTAATATGGGATAATTTTTTGTCATTGATTTAACTATGCATCTTATGTTAGGTAAGCTTTTAATGTAGGAGAAGCTCTTGTGTAATGCATAGGGAGGTAAATGAATTGACATGGAGATGACCTCTGTATGATTTTTTTTTGTACTTGGTGCATCCCTGTTAATATCCCTGGTAAAATCTCTGCTTTAATCCAGGTGATTTAACTAAGGTTATATTTAAATCTTGGAAAGTAAGGACTTCTGTGTGTACAAGTTTTCTTAGCACAACGAGACAGTGGTGACACAGAATCTTTGTGACACCGAATCTTTGTGATAAGCTAGGGTTATTATGTTATGCTTTTTTTGCAATATGAGAACTCTTTGAATTATGCCTAGCTTTATCAGTTTTCTGTAACTAGGTAATGATCTATCATCTAATTCTTCATATTAAATAAAAGTCTATTTTGATACACAAACGTTATTAATACATTTTTGTAGCAGGTCATGTAGCTGGATCTGTAAAGGACATTCCATTCCATTGATGGCCATAGTCGTGGGTAGCACAGAACATTTCCCAACCCACGGTACAACAGATGGAAATTGTTCAATGAAGTGAAACTTGTCCTTTGTGTGAAAGGTCAAGGTTGAGGAGGAGGGAAGAACAACATATAGGAAAAACAGCTGTGTTTTGGAAAATTTTTAATCCTCATATGTACACCCTATCAAAGCATAGTGAAAGTGACGTATATGAAAATGTGAAGAATATATGTTTCTCCTAAAATATATTTCATCATGAGCTGATTCGGAAAAAAAAAAAAATCACACTATATTTAGAGCAGATTACCTTTTTTTTATTAAAATAATGAATATAGCCATATTAGTCCAAGATACAATGAAGCATTTAGTTGAAGTAGACTTTTTATTGGGCCAACAAAGAAAAATATGTAAATCTAATTTTTGTAAAGGAGACACTTTACAATTTAAGGACCACGCTGTTTTTATCTTTTTGTACCCTTCATGACCAAGGCTGTTTAAACACTTTTGCAGTGCTTGTGTTTAGCTTTAATTATCATCTCTCCCATTTAGTGTACCCACACCAGTTATATATTTGGGAAGTGCACATTTTTCAGTTAAGAACTTTGACATCTGGTCCTTCTGCCCCATGTCTTATTTGGGACATCTTTGAAGCCGGCTAGTCTTTTCTGTGTGTTTTTTCACACACATTTAGGTATGCATTTACAGACTTTGGTATATGTAACTGTCAAATAACACCCCAATAACATCCCTTGAGTACAGTGATACCACCCATGCATGGGGTTGTCAGGTTTTTTGAGGGCTAAAAGGCCACATTTGGGAGGTACACTTTTTTTCTCATTTTGACATCTGGTCAGTCTGCTCATATGCCCTATTTGGGACATCTTTGAACCCGACGAATTCAATTTAGCCCATCAAACAATACATTTTTTTAAAGTAGACACCCTTGAGTTTTCGAAATGCTAATATTTTAACATTCGGCTCAGATAGCCAGTTAGAGTATGTTTTAAAGGGATTACATAATCTATAGTCACAACTTGGTTTTATTTGCTTTGGTTAAAGTGACACTTAATACTGCTTTTCCAGTGGTGGTTTCATAATGGTGAATGACTTATGACATTGGAAATGTAATGCACATAAAACCAGTGACAAATGCCAAGTGTACCTAGTCCCATCATGGCACACCATGAAATAAGGCAGTTAGTCTCCCACTAGGTGTGCTTATCTTAGAACGCACCATTGGTGATGTTTGGTTGACAGCCAACACTAGGGCCATTGGTCACATTCAAACGACTGCTCTAATAATAGTATAACAACTTAGTTTAACATAGTAAAGCCTAATATAAGTGCATGCCAGGTTCTTTCCTGTAACCTGATGTCCTCACATTTCTGTGAAGATGGCTCAAAAACAATTACTCATGGTTTGTTGAAGTACACCACGATCACATGGTGGTTTTCACGCATATTGCATAATGGATTTTTGGAAACTATTATATTTCAAGAAATATAGAATACTTGTTTTGAAGTAAAATGCCACCGATTGCCTTGTCTTGTATTATAAACATTTAAAAAATATCTTGCTAAACCAATGGAAATTTTTTAAATATGTATATTGCTAAACCAATACCATCATCTGTTCTCTCCTACAGCCTGAAAACTACTGTGTATTCAAGAAAACAGGTGAGTTTCAGCTCTATGTCTCTTGGTCTGTTTCTCCATCTACAATCTTGATTGCTTTCAACTCATGTTGGCGGTATTCTGTTAAAGCAGCTACTCACTATGAAATTGTTTGTGGCTGTACACCTTTAATTTATTGCATATTGGCCATAAAGTGCCAAGACTGATTTTCGGGTTTTGGGCAAGGGGCAATAAAGGATGAAATGTAACCTCTGACCCTCCTAAGATGCCAAATGCGAAACATTGCCCAATTAAACAATTCGTCAAATGCCTGTGACGGCTTCAGATCAATCCATAACTTACTCTGCGGACCAACCAATTACTCCAGGGCTCGAAGCAGATGTGTGGCCTCATAATATTTTAGAATATCCAGCAGAGTTAATCCTTCTCTCCGCTTGGGAAAAGTCAAGGTCCTGACCTGAACCCTTGGCAGTGATTGGCGCCAAATAAACCTGAGCAACGCTAAGTGAAGGTCCCTAAAGAAAGAAGAAGGAATATACATTATATTGGTATTGTTTGAAACAATAGAGGAGCCTAGAAATGTATTTTAAGGGCGTTAATACTTTCATACCAGAGAGATGCGGAATTGTCCATACTCTCAGATCTTGCTTAAGGGTGAGTAGCATCGCCTCAAAGTTATCAGGAATAAGTTAGACTTATTGGTCTAAATTCCTAGTAAAGGACTGCATCAGGATTGGGATCCCGCGGTCGGTATTCTGTGTGTTGTGGGGGCGGGAGCGGGCGGACACACAATATACCCGCGGATCCCGGTAATCTTGCACACTCCCGCAAGGCTGTCGTGTTTTTTCTTTTTTTGCTTCTTCACATTCAATTTCAAAGGCGGTCCTAGCCTTACTTTTATATTCAGCCTCCTTTTCGTAGAGGCAGGAGAGAGAAGAAGCGGGAGTGAGTGACTCATGCATGCAGAGCTGAGCTGAGGACAGGTTGATCTTAGACACCCAGCCTGTTTTGGAGCAGGCCCATTTCAGGCAGAATTTTGTAAGTCCCAATTATCTGTAAATAAATGTATTGGAATACAAGCTTGCTGGAGTGGAACACACACCTTGCGGGAGAGGGAGGTAATGGTCAGAAATTCAGTGGGAGCGGGCGGGATTAAGAAAACAGTCCTGCGCAGGGCTCTAGTTCCTAGTAAGCCAAATACCCAAATAATTTAATTTACCCTGATACCAGCGGAAAAGATAGGTGGAGCAGAGTGAGGACTCCAAAGAACTAGTGCAAGTCAGGTTCAATACTTCTGACTTGTCCTTGTTGATTTTTTAATTCGATAAGTCCCTGTAACGACCCAGTTCAGCTATAATGTTTGGAATGGTTGGCAGCGGTCATGACCACAAACAACAGGTCATCAGCATATGCCATGATGTTATGTTATATATATCATATATTGTGGAGGTTCAGATTATCCTTTATAGCCTACAAGAAGGGCTCCAAGGTGATAAGGAACAGCAAAGGGAGAAGGACACATTATTAGATTTACAAGACATCCATTATCTGAAGTTGGGAGAGTAAAGATCTGCTCTGCTTGGAGCATGTAGAGTCCTGTTTTGATGAGCTGCTTTTCTGTGGAGTGCTAAATACGTAGTGTGTTTGCACAGGATTTTACTGAATTCACAAGGATTTAACTCAGTATTTAAGCATAAAATAACACATGAGCTGGAGGTGTTTCTCTGGAAGAAATACTTCCTAACATGTAACACATTTATTCCCTGTGTGCGCCAAGTAACTTGGAAGGTGCCCCAGTCTGAGGGTGTACCAGTCTGGCTCACATGGAAAATATTGTATCCTGGTTAGCAGCAGACAGTTCGGAAAAATGTGATGTCTGGCACTTCATAGCTAATGAACACATTGCCTTTAATAATGTGGTTTGGTAATTCTGAAAACGGGAGGATGTTACAGTAAGCAGTAAGTTTTATTTACTAAATCATGAATTGTAGGTAAAATTACATGCTTTCATCAAAGGAAGACCCCTGCACTAAGGGCAAGTGTGACCTTGCATTATGAATTCTTAAATCCTGAAATCCTTGAGTTTCATCTCAGCTGACCTACAATGTACCTTTTATAGAATAAATACCAATATTGTGTTGTAAGACTACAATAGGTTTTTAAAGTAGGAAACAATTGGCAGAAAAAAATCTAGTAGTAGTTAGCCAAAGGAGAAAAGAAAATTATGATGAAAAGGCGATCTATGTATGAGTTTTATTCGTTTCACAGTTGTAATGTGCCAATTTGCCCACTTGCTCTGTCATGCCAGTATATTGAGTAGAAAAAGAAATTGCAAATGTTAAGGATTCTAAGAAAACCATATTGATATCAATAAGAAAAAAATATTTTACAGTTTTTTTCTTCTTAGTTGACATAATTGTTGGGGCATCATTATTGTTCTTAAATGTTCAGATTTTATTAGATTTTTTATACATGAAAATGTCAACGAAAGTGGTAAGCAATGCATTGTAAAACTTCCTAAAATTTCTATTATGTACCCAATGATGCATCTTCCTCCCCATAGTGATTATTTTACCTTGCAAAAACCATACATCCTAATTGGTTTGTATTACTGTGTCACCAGATGGGCCATGATCCTTTTCTATTCTATTCATACGCAAAATAAATGCCAAGGCAAAGATTGGGTTAATACTGAGGAATGTTTACCTGAGTGTCACAACTTATATCTTTCTGCATGTGTTTCCATTTGGGGGAGTGTGTCTTAGCCACAACACAAGGCAGATGGACTTCCGGGGCAAACTGCATTACAAAAGCCCTAAGAAGAGAGCCATAAATAGGTGAAATGACACATGTACCAGATGGGCTATCAGGCAGATGGACAGACTGAAGAGCCCGAGGCTGCATACTAAACATGTGCAAATTAGAGGGGGAGGAGAGGATATTGGGAGAGTGAACTGAGGAAAAGGCCATGATAGTGTAATGGACACTTAATGCATGATTAACTGCAGTACTGTGTATCATTTCTACATATGTGTATAAGTGTATTCCATGTTCAGTACTGAAACTCTATGCCTGAAGTTATGCACCCATACATGCATGTTCTTGAAATGTATAATGTTACTTGTATATTAGCTTTTGGTTACGTTAAAATTGTCTCTCATTCTAGATCTGGCACCCAGTAGAACAGCAAGATGTCACAGCACTCTATATTGAACATCTTCATTTTTAGCTTTTTCCATCTAATCTTCGCCATTGATGTGCCTTTGGACCGTAAGTTACAAGGGGTTGATAGATGCTCTATAGAGTCGGAGAATTACATGCCACATAATAATCTTAGTTTAAGCCTTTTACATTTTAAGCATCTTGCATACATTCTTTTGCAAAGAAAAGCATTTCTGGATGCAATTTATTCCTAAGTACAATTACTTGACTGTTGCCTTCAACCCCTTAATATAATTGTTCTGCTGTCACAGGCCATGATGTGTGTGTATATATATATATATATATATATATATGTATTTACCGGTTTCCATTTATGTATAAAAGTCTGTACATTATTCAGATACTGCTGTCACAAACTCTGACAGACAGCCTTAACCCTTATCCGTGGCTGCTGCCATCCACACAATTCCCATATGACCTTGTCACATCCAGTTGGATGGTTATGGAGTCCTGAAGAGCTCACACAATGAATACTGAGACCATGCCTCACTCCAGGTGGTAGATAAGAATTCTTATAGCAGCTGCCTCTCTGCTGGGATTCTATTCAACTGAATCCCACAATTCTATATAGATATAATTAGTATAACCAGGATGCAGAAACTAATACCTTTGGTAATTTCATATTCAGCCTAATAAATATTTCTATTCTGACAAAACAACAAAGGAATTTAGAAAGTTGCAATTTAGAGTTTATAAGAACATTCATCTTATTGTATTTTTTTTATTAGACATAAACAGCCCATTTGAGTGCTAAACTACTTCTGTCCTTTAATCTACCCATCTAACAAACTAGAAATTGATTCATAACAGTAGAATGGCAAACACATCAACTGTTAACGTGTGTTATTTATGTGAGCTACTGCAGCCTACAGCAGCCTTCCTAATCCTTTAATTGAGCTGCAGTTTTTGTCCATCTTTGTGCTCTTCTTAGACTTTTAGTGTGTGTTTCACTAACCTTGTCTTTTTTCCAACTTTCCAAATTGCTTCCATGGAAACTAACAGCAAACATTCAGAAAGACTGTAAGTATTGCTTGCTGGTAGTGTAGTCTAGAGAATGAGTGGTGGAGTTGGGAGGAAAGTAACTAAATAGTTAAATTATAATTGACTGCACTCCTTTATAAACAATTGCAGACAGGGAAAATGAGGAGATGGCTGTCATTTATGTATGGGGCAAAGGGACATATAAGGATTTGGGCATAAGAGAACTGATAAGCAGAGAAAATTTAAATAATCTGTAGCAGTAAGTAAAATGAAAGGACTAAGTGAAAAAAAAAATAGAATGACTAAAAGACATTGAAATGCTAACATTTCGCTCATTATAATTTATAATAAACATTTAAACAAAAAAACGTTCTAGAGAACAGAAAAAAAATACACAAATATACTCAAAATATATACGCAATACAGTTTCTGATATTAGAAGAGGGAAAAAATAAGGAAGCATTTGCACAACCTGCAGATATATTCCATGTGTTTCTATAGTGATTACCCCACTTTTAACCCCTTGCTTTGTTTCTTTGTAGCGATTCCTAATTTGTCTTATTCCATATGTTTTATTCCATATTCCATGTGTTTCTACTTTAACCCCTTGCTATATTTTTTACATAATCTCTACATGATACTAAAATTTTAGTACATGGAAGCAGATGTGAACTGTTAATGTTTGAGGAAAGCAATGGAAAGCTGCATGCATATTTGGTTCCATTATTAGCACCTGGTAGCTCAGACTTAGCCCTTAGACTTAGACTTAGACTTAGACTTTATTTCTTTCCTGCAGTAATTCAGCCCCCCACCATCACCAAACAGTCTGTGAAGAATTATATAGTGGACCCACGTGACAACATCGAAATTGAATGTGAAGCTCAGGGGAACCCATATCCCACGTGAGTATCACAGACCCAGTGGGGTGCTCAATGCAAATGTACTTAAATACTTTAATAAAAACATATAATAACCATTAAAAACAAAGCAAACTGAATCTGCCGACCTCTTGGTTGAAACCAGCAGGCTATAAAACGCTTGTATTGTGGGAAGTAGTTCCTAGAATTATCAACATTTTATGTGAAAGAAAAAAAGGTCATAATGAGAATGAATAACATATACAGGGCCAGATAGGCCTAGTGCTGAGGATTTTGGTGGGCCTTTTCGTGGAAATAAAATAAAAACAGAATCTTCTCAGCATCCATGTGTACTTGATAAAGATGCTAGGCAGATACTATAGGATATATTCTTACGTAAAGGGATTCGGAGTATATCAGTACACTAAAAAAAAAGTCATCATACATGAGGCACCTGAAGCTACAATTTAGTGCAACTAATCCTTTTAAAAAAGATATGCAGGTTGAAAAAGTGTAAGTAATACAATATCTTTTCCACTCACTGATTTCTGGGCCTAGAAAGTTTTGTCCTCTGAACTGGTCTACAAGTGCCAGGAAATGGATGACCAAACACACACCAGGACAGGCTCTGCGACATCGACACAAAAATACACACACCAGGACAGGCTCTGTCACACCCAAACACACACCAGGACACATCCGGACGGGCTAAGCTACACCAATAAAAAATAAGTATTTTTAAACACTACTTTGTCGTTAACCCCCCTTTTGTGTTTTTGCCCCTTGTGTATCGGTCCCAGCCAGCCCTGTGTGTATTTTTCCCCCCAGCCTGCCCCTCCCTTTAGTATTGATTTATGTTATGGCCCCAGCTGCCCCACTTCTGCATTAATGCCTCCACTCCCCATGTGTCCTCCAGCCACCCCCATTGTGTATTTATTCCCCCAGCCAGCCCCACATTGTATAGTTATCCCACCAGAAAGCCCTACATTGTTCCCCCTAGCCAGGACACACATTTTTAACATATTGCTGACCAGCCCAGATAACATGCTGCCCTGAAGTATGGGGATGTATATCTGACTAGTTGGTTCCCTTCCGTGAGTCTATACATACACCATAATGCAGGGTAGAATTTTTTATGGGCAATATGTAAAAATTGTATGTGTCCTGGAAAAAATGTGGTCACCCTAATGCCCCCACACCCTTGTGTATTGCCCCCAGCCATCCCCACTTAGTATATTTATCCCACCACTCAGCCCCCCTTTAGTATTGATTTATGCGATGACCCCAGCCAGCACCCCCTTGTGAATTAATGCCCCCACACCCTTGTGGATTGTACAAGCCAGCCCCACATTGTGTATTTTGTGCCACCCAGCTAGCCCCCCCTTTTAGTATCATGTTATGTTAGGCTTGGCACTCAGATTGCATCCTCAGGACCTGCCTGGCATCCAGATTGGAATCATCAGGACTTGCCATCTTTGCCCTAAAACAGGCTTCTTTGCCCCTTAAACAGCCTGTCTGTGGTATCTTTGCCTCAAACAGGCTCCCTGTGCATCCATGCTATCACACATATATTCATTCATTCACAAATATTAATTCACTCATTCACAGATATTCACTCATTCAGACACTCATTCATACACCATCTCCCACCCCATTACCTGAACTGCAGATTTCTCTGTACCATTTGCAGGGACCCACTGCTTCCTTCTGTGTTCAACGTTTTCTTTACCACCCAGGGCAAGCAGGAACACAGCAGGGTCAAGTGACCTAACATTACATGATTTTGCTGTGTTCCTGCATTCCCTTGGTGGTACAAGAGCAACGCACAGGTAGGCAGCGGGCCCCTGTAGAAGCGATCGCAGGGCTCGTCCGGGCCCCTGCAACCACAGTTGCTTCAGGCTGCCCCTTTTGCCCCATGTTGAAGACGGTGCTGGCAGTCGTGCAGCCGCATCGCCCATTTCCACCAGATCCGAGACCAGCTGGCGCACTGTGGAATCTGCTGGTTTTGCTGGTGGGACAGTCCTACCTTGACAGCCTATTTTCAGGTAGGGGCCTGGAATTGCAGCTCCATTAGCCCTTACGTTTATCAGCCCTGAACATATATATATTATCCACTACTTACATGTCAGTAAATGGATAGAGAGCTGTTTCACCTAGAAAATGCATGAACTATTTGTTCTAGCATTTTAAACAAACACAACAAGCTGCCTAGTTTTAAACAAATAAGACACTTATAAAAACTGCAAGGAGCATTTTAAATTGACATGGCAAGAAAATCATTAATATAGATGATAATTCTTGGACCATTTGATTATACGAGTAAGAGGGTTACATGCAGTATTTGGAACATGGAAGAAACTTTGATATTGTCTTACTGAGTCTATTGCAATATGTACGATGCAATGCAAATTTACCTTGTTGCAGCTTCCCCATAGCTACTTAGCTACCATGATATATCTTTATTCTAGGTTTTCGTGGACGCGAAATGGAAAGTTTTACAATGTAGCCAAAGACTCCAGAGTTTCCTACCGCCGGTATTCTGGTACACTTGTTATTGACATTCATGGAGGAGGACGACCTGAAGACTATGAGGGGGATTATCAGTGTTTTGCCCGAAATGAACATGGGACAGCCCTTTCCAACAAGATTCTGTTACAAGTCTCTAGTGAGTAATGGAGCTGAAAGTCTCATATATCTGGGGAATGCAGGTCATGAAGCAGCTGTACACATGGGTTGAATGATTTGCAGGAACCCAGGTACAGTGGATGTTAGGCACGTCAGATAGTAGCATGGAGTAGAAGATTCATAATGCACAAAGTAATTCACCGTAAATCAATAGGATACAGCAGAAGATCATAGGGATGAGAGTTTTGAAGGGCATAGTGCACTCAAGGGAAAAATAACCAGTAGCCACAGAGCAATGGTGACTCTGATAATTGTCAGTTTAAACCAAAAACACAAGAAAAGCAAACACACACCACTGGTGTAAATGAATAAATAATACTTTCCCTGATTAGGCAGCAGCACCCAAATAAGCGTCCCTCCAACACTTAATAATCTATACAACTCTTCCAAATGGGGCGCACATCCACATAGGGAAAAAGAAATATTTGACAAAAAATAGTTTAACACCATATCCAATTTTTTTATAGTATAGTCAGTTCATTAAGAAACGCAAAACCACAAAATAATTGACAGATGGAAAGTATCATCAATCATAGATTACAGTGAAGGAAGTGCAAGAAGTGAAAAAAACATCTCTTGAAATCCACTTTATATTTTATATTACATTATGTTATACTTTGCTTTCATCTCTAATTTACAGAATCACCTTTGTGGCCCAAAGAAAATCTCGATCCAGTAGTTGTAAATGAAGGTGCTTCCCTAATCTTGCAGTGTAACCCTCCACACGGACTCCCACCTCCAGTCATATTTTGGATGAGCAGCTGTAAGTGGAATATACTCGTGTGTTAATCTAGAAGTTAGAAATTGGCTGAAACACAGAGCAAAATGACCACTCTGAACTAGCTATCATTATTATCTTTGATCTGTGGAATTTCATTGTATTCCCTACCATTAGAATTACATTTGCCTGTCAATACATCACTTTCTCATAATTTGCCATGGCATTCTAACTTCTTCTGAAACCTTCATTGTCATAGATGGTATGTGCCTTACACATTCATTTATCAACTGCATTTGTATAGTGGGAATAATACTCAAATTAGGAAATGTGTTCTGATCAATCCCTAAAAAGTGATGTAAGGTTAAGTATTCAATATATCTTCATAAACGTACTACACTCAAAAAGGTAATGCATATATGATATTCCATAGACCATTACTTCAGAACACAAAATGAAATGTCATCATGTTAGAAAATATGCATTGATTGATAAAACCAGCACAAAATATTACAAAGTACATTGAATGTGCCCTTGGCACAAGGAAATAAGTATGCCAGTATTTTGGCAATAACCTTCATCATTTCTAACAATGGAAGCCAGTAGTGCCAGATTTTGTTTCTGAATAATACAGTGGTCTGTTTTGCTTCCCTACAGCTATGGAACCAATCACCCAGGACAGGAGGGTGTCTCAGGGTCTGAATGGGGATTTATATTTTTCTAATGTTCTGCGCCAGGATGCGCAGACAGATTACAGCTGCAATGCTCGATCCCACTTTACACATACAATCCAACAGAAGAATGCATATACTCTGAAAGTGCTGACCAGTAAGTGTTTGATGCAAACATATATGTTTAGTAATAGGACAAATAAATTGCCACTAAATCCCATTGCTTGGACACTAGTATAATCTGGAGTAAATAGCTCAAAGCAACATTAGCACTTGGGTTCAGGTTTACACGTATGCATATCACAAGCATCTTTGTATAATAAGAATGGATGCACACCATGCCTCAATAGATTTATTTGTAAATGTATTACAATCCTTGAATTATTCAGTCACACGGCTTGTATCTTCTCAATGTTCATTAGGGTCTTTTATATGAGATTTTTAATGGTCATAAAGTTCTACGCTACAGTTCAATACAAGGGAAAATCTGATTTTTTTCCCCTATCATCTACGTATCAGATCTATACATTGGTGCAGAAGAGAAATGGGGCACAACGTTGTGCAGCAACATATGTAACTGTAAATTGTTCTCTATTAAAGTCATTTGTTTACAAACAGCACATCATGGTGAAGCCCTAAGTATGGGACAGTGGAACTAAATAAAAAAAAAGTACTATATATTTGTTAGCACAATGTATAGATAACCCGATATGATTTATGCTCCCCATAAGTACATGTTAGATGAAAGTCACTTTACATTTACGAATGGGTTAAAATTTGAGTACCCATGAGAAGTACATGATTAAGTAAGTAACCTTTTTAGTTCCCAGGGCACTGTGCGCAGGAAGCTGCCAGACATTTAACCAAAATGCACCCTGTCATGTTCTAGAGCAGAATCATAATATGACATCTCATTCACATCTCTTATTAATTCACACAAGGATGCAGAGAACCAGACTTGTAGACAACGCACCACAGGAATGGGTAAATGCTATAGTTTCCTGTCTCCTGCTGCCATTTTTTTACTGCTTTGCCAGCTATGTATAGCAGGTATCTTAACACATTTTGTGTGAAAGGAGGGGCAGTTTTGCTCAGCATTGCAATGTGCTTAATTTGTTTGTTAACTGTGATGTTTTGTTTTGTTTATATGTTCGTGATTCAGACTCTGCTTTAAGCCTATGCTATATGACTGTTTCTTGCTCTTTCTCTCGTTTTACCTTGACCCAATTTAGCTCACTCCAACTTTTTCTTTACTTTCTCTCACTCATATAAACCAGCACTTTTTCTCATGGGTGTGTTACCTGTGCAAGACTAACCTCATGGCTTTAAACATCCTCGGCATTCTTGATATATATTTAAATCTTTCTATTGTTTCACTACTATTGTATTACCATCTGTTCCTTTGTGAAATGCTCTCTTCTACCTGACATCCTACAGCTGCTGATCTGTCTTTTCTTTCCCAATTATGATTTTGCATTGACTTACTTATTCCATGGTCCCGGCTATACTTTCTATCTTTTCTCAGTTTTCTGATTCACTTACTTTCATCTTTATATTCTAGTGGGGTTCTCACCTTGTCTTGTTTATTACAGAGAATTCCCGTACTGACTCCGCCATATACTTCTATATGAACCTCACTATTATGTATCAGGGTGAGTTTTTGAGGTCACTAGAATTCTTTATGCCCTAACTCACCTTCTAGCTAACCCCACTCACTTTAATTATAATATTATCTGAGGACAGATGCACCAGCTATTGTAGTATGTTTTTTTCGCACACTTTATCTTAGGCCAGTTCTTTCTAAGCAGGTGAAAAAAACCCCAAAACATATACATTTAGACCTACATAAATGGTTTACTCTTGACATTAATTTTTATGTTGGGTAGAAAAAAAAACATATTTGTTTCCAAAGGAATATATTAGCTTTCCTCCCCATGTTTTCAGAATTATACTAAAGAAATTCTGCATAAATAATGGTGACTCCAAAAAAATCGAATTCATTCATAACTATTTGTAGGATGACCCTTGTTATATTCCAGGAAATGCTTGCGACATTTCTTTTCAAAAGTCAAAAGGGCCCTGCATTTCCCCACATCTCTTTTTTGCTTAACCTTTGTTTGGATGTTGCTTGTTGTGGCTTTATAACACAGACTGGCTTCGCGTATTTGACTTTGCGCTTTCCACCTTTGTTTGCAACAAATGCAATTCGATTTAAGGCAGCAGGATGTTAAACTTCAATGAACTATAGCTGTTCTTACGATTTGAGTAAGCATTAAAACACAATTTACCAGGGACACGTAAGAAAATTGTATATTGCAGGATTTCATTGATATCTTTGGTATTCTGGGACCATAAGCATAAGAATTACCAGATAGCATCTTTAACTGGGCACACCTGTAAGAAATGCATCATGCAAGACAAGAGCATAATGGAGCCCTGCATTATACATTTTCTATAAGGGCCTCGGGTTAAAAGAGCCAGCTGGTCACCGTACTCTACAGACACCAGTGTGTTAATTATTGCCCTGACTTGAAACCTCCTCCACGACACCATCTCTCTGGATCTCTCATTACAAGAAAAAGGCAAAAGACAGTTTAAACAGGCATAAAATATCTGTGCCATATAAAACATAAACCTACTGGTGAATTCTTACTAATCTGCAAGTAATTAACTAACTCTCTCTTCCCCAGATCCTTATATTGTCCCCAGGGTGTCTTTCTGATAACTGAAAGCAGGTGTTCCAGAACACAAATTGAACTCTTATTACCAAAGGGATTTCAAAAACTATTGATCCATAGTGGCAGTAGGGAATGGAACAGCAGATGTGTGTTTTAAATAAATATCTCTTATTTAGAAATAACTGACATTTAAGAACTATATTTACTTTAATAGTCTGTAATCTAAAGGGAAACATCCTTTAAACATTTACCGACTCTTTATGGCAGTGTTTTGGTATTACCTGCTCCAATGTAAATTGGTTTTCCTTCACCCATATGCTACTCTGGGGCATGAATTGACTATACTGGTGTTTATTCAAGAAGCCTATTTCTGAAAAATACAAACACATTTTAATAAGAGCTTTACTGCAGATACAGTCTAGAATTGATTATAGACTAGGAATGTTAGATCGACACCTTTTTAATGCCTAATGGCCCCTTTTAAATACTTTTTCCTCATCTCCTGTTTTGGTATTACCTGTACACACCTAAGCTGGCTGTGTACTATTGCCAGAGAAACATTAGAAAGTTACGAAACATTTTAGTGCAGACATGCTGTAATCAGGAGAATTAAAAGTGTTCATTTTCATCGAAGAAAGATGATAAATGATGTATCGGTTAACATTCAAATTGCATTCAGATTATGATATTATTATAGATGGTATTATTTGAAATAATCAGTTTTCCATTGCAGGATGTATTCATAGGTGATGTATTAAGAATGTGGAAGCTGCCGTGGTTTTAGTGGCATGGTCTGGGCCTTCCACATTAAAACAGACACTTCAGAGAGAACGCGAGCAGTCCTTGCTACTTTTATTCTGTATTATTAGGCCTGTATGCAGTATCCATGCAGAGCTGTAGGCATAGACACGTTCATACATGTGATATCACAGCAAAATTGTTTTTGCATAGTCATCTCCCACTTTCGCAGAGCGAACTTAAATATTTGAATTATTGATAACACTGAAATGTTTAACATGGACATATTTTGTCTTTTCTAACAAACCTTTTTTTTTATTTTTGCGTTTCCAGAAGCTATTATGCCTATTTCTTTGATCTAACTGTTCAGTGTACTTCTTTATTCACAGCGCGAGGGGTGGCAGAGCGGACCCCAACTTTCTTGCTGCCTACAGGTACTTCCAGTAGTAAGTTGGTGTTACGTGATGAAGATCTGCTTCTGGAATGTATTGCCTCTGGAGTGTAAGTATGATAGTTGTGCTTCCCCACATGTATGGTACTCGTCCACCAAGCTTCATTCACTGGAAAACACTTACAAATGACGAATGAGAACAGAATAAGGGTTTATAAAAAAATCCACAAAAGTTTCAAACCAGACGTTGCACATTATTTAGATGTTTTTCATTGTTAGTATTTATCTGTAGTCATTTTTTTCTTCAGTTTACCACCATATTGAGAATCAAAAATACCAGTGGTCACAAAAATCTAGAAATACCAGTGGGGTAGTGGGGACCCACCTGTTTTATCGTAGATATTTATTTACATTTTATGTTTCTTTACAGCCCAACACCAGACATCATGTGGTATAAAAAAGGAGGGGAACTTCCTAACCAGAAGCTGAAATTTGAGAATTTTAATAAGACACTCCGCATTGTTAAGGTGTCCGAAGAGGACACTGGCGAGTATTTTTGCCAGGCATCTAACAGGATGGGGAGCATCCGCCACACCATCTCCGTCCGAGTAAAGGGTAGGAACCATTGTTTTAGTATTTCTACACATTGAAATATAGAATTTATTTAATGGCAGATTACGGCCATTCGGCTCATCTATTCTGCACATTTTTTTTCAGTTGTAAAGATTTAAACCTAAATCAGTCCTTGACCTTGTTCTGCATATAGGATAACCATATGCCTATGCCATGCTTGTTTAAACCCTGCTGAGTTGACTGACATTAACTTAACCGCCTGCCTGGGGGAAATTTTGCTGACTAAGATAAAAGCTTGGTGATGTATGTTAGAACAAAGCCACGCACACCTTTGCTTCTGTCTACTGACACTGATTACAGAACAAACTAGGCCAAAACAACCTAATCCACTTGAATGAAGAATGCAATGCTTTATTACACCACTAAGCATAACTCTACCGAATTAATTTATGAGGGTTGCATTTGAATTAAGTTTTGGATATACCTGTATTTCATCCCACAACTTAACCAAAACATAACTGTTGAAATAACATACGTAGGGTTCAAGGACAACTTGATCTTGACATATTAAACGTTGGACAGTGATGCTTATCGTCTTCCCTTCACGAACTGGAGATTGAGGATCCTTGAGAAAACTGCTCTTATGTCTTATATGGGGAACCATAGGCATATGTCATCATAACACCTCTCCGCATTTAACACTTTGCGTTTATTTTTGTATAGGAGAATAGTAACTAGATTGTATTCTAACCAAGTAGGATCTTCCAGTCCCTCCACCGGCTCTATGGATATCAGGAATGAATCAGCTGTGTGAAACATAATTATTAAAGCAGACAAAAGATTTTGATGATAATTATGTGCTATTGTTGTCATAGCGTAATGTTTGTCTTCTAAAATAATGCTTGTACTGATTGATTAGACAGAAAAATATATATAAAAGTCATGAGAAATATTGGATCGGGAAAGTCTCTATAGTTACCAAAGCAGAAGTTTAAAGTGGAGTTGTATTTTCCACTTCATTACGTACTTTGAACAGCAATCGCTGGCCGTTTTTTCTAAGGAGAATGGCCGGGCTGGCCCTGCATAATGCGTGGCTCAGTCTGTGAGATGACTTTAAGGCATATCTGATAATTAACTAAGCATTAGATGAACCTGCAACTCTGTAAATTCCTGCTTTAGTAAAGTAGTGTTATTGTGTTTAACTTTAGCGAATTAACCCAATTTTTTCCTCTTTTTCATCAAAATCTTGATTCTGAGTTAATAATCCACAAAAAAATAGGTAGGATACCATATAAAACTTTTCTGTGCTTTTGTTTTCGACAAAGCAGAAGCAAATGGTTACTTTCAAATAAGCTATAAATGCCTTTAAACAAATCACAAAACACATGCTAATTTACCTTGCAAGAGAGACCGAGTCCAATGAGTGTCCCCATATTGGAGTCCAAAAAATAGTTCCTGGTGCCATTACTGACTACAAATACAGGCACATTTGCGAGTATGGACATAGTTGCAGCACAACCATTTCACATTTATGTACCCCTGCTTCGCGAGAATAGGTACATGACAGCATGACATCAGCATGTCAGTTCGTATTTTGTGCCCTTTGCAGATTTTGTGCTACGTGGTGGAAATGACCTGTGATTGCAGTGCAGTACATGCATTGATAAGTGAAAAAGAGTAGTGCTTTACTTTAAGTACATTTCTGGACCTCATTGTGTACATTGATCTGTAATCTTTCATTTGAAACAGATGCAAAATATCAGAAAAAAAACTATTAAAACTTAGCAATTTATGTTACCTGTCTCTTCAGCGGCACCGTATTGGCTTGATGAACCCAAAAATCTCATTTTGGCACCAGGAGAGAATGGGCGTTTGGTGTGTCGTGCCAATGGCAGTCCCAAACCCACCATCCAGTGGCTGATGAATGGAGAACCCATCACAGGTAGGTGTATAAAAAAAATAAAGAATATAAATCACATTTTCGATAAATAAACCATTAAGAAATAATATTTAAGGATGGAAATAATATATATATATTATTTAAAGCTTTGGTGTCAAATGTATTATAACTTTGTTGCTAAAACTATTTTACTGTTAAGATGAGCCATTTAAAGATTAAAAAATAAATAAATATAAATATATATATATATATATATATATATATATATATAAAATGCTTCTTGTGATTTTGACGAGTAAAAGAAACTATGATATTGCCATGTACTGTGTAATATACTGGACCCATCCAGTGTCAGGCCAGCTCTGCTGTCATTGAATGTAACTTTAATGGCATGGGAATGGATTGATGTGGGGTTAGGTGGCACATGAAAGTGCAGGACAAGAAAAATATGGAAAAAAATGGAGGGAGGGTGGAGGATTTCTGGAAAAATGCAAAGAAGAAGAGGAAAAAATATTTGTATGAAAAACCTACTTTTCTTAAAGAGGCTGGGCGTGAATAAGCATTAACTACCTCATGTGCCGTTTTAAACAAGCTCTGCTTTTGTAGGTACATTTTGGGATCTGAAAATAGCACCTGACCAAAGCTGATTAGATCACAAAACAAGTTGAAAATTGTGCATTAGACAGTGCCCTCTTGTGGTTAATATGTAAAATGCCACTTTCAAATTTTGTTGCACTGTCCAATATACTAAGCAACTTTACATGGAGGAACACTATATGACCAAAAGGATATGGGCATCCTGCCATCACACCTGTATGAGCATTTTGACCTCCCATTCCAAAACCATGGGCATTAATGTTGAGTTGTACACCACCCCCCTCCCTGCAGCTGTGAGAGCCCCACACTATTGGAATGCTTTTCACAAGATTTGGGAGTGTGTCTGTAGGTATTTGTGCAGTCAGGCACTGGTGTTAGATGAGAAGGCATGGCCATACCAGAGGTGTTCAATGAGGTTAAGATCAGGTCTGTGCAGGCCACTCGAGGTTCCTCAACACCAACCTTATCAAACCATGGCTTTATGGGTCTTGCTTTGTACACATGAGCCATGCTAGAAGAGGAAATAACTTTCTCCAAACTGGTGCCGCAAAGTTTGAAACATACAAAGTTTGATCCGCAATGTCTTTGTCATCTGATGCATTAACATTACCCTTTACTGGCAGTACCAAACTTTACAGTAGGCACTAAACATTCCGGTGGGTAGTGTTCTCCTTTGTTCCAAACCCAGGTTTGTCCATTGGACTTCATTAAGAATCAGGAATTTTATTAACAATATCCTGATCACTGAGTATTGTAGAGACTGATAATGTGCTATATCACAGCACCTAATGTAGGTCTTTGTATTGATTAATTCAAATGGGAAAGCTTTTAATTAGATTTGTGTTAAGTCTTTTTCTCTTGCATGCTGCCTCTGCAGTTCCGAACCCCAATTTTGAGGTTGCTGGTGATACCATCATTTTCCGTGAAGTACAGAGTGGCAACAGTGCAGTGTTTCAATGCAATGCCTCCAACGACCATGGATACCTGCTGGCCAATGCTTTCGTCAGCATTCTTGGTAAGAAGTAGTTATGATAGATTACATGCATTCCATCTAGGTTTTGTTTCCTGTTGATTAGTCTAGTTCTTTCTTTTTACTTGTATTTAGCTCTTGAAAGGTTCCTGTACATATGCCAGCTAGGTTGACTAGCCATTTCCATCAAATCTTTTTACCTACAGAGCTTTATGTTGCTTTTGTATATGAATATAAAAGGCTTAACTCCGCACAGCAAATTAGGAGCGGCTTTTAACATTTGGGAAGTTTCAATAAATTTATATTTATCGGTATAACACTAAATACCACCAGTGTTGCAGTATGGACACAAGCAAGCTCTATAGAGTAGTTTTGTACAGAGATGCTTCTGATTTTGGATTTATATTCGAGATGATCTTAATATATATCCCCTCACTATTCCCTATGTATAAATAATACCACATTTGCTAACTCACTTTTCTAACCATAACACATTTCCAGCATCCATTATTATAAATCCAATTGTTTTTCATATAATAGAACGTTTGTTTCAGATCACAAATTATATCAAAAACAGTTCCCATTATTTGAATTTTCTACGCTTGGTTCTCTTATTTCATGCTACAGATGTTCCCTCTCGGATGTTGGGCCCCAGGAACCAATTGATAAGAGTAATTGAATACAACAGGACTCAGCTGGACTGCCCATTTTTTGGCTCTCCGATACCCACTCTTCGGTGGTAAGCATAGAAAAATGTTTGTATAGGAGACGGACACGTGCATTTTATTGATAAATACATATGTTAATCTTCTGTAGTTAATGAACTCAAGAAAATCATTAAGCATGTCAAATAAAACCTCCAGTTCGTTATAGTGCTTTCGATATAAACGGCTACAGCTAATATTGCAGAGTTTGGTGAAATTGGTTTGTTTTATTTTATTTACCGTTGTCATTGTTGCTGGAGAGATGGAGTAGGTAACTGATAACAAACTGCATTCCCTTCCCTTATGTGTGCAGGTTTAAGAATGGGCAAGGCAGTAACTTGGATGGCGGGAACTACCGGGTGCATGAGAATGGTACACTGGAGATTAACACTGTACGCAAAGAGGATCAAGGCAAATACACATGTGTGGCTACCAATATTCTGGGCAATGCTGAAAATACTGTACGGCTGGAGGTCAAAGGTAAGGGAGCCTGTCAGAGCAGAAATGTGGCTGGTGCTGTCATTTCCAATGGATTTCTTCACATTGTCCCTGTTTCTCTTTGTTCCTTCTGCTGTACTTATACTTCCTTTCTATCATTCTTTCTGTCCCATTTTTTGTTTTCTCTTTCTCTTTTTAAAAATGTTCTCAGTGTGAATGCAGTGTGGCACCACATTTATTATGCTTTCGATAAGACAGTTGCAATTGTTACTTTTAAAGCTTTAGAAATATGGTGGTGAAGAATTGTTTGGACAATTATGGGCACCAAGAGAAAAAAACAAACATTTACACAACTAACATCTTTATTTTGTTCCTTAGAACCTACTCGCATTGTCAAGGGTCCAGAAGATCAGATTGCCAAGAGAGGCTCCACAGTCCGCCTTGATTGTCGAGTGCGGAGTGACCCATCTCTCAGACTTACTGTGACATGGATGAAGGATGAATCTCAATTGTATATAAGTAACAAGTGAGTAGACACAGAGCTTGTTCTATACATAAGTAGTGAGCACAGAGCTAAGAATACAGTTTTGTAATCTGGGGACTGGGCAGTTGTCTTAATTGTGACCTCTGAATCCTGTGTTCCTGTCCTTTCTGTTAGGAAAGGGTAGGGGTGTTGGTAGGCTCATACTAGTTTGGAGGCTTCAGTTAATAAATTAATTAATAACTTTTAAGCAGTGCTGACCACCCAGGGTTCATATTAATAAACTTAAATCATCATGGCAAAGGCATTTAAACTCAATATAATGCTTCCAAAAACATTGTTCTTTATAAATAGCATTGTAAATAACAACACACAATTTTTAATGTAAAATAATAAGTGATCTGGTAAGCACTACCTATGGACTGCAAGAACAGTGGATACTTTTAAGGATAAGCTGATCAATGTAATAGGGGAGAGGTTAGGATAGGATGAAATGATGGACTTTTACCCATTTACGTAATTGCCAGTTATGCATTAAAATCTCTATCTTTCTTATTGTCAGGATGAAGAAGGAGGATGATGCCCTTACAATATTTGGAGTAGCAGAGAAGGACCAAGGAGCTTACACATGTGTAGCTAAAACAGAGCTGGATCAAGACTTTGCAAAAGCCTACCTCACTATCCAGGGTAATTACTCCCCCACACAATAATTGCAGGTCTATTTCAGTTTAGTAATATTGAGAAAAATAGAATTTGATAAGAACCGTTGTACCCATCAAGCCTACTCATGTAGGGACTCAGTCCTTAATCAGTCCTTTCTCTTGTCTCAGATTCAGGATAGCTTTATGCCTACCCCATATAATTTTACATTCCCTAAATGTATTAGCTTTTACCACTTCTGATGAGAAGCTGTTTCATTTGTCTACCATCCTTCTGAGGAGCATTGGCTGTTCTAAGCTGGAAATCAGTTAACCTAGCAGAGCTGCAGGGGACCTGGAACCTCCTGTCTACGCCCCCCCCCCCGCCCCACTTACCGGTGCTTCTGAGTCCCCGGTGTATAGCCGGGGTAGCGTGTAGATGTCTACGCGATTTGCGTAGAGCTCTATACGCTGCCTGGACTAAGCACCATGTAGCGTGTAGAGCTCTACACGATTCGCGTACACAACTTCCACTGCAGCCGGGAGGAGGTGCGACTAGCAGCGGGGGGTTGTCTGCGTTGTCTGCGTCCATCGTACAGACCTTCCCCGGCTGTCAGAGATCAGAGTTCCCCGGACCTGTGCGGTGAATTCTCTCTGACAGTCGGGGAAGGTCTGCGCGATGGACGCAGACAACCCCCGCCGCTAGCCGCACCTCCTTCCAGCGGCAGTGTAAGTTGTGTACGCGAATCGTGTAGAGCTTTACACGCTGCATCGGCTACATGACAGGGGACTCAGTAGCTCAGGTAAGTTTGGGGGGGAGGGAGTGTTAAATGGGGGGCATAAGGCATTTCTGTAGGCAGAGTGCTCTGTGAAATGCCTTTTAACCCCCTTAATGCCACTCTGCCTTCAGAAATGCCTTTTTAACCCTCTATATGCCACTCTGCTCCTGAAATGCCTTAAACCTCCCTATATGCCACTCTTCCCCATAATATGCCTTTTAACCCTCTAAATGCCAGAGTGGCATACAGGGGTATAAGGCATTTCTGGAGGCAGAGTGGCACATAGGGGGTCAAAAGGCATATCATGGGGCACAGTGGCATATAGGGTTAAAAGGCATATCATGGGGCACAGTGGCATTTAGAGGGTTAAAAGGCATATCATGGGGCACAGTGGCATATAGGGGGTATAAGGCATTTCTGAGGCAGATGTGCATAACTGAGGGGGGGGCAGGTTGGAAAATAGAAGGAAATAAAAATATTTTTCTCAATCATAGCTTTTATAAAAAAAATAGTTTATATGAATTAACATTTACTGGTAAAACTATAGGGTCGTCTTATATTCAGGCCTTTTCTTTTTTCCTAAATTAATATTCAGATTTGGGGGGTCGTCTTATAATCAGGGTCTTCTTATAATCTAGCAAATACGGTACATGAGACATAGTTAATAAATGTCTGTGTATTCAGCAGTGCTCTGTAGTGTTATACTTTTCATAGGAAGAAATGTGCAAGGATAAGAACAGACCAAACAGACCTGTTAAACGGATATTATTATCTCACAAATGCACAACACTTCTTTTATGAGGATTCATAAATACATTGACGTCAATTAAAGGAATATTTTGAGTGCCCTTTGCAAGTTTTGTTTGCATTGACTTCTACTGTAACTGAACTCTAATGTCAAAGTAACTCACGTAAAAATTGGTGCATAGATAGACTTAAATTTTGCAAATTACATGCAATTCTAATTTCCATTTTAATCAAATACTGGGTATGTTAATGAATATTTAATATATTGAGGGATCCAGTCTTGTGTTGAAGATATGTTTAAAAGAATACGCTACTGTGCTCAGCACAGCAATGACGTGAATTAGACTGTGTCACCTCTGTGGCAGACACTTCATATTCTGTTATTTTGAAACGTGTACACTTAATTTCAAACATATTAAAAAATAGCCATAAAACATTTGCTTTGTCTGCCAGAGATACGTAAGACACAAAAAGCATGCAAATCTCACACCTTTCACCTACCTGTTTGAATTGTTTAAAGCTATTTTTTTATGGAATCCATAATGAATTAAACATTTATATTAGGGTATTACCAATTCATGGCTTCAGGCATGAAATATTACCGTATTTGCTTGATTATAAGACGACCCTGATTATAAGACGACCCCCCAAATCTGAATATTAATTTAGGAAAAAAAAGAAAAAGCCTGAATATAAGACGACCCTATAGGACAAAAGTTTTACCAGTAAATGTTAATTCATCTAAACTTTTTTTTTTTTATAAAAGCTATGATTGAGAAAAATATTTTGGTTTTATTTCCTTCTATTTTCCAACCTGCCCCCCAGTTATGCACATCTTCCCCAGAAATGCCTTATACCCCAGAAATGCCACTGTGCCCCATGATATGCCTTTTAACCCTCTAAATGCCACTGTGTCCCATGATATGCCTTTGAACCCTATATGCCACTGTGCCCCATGATATGCCCTTTGACCCCCTGTGTGCCACTCTGCCTCCAGAAATGCCTTATACCCCTATATGCCACTCTGGCATTTAGAGGGTTAAAAGGCATATTATGGGGAAGAGTGGCATATAGGGAGGTTTAAGGCATTCAGGAGGCAGAGTGGTGTATAGAGGGTTAAAAAGGCATTTCTGGAGGCAGAGTGGCATTAAGGGGGTTAAAAGGCATTTCACAGAGCACTCTGCCTCCAGAAATGCCTTATGCCCCCCATTTAACACTCCCCCGGCACTCCCCCCCTCCAACTTACCGGTGCTTCTGACTTCCCTCTCATGTAGCCGGGGCAGCGTGTAGATCCCACGCACTTACGCCGCAGCCGGAAGGAGGCGTGGCTAGCAGCAGGGGTTGTCTGCGTCCATCGCACAGACCTTCCCCGACTGTCAGAGTCGGTGCGGGGAACTCTGATCTCTGACAGCCGGGGAAGGTCTGCGTGATGGACGCAGACAACCCCCGCTGCTAGCCACACCTCCTTCCTGCTGCAGCGGAAGTTGTCTACGCGAATCGCGTAGACATCTACACGCTGCCCCAGCTACACACCGGGGACTCAGAAGTATCGGTAAGTGGGGCGGGGGGGGGGCAGGAGGATCCAGGTCCCCTGCAGCTGTGGGGGATCTGGATCTTAGTCGTCTCATAGTCAGACCTGGACAGTTGTAAATCTGTGCCTATGACCAACTGTCATGTTGGAATAAAGTTCTTAGCTTTGTAGTTCCCATCAGCAAAACTGAGTTTAACTTCAGTTCAGCAAAATATAGTAAAGAGAAGTAGTAGCATTAAGAACAGATTTTAAACGTAGAAAATTTTTATTTATTTTATATGGCTCCTTACCATAAAATCACAAATGATTTATATATGTTCGTTATTTCGGATCTAAAGTAACTTGATTCTTTTCCCCGTGACATAATGAAATAATACGTCCTTTTAGTTAACTAAAAACAAATGTATAGTCATGTGACATTACTAGGGCTGAAACAACTAATCGATAAAATCGATAATGAAAATCGTTGTCAACAATTTTCATTATCGATTAATCGATTTTTATCGATTATAAAAATTATGATCCGACCTCAAACAGAGATCGGATTATAACACTAGAATCCAGATCCCCCGCAACGCTGCAGGGGACCTGGATTCCCCTCACTGTCGGCCGGTCTCTCACTTCCGTCTCTCTCCCCCTCCCATACACCCCTCTGACTCCTCCCCCCTCCCATACATCACTCTGCCTCTCTACCCGGCTCCGTTACTGACTTCATAGAAGCCTCAGCGTAAGTTAAGGGCAGTAACGGAGGCTGTCTGTGCGCATCGTGCACACCCCCACCGGCTGACAGAGGATCATCCTCTCTGTCAGCCGGTGGGGGTCTGCATCGCACAGACAGCCTCCGTTACTCACCTTCACTTACACTGAGGCTTCTATGAAGCTGCAGTGAAAGTTCCTGTCAGTAACGGAGCCGGGTAGAGAGGTAGAGCGGTGTATGGGAGGGGGGAGGAGTCAGATGGGTATATGGGAGCCACCCTCCCATACACCACTCTGGCTCCTCCCCCTCCCATACGGCACTCTGCCTCTCTAACCGGCTCCCTGGTGTCTTGTGAACCTCCGTTGCTGACAGGAGGCAGAGTGGAGTATGGGAGGGGGGAGGAGGCAGAGTGGAGTATGGGAGGGGGAGGAGGCAAAGTGATGTATGAGAGGGGGAGGAGCCAAAGTGATGTATGGGAGGGGGAGGAGGCAGATGGTGTATGGGAGGGGGGGAGGAGCCAGAGTGGAGTATGGGAGGGGGGAGGAGGCAAAGTGGGAGGGGGAGGAGGCAGAGTGGTGTATGGGAGGGGGAGGAGGCAGAGTGGTGTATGGGAGGGGGAGGAGCCACAGTGGTGTATGGGAGGGGGAGGAGCCAGAGGGGAGTATGGGAGGGGGGAGGAGGCAAAGTGGTATATGGGAGGGGGAGGAGGCAAAGTGATGTATGGGAGGGGAGGAGCCAGAGTGGTGTATGGGAGGGGGAGGAGCCAGAGGGGAGTATGGGAGGGGGGAGGAGGCAAAGTGGTATATGGGAGGGGGAGGAGGCAAAGTGATGTATGGGAGGGGGAGGAGCCAGAGTGGTGTATGGGAGGGGGAGGAGCCAGAGTGGTGTATGGGTGAGTTATAGTGGTGTATGGGGGGTATTATGAATTTCAGGGCATATAGGGGGTATAAGGCATATCGATATTAGGCATATCGGGGGGCATAAAACATCTGGGGGTAAAAGGTATATCAGGGGGCTCAGTGGCATATAGGGGGTATAAGGCATATCGATATTAGGCATATCAGTGGGGCATAAAACATATCTGGGGGGCAGAAAACATATCTGGGGGTAAAAGGTATATCAGGGGGCTCAGTTGCATATCACTGGCATATAAGAGGTATAAGGCATATATGGGGGCAGAGTGGCAAGCTGGGGGTCAGATGTGCATAACCGGGGGCAGTTTGGTAAATAATAAAAATTTAAACAAGGCTTTTTTCTCATAGTTTTTATTTAATATGAAAAATAGTTAACATATGAATTAATATTTACTAATAACTTTGTATTAAAACCTAGTTTGAGAAACACTGTGTTTGGGTTCATTTTATTATTATGTCAGTAAAATAAGAAGGTGAATAGAGAGAGGCCATTGCAATAAAGAGATGAAAGTGTAAATTGTACGTTTTTTATTACATTATTTTAAATTGAAAAAAAATTGAATTTTTTTAACCGATTAATCGAAAAAATAATCGGCCAACTAATCGATTATTAAAATAATCGTTAGTTGCAGCCCTAGACTGTGTCATGATTTATTCAATACAAATGAAGCCAAAATAGAGAAGCCAAAACTAGGCACACTTTATGATTCAATAGCTTGTATAACCACCTTTTAGCAGCGATAATGTAGTAATCATTTTCTGTATGACTTTGTCAGTCTCTCACATCCTTGTGAAGGAATTTTGGCCCGCTCTCCTTAACGATGTTGCTCCAGTTTTTTAAGGTTCATTTGGTTATGTTTATGCACAGCTTTCTTAAGGTCGCGCCACAGCATTTCAATCAAGTTGAGGTCTGGACTTTGACTGGGCCATTTAAATCCCTTGATTCTTTTTCATTTTTTAGCCATTCTCTTGTAGATACTGGTGTGCTTGGTATTATTGTCCTGTTGCATGACCCATATTTGGCCAAGCTTCAGCTGCTGGACAGATGGCCTCACAATTGACTCAAGAATACTTTGTTATACAGAGGTGTTCATGATTGACTCAATGACTGTAAGGTTCTAGGGTCCTGTGAGATGAACATTTGTGCTGATACGCAGATTTGGTTTTTGCCAAACGTGGCATTTTGCATCTTCACTTTGGTCTCATCTGTCCAAAGGGCATTGTTCCAGAAGTCTTTGCAAACCTAAGCTGTGGTGCCATGTTCTTCTTAGAGAGAAAAGGCTTTCTCTTGGCGACCCTTCCAAACAAGTCATACTTGTTCAGTCTTTTTCAAATTGTACTAGCATCAACTTTAACATTTAACATGCTAATTGAGGCCTGTGGAGTTTGAAATGTTTTTTGAAATTTCTCTGAGCATTGCACGGTCTGACCTTGGGGTGAATTTGCTGGGATGGGCACCCTGGGAAGATTGGCAACTGTTTTCCACTTTTTAATAATTTTTCTCACTGTACAATGATAGACTTTAAATTGTTTGGAAATGGCTTTATAACCCTTCCCAGATTGATGGGCAGCAACAATTGCTTATCTAAGATCATTGCTGATGTGTTTCCTAATTGGCATTGTGTTAACCAGCAAACTGCAAAAGTTGTGAGGTGGTCACACTTGCTGATCATCAATGAATCAAGGGCATTTAATGAGCAGCACTTGTCTGCTACTTAGCATCTTAATTACAATGGAAGCAGTAAAGATGTACCAGTTTTTCACACATGGCTTCTCCATTTTGGCTTTATTTTTGTTGAGTAAATCATGACACAGTATAATATGTCATGTGTTTTTGTTCATCTGAGGTTAGATTTACCTCATGTTTATACCTACTAAGGAACAGATGATTGCTATTATGTCCTGATATGTAAAACCATAGAATTCAAAGAGGGTGCTCTTTCTTTTTCACATGACTGTATGAATTTGCTTACCAGATGAAACAGCTTCTATTAATTCTATTATTTTAGCACGTAGCAGAATGTATTTAACTTATGCACTGTAACTTATTTAACTTATGCACTGTACTGTGTACCCATTCTGTCTTTTGATGATTAACTAATTAACCATAGGTCTGGTCCTTACAAAATGATATCTTGAAGGGTGATATTAACACTTTAACCTGTAACATTTTCCCTTTACAGAAACTTCCTCCTCACCTACTAGTCGACTGACTTCCACTCTTAGAGGTAACATTCCCTACTAATACCTAATACGTCCTAATTACCTGTACAAGATGCTATTGGAAAAAGCGAAAAGGTAGTTAGCCAAAAGAGTAAGCTAAGTGTAGTGTCAACAGGCTACGTCTACTCTTCTGAAAATAAGGAACATTTTACTATAGTGGACACGGATTTTTTGTGGAATGTACAATATAAATATTTGCAGGGGGCTGTTTTGAATTAGAACAGGTCTTCAAAATCAAGATACTTACAGATTTTTATACAGTAACAATTAGCAGCTCATCATTAACCAATCTGATTAAAATGAACTTAGTTCATGTATAGGTTCACCTGATCACGTTATTTGTCACATATACATAATGATTCATCAAAATTCATAAGACAAGTATCAGCTAAATATTATTACAATACATATCTTAAAGGGGAATGTTGAGAATAGAAAGACAGACTAAGACAAACCGATAATTTGGGCAAGATGGCCTTGCTCGCAAGTTTACAATCTAGAGGGAATGGGATCAGGAGAAACATAAGATGTGAAGAAAGGTGAGAGGTATCATGGTGCTTGTATTAGTGAGAGGCAAGATCTAGCTACAGAGATGATATGTTCCTCTGAAGAAGTGAGTTTTATAGATTTTTATTGAATATTGAGAGGGAGGGTGAAAGCTGTAGATAAGGTGGAAGGGAGTTCCAGAGGTATGAAAAATAGTAATAAGTGAGGAGAAAAACCACGTGAAGAATGTAAAGATTGAGTAGAGGAGTATTTTATTATGGGGGAAATAGGTATGAAGGGCAGTAGTATGGAGGGTTTTATGTGTTAGTCCTGGGGGTTTTATAACAAAAGGACTAGAATATGATTCCTCTTTTCCATATTTGATGAACCCAAATTATACATCATTTAGTTCAGGAAAAGTGGGGCCTTCTTTGAAACTAATATAAATACATGAAACATAATTATTAGTGATAATAGATTTATAAAAAAAATCACATTTCTACAATGTTGCTTACGTTTTTTCTATACTGTGTCACAACTAAGCAGTGACCGAATTTATCTTCAGTAACATTTCCTGATTACAATCAAAGGCCACCTACATATTTTGTTATGTTACAGATGGCTAAATCCATACTCTACATATTGCCCCATATTACATATTTTTTAGTACTGCTGACTGAAAGAATTTGAGGCTAGTGGTTTTTCAATATTTGTTTAACTTATAGGGGAAGGGGCACAATTTTTGGGATCTGTCATACATTTTTGTGCCAGTAATGTCACTGGGCTCCCAATCATTTTTTATTTAATTTATATTAATTTTTTTTACCTTAATTTTTTTACATGTTTTGAAAGGAGGAGAAACTATTTTCCTCCCTCTCCTCCTTGTAGTTTGTTTGTGGTGATCACAGTGTGATCAGCAAGCAAGACTGAGCTAAGAGAATTACACCTAGGAACATCATTTATTGACCAAAATGTATAGTATATATATAATTTAGAACATCTTGATCAATTTTCAAATTAGGGTTCCAAGTAAACAATCCAGTAAACAGGGAGGGAAATAAATTGACCAATCAGAGTTAAGGGAAGGGAGAAAAATATAACCAATAGCAGAATAGATCGAATAACCAATAAGAGTTGGAGGTTGGGGAAAAGGCACTACCTTTCACACTTTGCATCTGGCACACTCGGTATATGTTGAAAGGTGCGATAAGGGAAGAGAAAGATGCCTACAACTACTCTTTCTATAACATGTTTTATGGTCAGTAGATTAAGTGCCAGATCTCCAATTTATGTTTCCTGTATCAGTCACCAGAATACCTGTTAGTGAGCTGGTTTCAAGTTAAGAACATTTTTCTTAATTCCTGATAGATAAACCAGACCCTCCTATGGACCTGGAGCTAACTGACCTGGCAGAGAGGAGTGTCCGTCTCACCTGGGTACCTGGTGATGACAACAACAGTCCAATTACAGGTGAATATAATTTCTCATTGTGTTGAGTACCCATCAGTTTTTTAATGTAGCTTACCGTTGCCCAGTCACATGTCTTTCCCTCTCTTTGTTTCACACATTCTCTTGATGCCTTCTGTACCAAACTTTCTAAGGTGTTAAATTGTATCTTACACTTTTATCATGTGTTCTTTTATGTTTTAATCACATTTTTTTAAACTGTAGTTTTTCTTTTTTATATACCCCCCTCTAACTAAGGGGGTCAGTCACATTCAGGATTATCCCCATTCCTAATTTTATGTGTATCTACAATATATTAATCATGCTTGTGGTTCCTTTTTACTTCCCTAGATGTAGTTTTGTATGTGGAAGCAGGGGCACTACACAGTTGTAAATCCCAAATGCCAGAAGCTTGTGTAAATTATTTTTTAAAAGCAGAGACACATATTACATCCAGGGGGATCATGGAAAATTATAGAAAATGTGTATTACATGTCCTGTCTGTGCCTGTGATGGGGGAAGATGTGATATCAGATCTGAAAAATATAAATAGAACCAGCTTCCAGTGCTCAGATGTGTTACTTCATTTTTAGTCTTCACCACTCATATCACCACCAGGTTTCATTATACAATTTGAGGAGAACCGTTATCAGTCAGGCACCTGGCACAACCTTGCCTCCGTTCCTGGTAATGTGAACACTGCAGTCCTTCGGCTGTCACCATATGTCAATTACCAGTTTCGGGTTTTAGCACTGAATGAGCTTGGAAGCAGCATGCCCAGTCCTTCTTCTGAACGCTATCAGACCAATGGTGCTGGTAAGTGACCCTGCCCCAGACTCATGTGTATCCACCAGTAAATTTAATTTATTCTTTACAATGAATTTTTTTCCCATGATTTCAGCTCCAGAAATTAACCCAAGTGATGTTCGGGGAGTAGGAACGCGCAAAGACAACATGGAGATTACATGGACAGTGAGTATGAATTATGTGTTGTTTTCTCCTTTTTTATTATGTAATTGTAGTATGTAGTGCCAGGTGTCATTGATGACAATTCAAAAGTGGTTATTCAGCTAGGAAAGGGGCAGGATAATAGATCTGTCATCTTAGTAATATTTGGAAGTTCATTAGCAGTCCTTTGCACTGGAGTGTTTGCTCCATTGGGCTATTGCCAAATGTGCTATTCATGCCTGCAATACACCTACATACCAATATAGATATATATATTATATATTTATATTAGTTTAATTGTCCTTTTTTTTTTATACCATTCATAGCCACTTAACTCTACGCAAGTGTATGGGCCAAACCTACGCTACAATGTCAAGTGGCGTCAGCGTCACACAGGCGAACCTTGGAGCAACGTCACTGTATGGGGCAACAGGCACGTGGTGTGGCACACTCCAGTGTACACTCAATACGAAATACGAGTGCAGTCTGAAAATGACTTTGGGAAGGCTTCAGAACCTGGCACTGTGTTTGGATACTCTGGCGAGGACTGTGAGTAGGAAATCACTGATAAGTGGCTATTGTTGCATTTTGTTGAATCTTATAAAAAATTGTGGTTGTGAAAAATTTTAAGCAGCAAGGTCCCCTTTGCAGAAACACTGCAGGTTTTAAGGCTCCTTATTCAAAATTTATTTTTTAAGGAAATAAATGTATACAAGATTTCTATGAATGCCCTGTAAATTAGTGTAACATTTCTCATATGAAAAGATATACGTATAGGATTTAGCTGGCTATTCAATTTATTGCAGTAGTGCATCAGTGATTCACATTTATTATAGTAGTGCCTCAGTAATAAAGGAAAACAAAGTAACTTTCTTCTTCCATTTATGAAATTTTTTCCTGCAACATATAGTAGTTCGTAGTTTTTGTTAAAACTGTATTTTTACCCTTCTACAAAATGCTAGCAGTTAATAAAACACCACTACAAGAAGACATTAGCAATGGATCTAATTGAAGTGGGTAAATTAGATCTCTTTATTGGCTCTTCCCATGAAAAAACACCTATTTTGGATGCCATGTTGAGTTAGTTGAGGTACTGATTGATACTGTATATATTTTATTATAAATGCATGTTATGTCTTATTATTACGTCATGTCTAAATCCTTCCATCTTCCCTAATCTTTTTGTTTGAAACACCAGCCAGAAACACACAGTGACCATTGTATGGTGCATGTTTTACAGTTTGTTTTTTTTTATCTCATATACTATAAGTACAGTGGGTTAGCTGAGTTTGTGTATTCAATCAAGGGGAAATGGAAAAACAACTTGATTTGATGATGAGGGTCAAGCACTGAAAAAAGAGAACAATGTGAATATTATCATGGGTACATAAGAGGTGGTTGTCTTGATACACGGAGGATGTTGCAGATAGATATAATTAGGGAAGCAGGGGTGGTACTGAGAAATTTAAGTATATACATAATCCATGTCAGGACTGGATGAAAAAAAAACAGAATCATTTTTGGTATAGGGTTGTTAAAGATGGCTACAACTCTTAGTTGAAGGAGACCTCAAGTATATCAAGCTGTAGCTCTAGAGGTGAGTTTTGTTATGGAATACTTTGGCCCTGTATTGGATGCACACATGCATTGATACACAGTTTGTTATCTGGGGAGTTTGCTCCTGAACAGGATGAGGGGCTAATGAGCACTGAAACAGATATACATATGGGGATAAGGCATCTTGAGCTAGCCAGCCATAGTATCCCAGCCCAATAAGAGGTAAACAAGGCTCTGCTCACAGCTTCCTCTGTTCCCAGATCCTAAGGCTGCACCCACTGACATAAAGTTGCGAGTCGTCAACAGCACTGCCATCGCCCTTTCATGGACACGTGTGGCACCAGCATCTATTCGAGGAAACCTTCTGGAATACAGAGTGAGCAGACACACAAGCCCACCCTGCTAATTACTGTCTGCTGATGGCTAAACAATTCCTAATCCAGTGTGACCAATTTCAAACCCAACCATAATCAATGCCTAATGTCTACACAATGTCAAAACAATGCTTAACCACCCTATAAAAATGTCTAATCAATACCAAAAATACTACATATTAATCAATATTAAACCATTACCTACCAATACCTAATCACAGATGCAATCTCTACCCAAAGTACTTTCTTTAAGCAGAGTTAAAACTTTTATTTTTGGCTTTCATTGTGGAATGAATGTATTTACCAAACTTCCTCAGTACATCCATGAGTGACCACAAGAAGACAGCTGATCTGTTTTTTTGGTGACATTTGGTAATGCCACTCTGTAGTGGAGAGAAGACATTGGAGGAACATTGATTCAAGAGAAAAAGAGTAAAGTCTCCATTTTCCCCAAAAAATATGTTACTTGCTCAGCTGTTGGACTGTGCAGAATGTCAATATAATTCAAATATGTGACTATCCTATTTAATGCCATCATCATGAGAATACAATAAAACAACTAACCAGATACCCATGCTTTAGCATGGCATTAAACTGAGTGGAGTAACCCAAGCCATTAACCTGTATGCAAAACACCCCTTGTTAAAATACAAAGGTCCTAATTATGAAATGCATGGGTTGTGTATTTTAAGGCCTATTACTGGAGGGAAAGTAGTTTGCTGAAGGGACACTGGGTTTCCCAAAAGAAGCAACATCAAAGTTTTATTGGGGACAGAGTGCGAGGGATCGTGTCGCAGCTAATCCCGTACAGCAACTACAAACTGCATATGGTAGCAGTGAATGGGCGAGGAGATGGCCCGAAGAGTGACACTAAGGAGTTTACCACCCCGGAGGGAGGTAGGTGCTCCTATATGGAACACGGAGCACTAGCAGAGATCAATTTAACTCATTTAGCTCTTTTTTTGAAGGAATGTGAAGAATTGTTGCTGCATATGATCCCAGATTAGCTGGGAATCTGGGACATAATAGGCAGAAATAGACTGTAGGGAATCACTGGCTTACAAACTTACAAAGATACACGTCCATTGGCCTGCCTTTCACATATATATATATACTCCTTAGTTCTATCTTAAGATCTATGTTCAACAATGTCGATCCTATGGATTGTTTAGTAAACGTCACAATATGTGTTTATGCATATTGTCATAAATCACACATCTGTTTGTGTTATCTCCCTCAAAAAACAATTGCCTTTACTGTTTATGTAATGTGTGGCCTAAGACTAATTCCTCCCATAGCCTTTATATCTGTCCATTTTGCCTAGTGAATCATTTATCCTTTCTTCATACAGTGCCCAGCGCGCCAACAAATGTTAAAGTCTATGAGCCAAACCGGGAGACTGTTGTTCTGGAATGGGGACCACCAGAGCATCCTAATGGGAACCTGACTGCATACACCCTACGCTACCAAGCATGTATGTACTCTTCCGTTTTGACTGCTGGAGAATAAGTTAAATGTATTACCTTCAGGGATCTAGATCTATTGATAAGGAGAAATATTATACTATTGTAAGAAATCAGTATATTAAAAAACTGATTTACATATAACATATAAATAATCACTTTTTTTGCCAGAGTGACATCATGTAAAATTATGATTGAATTTATTTGAGAAAGCTCTTTTTTATAAAACTGCAAAAATTGGAACCTAAGTTGTGATATTTCTTGTGTCTATCCTATATGTGTATATGTCACAAACCTGCTGGTTGCAGAAGTACAAACATTAGTCAGATAACCTTTATCACAGTGCTTTCTTTCCTCATGCAGTCAATGGGACACGACTGTCGAAAGCTGTGGTGGAAACACTGTCCCTCAACCAGACAAAGTATATAGTACACAGAACAGACCCAGTGTCCAGGTATCGCTTCTTCCTCAGTGGGCGCACTCAGGTTGGCGCCGGAGAAGTCAAAACAGTTGAGTCTCCCATCAAACAGGACGAAGGTAAAAAAATTGTGAAATTGTACAATAGCCTTAAAACAGACTTGGGTAGTACAACTTATTTGTGTTTTTATGTGTCACATTTTCTTTACTAGAATATATCAACAATATCATGTGAAGCATGAAGTGAAACAATCTGATAATTTGGACCATTTTGCTGAAAACAGGCTCATGGCAATCTTTGCGTGAGCAGCTTGTGATTCCCATGATTGTATGCTATTAACCTTTTCAAACCCATCGCACACTAGATAACACTTCTAAAGATTACACTTCTGTACTGATGATGTCAGGCTGATGACGTAAATATATAATTTGAGATAATTATATATTTAATTTATTTATTTAGGTATTTGTCCTGATTTTGGAAACATAATATGCCTGGTATTTTCTTCTATTTTGGTTGTTTCCAAACTTTTCTAAAAATATGATGTTGGGAGGACCACAATAGCTACTAGAAAAAACTAAACCACTGAACAAAAGTATATATTTTTGACATCCCAAAGTATCACTAGGGGATTTTAACACTTTTTATTTAACCATTTTAGCAGTTATCTGTGCCAAACATTTTAGTAAAAATATTTTTTTTCTATTGTTAATAAACACATTGTAGCATTTCAGTAGATTTCTTTACTAGTGTCACAACCACCCACACAGACGGCACTCACTGCGGACGTTTTTCTGCCCAGTATACCGCTACCAAGAGAGGAGCCCTTAGTAGCAAGCAGTCATGACTTAGATGATCCCAACAGCAAGGAGGCCTTAGTGCGGGCAGGTAAATAAGGGTACTGAGTGTAAAGCCAAGGTGAAGAGACAGCTCCAGGCAGAATAAACACAGGCAACTCAGAACTGAAAGGATAAACTTGAACGGGAAAGTCAGGATAGCTGGGTCTGTACACGAAGCAGGTAGTTCTGCAAGCCAAGGGTCAAAACACTAAGCGGGAAGTCAGACAGGCCAAACTGGTACACAAATATCTAAGCAGAGGTACAGAGAGTAGTCAGGCAGGCAAAGGGTCAAAATAACGCAGATCAGGAACACAGGCAACGATACTCAGTATAGGACCACAACAGGATTTCCGTCCCACCCCCTCGATGACGTCGCGGCCGCACATCCAGACCTCCATCATGACCGAGGCCGCGTGGGAAGACTCTTCTTTTGGGGATCCCTGCAAAGACGACTAGCACTGTGCTCACCCGTAGTGGAATCCCCAGACTTAACCCCCTGCCTCCCATGCCGGCGTCAGGAACTCTGCCCGTCTGTAACAGAGTTCCAAGACGGTATCTTGGGTACCCCGCGTGTGCGGGCGGCTGTCCACTAGCTAGTGACGGGACCCAAGACGGTGACAGCTAGGGTATGTGCAAGTACACCGGCAGCCCATGACTTCTATTCATTACCCTGAAATATAAGGTAGTAACAATAAATTATGTATTAAAACATAATTATTTTTTTTACCTTGTATGAAGCCTTCTCTCTCTGTGATCATCAGCCCACTCTTGATTGGCCCTGCGGCAATTTGAAGTGCTGCGGAAGACTTTCTTAAACTTTAATGTGGTCCAAACAAGCTTATGGGGACAGAAGACACAAGCATGAAGGGCTTAGCACTACAAAATTGCTCTCATTGAAGCAGCAGGGAATGGTTGAGGCTGGTCCAAAGAAACTCAGGGCTTTGTCCCTGCATGACTGCTCCCTTAGGCACAATCAAAGGCTCAAGGGGCTTTGTCTTCCAGACTTCCAGGCAGACAACAGCAGCAGTGCCCCAGCGATCACCGCAATTGGGTAACATTTTTTACCCGTAATGTACCAGGTACGTCACAGATGCTATAGGGACATTTTCAAATGATGTACCTGGTACATCATTGGGGCAAAGGGGTTAATGAAGTGGCCCTGTGGATCCCCACTCCTTCCCTTACACTGTATGTACAGTAATATAATAAACTGGGCAGGAAACATTTATAGCATTCAGCAATAAATCCTGCTGGTGTAAGCCATCCCTCTCATTCACTATATTACAAAAAACTAAATCAAATACCTCCTAGCTACCTCAAACGAAGCAAAGAAGTGGTTATCTACCTAACCCAAAAATATTGGTCTCGGTTCCAGAGATTTGCCATGCATTGGTACCAAAACCAAAAAATGTTTCTATTAGTGTGAAGCAATGCCATTAAATCTTAATGTTCAGGCCCAGAAAAGAGTTCTTGCAAAAAATATTTCTTGGTGTGTCATTAAAAAAAAATCAAAAAAAAATCAACTTATCGATGCCTATAATCAAATTCTAGGAAAAAAACTATACTTTTTCTCATGTTATAAAATATGTACATATATAGGCAGAACACATAATTTTAGGAAGAACAAGCATACTGGCCCTTTTAAGCAACAGTATTGAAGTATGCTCTTCGGCTACCTTGGTGTTTATGTGTGATCTATGTTTATAGCTACAAAACAAAAAGTAAGGACACACTCTATTGTTGTACAGCTTCCATCTAAAACAATAGTGTGTACTTCATTGTTAGGTTATGCATTCCATTTTGATCCCTCCTCTTCGCAGACCCCTCTTCATCTCTTTTTCTCAGATTCTCTCTTTGCTGTGCCACAGATTTTGCCATTCTTTCTCAATGACCTCCTTTTTGTATGGCCCAGACACCCTCTCTCTCCACAAGGTCATATATATCATATCTGTCCCAGACCCCACCTTCAACTGTTTGTGTTAAACGTCCACATCCTCATTATCCTAGATCTTCTCTCTTTTTCCAATATCATAACCTCTCCAAGTTCACTCTTATACGTTCACTGCTTCAGACCCCTTTCTCTGTATGGATTATGAAGAGGGTTCAACACTTAGAGGCTCTATTAACACTGATGAGGATATAGATCTCGGCAGACTGTGGACATTGATAAAGGTACCGTATTTGCTCGAATAGTAGATAAGTTTTTTTCAGCAAATGCTCTGAAAAATACCCCTCCTCTTATAATCAAGGTCGTCTTCTAATCAGACCTCAAATAGAAGACTAAGATCCAGATCCCTGCAGCGCTGCAGGGGACCTGGATCCTTCTGTCTGGTAACCTCCGCTGCTGCTGGCACTTCCACCGGGGCTTCACCGAGCGCCGGCAGCAGCGGGGGTTTTCTACGCGCAGACCTTCCCTGGCTGCCAGAGAGCGGAATTCATTGCAGCGCTGCAGGAAATCCTCCTCTCTGGCAGATGACGAACGGATGGACGCAGACAACCCCTGCTGCTGGCGCTTCCTCCAGGGCTTCTATTGCGTCACATGACCTTCTGGTGCTCAGTCATAGAAGCCCCGTCGGAACTAACGCTGGGATCCACCCGCTGCCCCCACTAGACACCAGGGAGTCAGAAGCACTGGTAAGTCGGGGGGGGTGTTATTTGGGGGGCATAAGGCTTTTCTGGAGGCAGAGTGCCCCGGAAATGCCTTTTAACCACTTATATGCCGCTCTGCCTCCAGAAATGCCTTTTAACCCCCTATATGCCACTATGCTCCATGATAAGGCATATCACAGGGCAGAGTGGCATATAGGAAAGTATAAGGCATATCAGGGGGGCAGAGTGGCATATAACTGGGGGGGCAGGTTGGTAAATAAAAGGAAATAAAAACAAAAAAAAATATTTTTCTCAATTGTAGCTTTTATTAAATATGAAAAAAAATAGTTTACATGAATTAATGTTTACTAGTAAAACTTTTTTCCCATAGGGTAGTCTTATATTCAGGCTTTTTCTTTTTTCCTAAATTAATATTCAAATTTTGGGGGGTTGTTTTATAATCAGGGTCAGCTTATAATCGAGCAAATACGGTATTTTGGGGACCACTGTGAAGTATAGCTGGGTAAACCGGTTATGGCTCAAGACGATCTTGGGCGCAACACCAGGTTCAGCACCATATTGTGAAGAGATGAAACACATGAGTCGGAGCCTAGCTAGCTCAAACCTTTCCACTGTTTAGGTATTTATTACAGACACGTCTGCTTTAATCCTTTTTCCAGCTGATCCCATGTAACAGCTTTTTTGCCCATCTCTACTGTTAAATCCATACTCTGTCGCCAGGCATAAATAGGTTATACTGATTTTAAATATATGATTGTCAAAGACCTAGCTTTATTCTTTAAAGTGTAATCAAATACATAGCAGCATACATAGTTAATGAAACATACAACACAGCATGCCGTTATCAAGCAAGTGTACTGTGTAGTACAACTATAAACCAGTGGTATATAAAAATATATGATATGCCTAGATTAGTTCATTGGATATAGTTATTTACATAAGCAGAGTTTACGAGGAATAATCAATACATTTCTTTGCTAAAACAGTTGATTTAATGTTGTTGTAAAGCAGACTCTACTATAGGTGTCTGTGTCTGTCACCTTGTGTCTCTTGTCCTTGTGTTCATGTCTCCCTCTCTTTCTCTCTCCCCCTTTTATCCCTTACTCTTCCCTACACTCGTGAGGTCTGCAGCTTCACCCACATCAGGTAAAGTATTGACACAAAAAGGTAACATGCACGTGGGTTTCATGCATGATCAAGGTTAACTTCTTCCACACAGTTGCCTGGCATTTATATTAAATAAAACGTTGTTAATTGCAATTCATAGGGTTGACAGAGGCCTCTCTGTTATACACCAATCCAAAAGCTCTCCTTCGAAATTTTATGTTGGACTAAAGTGGTGTCACCATCAGTCTGATGATCTGCCATATGTGCATGAACAGTGTAGCTGTTAAGTTATTTACCTTCCTTAGAGAATATGACATCGTATTGCCCACCTTCTCATGCAGACAGCCGTTGTTATGTGAGTCTTGTTTGTCCTCATGTTTTATACACTAAATTGAAACATAAGCAGCCGAGACTACCACCATAACATATTTATATACACCGATCAGCCATAACATTATGACCACTGACAGGTGAAGTGGGATATATTAGGGATCAAGTGAAAATTTCATCCTCAAAGTTGATGTGTTAGAAGCCGGAAAAATTGGCAAGCGTAAGGATCTGAACGACTTTGACAAGGGCCAAATTGTGATGGCTAGATCATACTACAAGCACTCCTAAATCTGTGTGTATTTTGTAATGTATCCTCATACAAATATACATTTCCATCCAATCTTCGGAGCAAGCTCAATGCATGGTGCGGGTGCATGGTGTTTACCCCAGTCCATCACCCAGGAGCCATCAACGTCATAGCTGTTAAACTACCTAAATGCCCTCCTGTAGCTATATGTGGAACTGCAATTAAGTTAAAGGAATTTGGTCTGAAATATTCTTGTCAAATAAATGTTCAGTGCTTCACCCTGTTGCATTTTCAACATAATGTCCCTATGTGCGTGTTTCTACACATGGGCAAACCAAAGCTTTAGTTTTGGTGAGTGATCACTATAGTATCCAAGCAATCCTTGTTAAGGTTACAAGACGGGTACCTGATTACTCCTTACACTTTGGAGTTAAATATTGTGGTTTATGAGCAGGGATTTTCTTCTTCCATTAACAAATGTTACACCTACTCCTGAGGCAGAGCATGTGTTTATTAGAAGGGAAAGCCCTGCATCGTCCAATATATTTGTAGATGTTAGTCTTGTGTGTACACTGCCTCTTTCCCAGCTTTCCCATACAAATCGTCGCTTTATTTGGATATCCGTTTATTTTAAGTCCCCTGTAATCTAGATCGGTATGCGTCTTCATTTCCAGTCTGTTATGTGAACGCTCTTCTCTTTTGAATGTGTTCTCCGCTTTTTCTCCCAGTTGCTCCCTCATCTCCTGTACCTGTAACAGATGTTCCCACAGAAGTTCCAACTGTTCCCCCAACCACTACTGGTGCTACCAAAACTATGCCCCCTACTACTATCAGCGCCACAACAACCGTCTTTGCTACCACCACTGGCACTGAGAGCTCGCTGACAACAGTGACTAGTGTCCATGAATTAGGTATTAAATGTGCTAATACACTATTCATTTTACACTTACTTTAAGGGGACCAAAACAGATTCATTCTTCATTAGAAAACATTGCCACCTAGTCGATAGTTTTAATTATTAAACAACAACTTTTGGGACACATTTTGTCAATGAAAACACTGAAGTAGAGAAGTAGGTTACTGTCAATCCAAAAGGCAGTTTATCCCATATACCATTCCTAGAAATGCAAGCTGCTGTAAGCTGTAATGTGAAGTGAAAAATTGTAAAAAATAAATAAATAAATAAATAAAAAGCTAATTGAATTTATTTTCTCGATGAAGGGAAAAACTGTAAAACTATTTGTCCAAGGTATGAAAACTAATATTTAATTGGATTTCTTTAACGTCCATAAAAACAAGAACAAATTAAAGATATCAGAGCATTGACTGTGTAGGAGATAAAGTATTAAGAGTAAGTTTCACTTAATCAGTAAGTTTCTTGGAGTAAATTTAATTATTTCTTAAAGAGAGCTGATGCCATATAAAGAATGTATCATATAGGTCAGAAATGATGACGTGAAGCTAAAGGTGAGGATACATGTCTGTGGCCCTTACTGGTCATTAGATATTTAGTCATCAATTTATCTTCCACCTTAATATACATTAGATAATTACACCATTAAAACATCTTTTGTTCGGCGTGCAAGTTCATGTAATTAAAGGGAATTGGGAGTTTTGTAGTGTTGTTTCAGTGACCTTTAGGAATGTTTCCCTGTGCCTAGAAAAGTTATGTTGGTTCTAACATATGCTATGAATCACCTCCTCAGCCACCTTTGGACATCTTTTGTGGAACGTCACGGCTGTGCCCAACAGCTACTGGGCAAACATCTCCTGGATGCATAACTTAGAGCCAGACTCTAAGTTAATGGTTGAGTATAAGGACAGTAAGCATCACTTATGCATGTGGAGGTGACTGTAACCACAGATGTGACATCACCTGCAGCCTACTATCGACCTTTCCATGCCATGCTTGACTGTGCTTTGCTCAAAACAAAAATCAGTAAGGCAGTGCAGGAGCTGGTACTTCTCAGCCTAGTTTTGAACGTTATTTGTTTGGCCCGCCCTGAATGGCGACTCGTAATTATTTTATGTTCAAGTATGTTTGATAGGCCTTGTATTTTTTTTCTGTTGTTGACGATGTTATGGCTATGACCAAGTGAAAAGCATCTGGTACAGCTTTAGTGCAGTGCTACTTTTTTATTTGTTAGGCAGAGCAGTTTCTTTTTTCTTGCAGTGTTTTTTCGCTTTTGATTTTATCTGCAAGGTAACTTTTTAAAACAGATTTTGTGTTGTAATAGCTAACCCAGCTCCTGCAGTGCTCGTTTAATATATCAGCAGCTTGTTATGCATAGCTCAAGTTATATCATATTAATAGGCATACCTGGGAACATTTAGAGTCTACTAAAATATCACAGTCTCAGTGTGAAGACCTCTTCTCACTGGTTGAGAAGGAACCCAAGCCAGTATTTTCATTTCTGTAAGTAGGACATCTGGTTGGTCATATATGTACTAGGTGTTTCTATCAGTTGGGTTAAGCATTTCAATGGGTGTGGTATACCTTACCAGCAGAGATTTAGTTAACGGGAAACAATAGAGTATTTATTTTAAGTTATGAATATGGTAGTGCCATGCAATCTAAGAATAAGGAAAACATGAGCCGCCATTGTATGTTGGAAATATTTACATACCCTCCCTTTCTTTTCATTAAAAAGAATCTACCGAGCAACAGTTGTAAAACCTCATAACCATTTATTTTACAGCTTTATGGCATGGTTTATTCAAATAAATTGGGTTTTCACATCACACTGTAAATGTATGATCTATCCTTGCTGCAGAGATTTTAGAGGTTCATTTTCAGAGTAGTAGATGAAAGTTCCCAGGTACGGCCCATGTGTATTTTTTCATGTTTTAAATATCTGTTTATCAGATCTCCTGTTTAATACATCTTGCTTTGTACAAGCCCAGTATTAAACAGAAGGCCTGGTTTTCTTACATAATACATAAAGTGGCATTACGCGAGCATTACTTGTGGTTCTGGTTTCACCTATCACTGAATTGGTTTGCTCTTGTGCTTGCAAATTGTAAGCCAGTGTGAGACTGGAGGCCTGCATGTGCTTTGTCCATTTACGCTATATCCATTAGCTATTGTTCATGTAGGACTAGTGGAGGAGAACGGAGAATGGCTCAAATCGTTATAAAAAGGAAGTTATAGTGCAAGGCATGGCATCATAAAATTTAAATGCAGATTGTGCAATGCTTAGCACCCTCAAGCTGTATCCAACCTTTTTATGCAAAATGTTTTGGGCCATACATATGTATACAAGTGTGTAGAGAAAAATGTACGCTCCATGTAAATTTTGCTATCAACATGGATAGTTAATATATGGCAGTCAAAGTAAATAATTAGAGAAGCTTAAAGAGTGCAAGTACTAAGGATATGCCTGGATGAATGAAATAGAGTGACGCAAAATGTGTGTTTAAGAACTTTTCTTTTATTTTTGAGTGGTTATCAGTTGTTTACTATATCCACATATGTCTTTTAGGATTAAATACAAATGTATATAAGTACAAATGTGTATATAAAATGCGCGAATGGCTTGAATTGTGTGGGGTTTTTAAGTTGAATTTTAACCTTTACTACAAGGTGTGCCTGTGAATGTATGTTTGGCACTGCCATAACTCTTGGTCAGCAAAAATGAGCTTCCACTACCTTATGTTAAGGTGAGCAGTCAGGGGACTGATATCATGTGATATCATTAGACATGCTTACACATCATGGTGTTTCCTTTGTAAAAAAGGGGCATGTGTACGCTACAAATTACTAATCCACCTTCAAACTTCTGTCCTACAATACACAGTTGCACCCTATTACTGATGATGGGGACAATGTATGTATCTTGGTTGTAAAGCCCAGGTAATATATATTAGCTATATCCCTTGAGTATGTAAAAGCCCCAACTCTGTTATTCATTAAGGGCGTGGAAGAAAAATAGAGGTAGATGAAGATCCTGGCTATTTCTGGAGGTCTTCAGTAAAACCTGTGCAAATTCATACAACAAAGAACAATGGGGATTGTGTATTTTCAGCAGTTGATAAATTAAAGCTCCCCAATCAACATTCTTATTGTGTCTCACCTTTGTTTAAAGTTTCCAATGTTTTTAAATGTTGTTTTTATCTTGAAGTAAAAAATATGCAGTTTTCATCAGCTGTCTAGAATAGAGAAGGTAAATCAGAACCCAGTTCAGTCTCATGAATAGAATTGATAATCCAAAATGATTATCAATAAGCAAATCTGAGATGATTTCTATTATGATGAGTAATGATGTTTATTATATAGAAAAGAAACCTGTGGAGTTGGTTGTCCAAACTCTGTAATTTGCTGACCACTATAGGTACCATACCTGTGCTGATATATGGCTAATATATGTGCCATTTCCTTTTGGAAAGTAACATGGGCTTTGCTTATGCCTGTTTTCCCGAATCCCTAAACGAATATTTTTATTATACCGGTATATTAAGATTAGCCAGACACTCTTTACTAGTTCCTAAAGCTGTATTCATATATATTTTCAGTTGATGTTGCATACCCTGCTTTTTGGATTATGCAACCAACATAATCCAGACATAATCCAGCAGCTGCTTTCCAATACCTATGACAGTTGTTATGAGGGTGTATGAGGGGATTTATGGAAGTCCTAGATATCTCTAGGCATAGATCTGAACCCCATTTTTTTGTGGAAAATAGAGGATAATGGTTCTGGCCCATATAAGATTAAATTACAATATAGTTTACATGGATGGTTCTTTACGGGATTGGTGGATGTAGCTAGACCTAAAAAAATGTTACTCAATGTCCTCAGAGGGCTCATTTCAATGATTTTGTATGTATGTGTGTGTGACTGTGTGTATACTTATATGTACAGGGATATACAAGTGAGTCCTGATTTTACTTTTTTCTGCTAGCTTATATATTCTGCTTAGTGATAAAATGAAGGTGCCTTCTAAAATGTTATATCTGGTTCTTAAATTATGTATACATTTGTCCAGCCCTGTGTACATCAGTGTATTATAATCATAAGCAGAATGTTTTATTATATTTTGTATGATAGTACATGCAATCAAGCCAGTCATATATGATTAATGTTATGACTTGGATTGTTTTAATTTACGGCTCTTTTTACATAATGTGTTGTGTGATCGAATGCATGATGTGTGTGACAGCAGTGTGAAATGGCATCCTATATAGAACAGCTAAACATTTTATTAAGGTTTAAGGTTATGGCTCTTAATGTTTGTATGGGGCTGTTGCATGTGTATAGCTAACTATTATAATACTGTGTTTTTAAAGTTCATCCTCTATATAATTATAGTTTGTGTCTATAGTCTTGCTGGACATAAATAACGTGGTTTGTGCCATGGTTTCCAGTTCATTTGCATGTAGCGCTGGCATCCCTGTCCATTTTCTCACCTATCGTCCGGTGTTCACCCTCAGCTCTCTCCTGTCAGGTAATGAAACAAAGATAGGAATTCCTGTTAAAGCTCACCCCCCATTCATCCAGCTGACTGACCTGATTCCTGGGATGACCTACAGGTTACGGGTGTACTCCCAGGAAAATCCCTCAATCCAAAGTCCATTATTGACTTTCCAGACAAGCTCAGGTGAGGGGCCCTAATGTTCCTTTAGTAAAAGTACAATCACTCAAATCACAAAAAAGAAACTAGAACCATATTTAACGAAAAGGAATCACTCATTAGATGCATGAGCTGTTTTGGCATATGATAATTCTGCCAAGGTTTCCAGACATTTGTAGTTTACTATGATTTTGGATGACTATTGTATGTTTGGGGAAATATTATTATTCAGAAGCATTTACTAAATATTAACTATTATGGTACAGTGCTGCAAAACGAGAGCATGTGTTAATGGTTGATAGAGTCCTACTATAGTTTAGACTACAATTGCAATCCACTTATATAGGTGGTACTTCAGATGTAGCTGAATCAGCTACACTGCTGAAAACACATTTGTGTTTCTTCAAACCATAGTGATTTTTTAAGGAACGGATGACATCTTGATTGTTAAACATGATATAACTCTGTGATATCCATTGGTTATTGGTGGAATTTTGGAGGAATAATATCAAGCTGCAGTTGAAAATATTATAGAGTCACCACTTGAAGAAGGACGCTACACCTGAAAAGATTCAAATCGTTGTGTGCTTTGTGACTTTGGACCTAGTCTAAAGATGCACTGGACTTCTTTTTATCGAGAAGATCTTTAACTATGTGACATATGTGTGGCATAACCAAATCTTCTGTTGAATCTAATGAAAATATCTAAATACGTGTTATTATATCATACAAATACATAATATATTTTCAATCTATATGTATATCTGTATATGCATTCCTTTTATCTGTTTATTTGCAGTCATTGCCTTTATTTCATTGTTATACCAGAAACGCCTCTCTGTTCTGCATTTTATCACCCGTGAACATGCCCGTCATGGTGTTGTCCTTAAAAATGTAGTATGTAGTAATTGTTGTTGTCAGTTTATTTCATGTGCACATTTTGAAGCTCCTACGTTTGTTGTGTCTGAATACTGGTCCTTGCTAAAGTTTCTACCGCTGCAAAACAATCTATAACCAGTTCTATGCTTAACCTTGACAGCATATACCAGGAACCAGGTGGACATCGCCACCCAAGGCTGGTTTATTGGGCTGATGTGTGCAGTTGCCCTTCTGGTACTCATCCTACTCATTGTATGCTTTATCAAAAGGAGTCGAGGAGGAAAATACCCAGGTGATAAGCAAATGCCAGGGATGTTTGTGGGGAATGACCTGAAATTACAGGGAACTGCTGCTGTGAAATTACATTTTAAGTCTGCATATCTCTATAGGATATGCTTTTAGATTATACTATTACACTATCCTTACTGAAGATGTAGTATATGTTACATAATAAGTTTCTCTGATTAAAGGAGGTATGATTTAAATTCAAAATAACGAGTATCGCAGTATGAGTTGATACCATTTTTATTGGACGTTTAATTTTCAAGACAAACAGTAAAATTCCGAGACCATGACATGTCTTGAATACATACAGAGTATTGCAATATTAGAACAAGTTCTCAATGATTATCTTCATAACCATCTTTTGCTCCTGTTAGTGCGTGAAAAGAAGGAGGTAGCTCTGGGTCCAGAAGATCAGAAGGAGGAGGATGGTTCTTTTGACTACAGGTAAAGATTTCAAAGTTATTTACTGCATTCAGAAACTCACCCAAAGATACATGTGTGCTATATGCACCTCATAAATACAGTCCAAAATAAACAAATTATTTGACCAAAAGTGTGTGGATACCTGACCATCGCAGTACTGGACATCCCATTACAAAACCCTGGGCATTAATATTGAGTCACCCCCCCCCCCCACCCTCATGACAATAACAGCCTCCACTCTTCTGGAAGGCTTTCCACCATATTTTTGAGTGTTTCTGTGGAAATTTGTGACCATTCATCCAAAAGAGCATTTGTGAGGTCAGGCACTGATGTTAAACTGATAAACGAGAGTCTTCCTCTCAATTTGTTTTCGGATTCATCTCAAAAGTATTCAGTGGGGTTAAGGTCAGGGTTCCGCGCTTTGTTCATGCTGGAACAGGAAAGAGCCTTTCCCAAACAGGTGCCACAAAGTAGGAAGCATACAGTTGTCTAAAATGGCTTTGTATACTGTAGCATTCCCTAGAACTAAGGGTCCCACTCCTAGCCCAATCCCTGAAAAACAACTCCAGACCATTATCCTTTACAGTTGGCACTATGCATTCTGATAAATAGTATCCTCCTTGCATCTGCTTGATATGGCTTAAATGCCTAAATTCTTTTGGTCATATAGGGTATGTCTAAATATTTGAAAACCTATACACTAGTAACTTGGCGTCACATGCTATTTTACGATGGAGCCTTTGTTTAACACACAAAAGTAGAGCTTTGTTATGGTATCATACCTGTTCAACACTCCCTAAATGGGGTTACAGTATAACATAATAATTCCCTACAGCTTTATGAGATTGGCCTACACAGGTAACATCTATGATTTATCTCCCTCTTGCTATCAAGCAAGAAGTGCAGGTGAAACAAGTCACTGCCTACTTGTCATCCTCTGTGCTTTATGTGTGGCAGTCATTGCCCTATAGTCCAGAGAGCATAGAAGCTGCAGTCCCACTATGCAATCAGAATCAAAGTCAAAAATGTCTTGTGATTTGAAAATGTATAACTCCAACGCCTGTGTAAAATATATGTGTAAATATATATAGACATCAGACAAAAACTAATACTTTAATATTAGTACAACTGGATAATTGTTCTGGGTAATCTAGAAGATTGTAGAAGACAAATATATAGGGCAAGTATCAAGAAATGGGTCAGAAGCAGATCTGGTTTCTTGTAGAGCCAAACTTGTCTTTGCTTAAATCCTCAATACTTGAAAACATATTCTGTATGGTGGGTGAGGTGCCAAGCTGCCAAGTGATAGTAGGCATTGCATTGGTTGTTGGTAGTAATGCCCTTGCCATATAGGATTTAGCATCTTTGCCCTGCCTCATTTATATTATCTCTATTATGATCACAATCTGTGCTTTTCTCTTCCACCTTTTCACATTCCTCCTGTCTGTCTCTACCCCATTTATGTCTCTCTACCACACTCTGCACTCTTAAATGTAATCACGTGTTTGACTGTTTCAACAAGGTTTTTTGGAAGGTAGGAAGAAAACATTTATCTTCTAAAGGATTTTAACTTCTCTTCTTGCAACTAATCTTAAACTATTAAACCGTAAGGTCTATCAGTTTTTTTTTTTTAGGAAAATGGTGTACAACTAACTAATTGCTATTTGTCATTAATACTGGGACAAATTAATTCTACCTCACTAGAGCTTTAAAGCAGGGTCACAATGTTTATCTTACCACAAAACCCCATCTAGGAGCTGAATATATGTTGGTATATAGGGGTGAATGCTTATTATTTACAGTCTGTGAACATTTCTGCAGAAAATAGACTCCGTTATAAAGGATGCCTTTTTATAGAAGTAGCTGAAGATGGGCAGCACTGCAGATTGCACTGCAGAGATCAGGGAACTACATAGTACTGAGTCATTGACATATACGGTATATGCTACTCAGCAGTTTATTTGCATGTTTCTAAAGTATGTTGAATCAGCACTGTGGGCCTGCTCAAATTAATGTGATATGTGTGGCTACTAAAATTAAGGATGGTTCTGACGTCACCAAGATGTTCTGTTCACTTCTAATACTTTACAAAGGGCAAGTTAACACCTCATACTGACACAATGCAGTGTAAATGATTAATGTAAATAATACATCCTCAATAACCCTTTCTTCTAGAACCATGACCCTCAGTATTGTTAATTAACACAGAGCAATTTTCTAACCTATTGAGTGAATGTTTTTTTCTCCCTTCAGTGATGAAGACAACAAGCCTCTTCAAGGTAGCCAGACTTCGCTGGATGGAACGATAAAACAACAAGAGAGTGATGACAGCCTTGTGGATTATGGGGAGGGAGGAGAGGGTCAGTTTAATGAGGATGGTTCTTTTATAGGGCAGTACACTGTGAAAAAAGACAAGGATGAGACGGAGGGGAATGAAAGTTCAGAGGCCACCTCACCAGTTAATGCCATCTATTCACTGGCATAGGACACTGCCAACCCCCTTCCCTTATCCCTTACCACCCCCATGTCTTAGCCTCTGTTATACCTACTGGCAGCACAGATAAACCCTTTACCCTGTTAGGTTCTGATGGGACACCTACAGCTTGACACCCTTTGGAACTCTGGGTTTTAAAAATCCAGGAGGACGTCCTAGAAGTCTGCTATCTGTTGTGGCTGCTGCAAGCCAATACCAGTAGTACTACAAGATGGGATCTTTCTCTCCACCCTGCCTTGCAATCCATATACTACAGTTTCAAGATTGTCCACCAGAGGGATTCAAGGTTCTTTTTGTTTGGAACAGTTGAATTGTAAAGACTAACTGGGCATGCAAATAATCAGAGAAAAAAAAGGATTGAAATTTCTTTTTTCCAAGGGTCAGTATTTGCATGAGTAATGGAAAATTCTACTTTTGTTATCAATGGAGCATTTATATCAGGAAGGCAACAGGACCAAGTATGGAGGAGCTATACAAAATGCATTGTCACTAACCCTACACTAGCAGAAATGTTGTGGTTTTTATTAATTTGCCCCTTCCCCAAACATGGACTATTTTGATGTAGGCAATTTGTCCTGCTTAATTTTCAGTAACAAATACAGGACAATAAGGCACAGCTACACCATTACATCTCCTGGAATATAATGGATATTTCACAAGGCTAACGCCTTCAAGTGTGTCCCTCTCATTTGATGTTCTGCAAGACGAAAGGCTTATGTGCATTTTGTGGAAATCTATCCAGTACAATGAATGCACCTCAAGTTCCATAGTACCAGCATACATGTTTTCATATCTCTTGCCATCAACCACTTGACTTGATCCTTGCACTGCCAGAGGGTGGTGGGCACCACAGTAACATCACCAAACATGGGGGCTGTTCCCATTGTATACATTCAACCTGCCCTTTGTGCCACTAACAATCTATGCAGAAAATATGTTTGTTCCTGTCCTGTGTCGTGTCTGCTCACAAGAATACATTTTTGTTTGCTCAGATATTATTTCTGTGAAGCAATAGCAGGGCACAGAATTAGTGCGAGAGCTAGCATTGACCTAATATCTGCAAAATTGGACCTGGCTAACTGCTAAGAATTCTGTGTGGAATAGTTGTGAGCACTGCAGCTGTATAATGGTACACAAACCACAGTAAAACCACAGTCCATGGCTATTGTGAGTGGGAAGAAGGCCATGATGCCAGACAGCTGTATTTGTGCACAATATACCTTGATCTAAGTATGTATGTATGTGTGAGTGGGTGATTGTAAGATATGTCATGCTGTATCATATCCAACTCACTGTTCTAATGTGTTGAGAGAAGGCTGACAGGTCCATTGCTTGTGATGTATATATTCCGTGCATACATATCAGGTTTTAGCATAGTGTGTACATGCTATGTTTGGAATGACAGCCTTAGTTTGGACCAATTTTCTGTTACTTTGAGGCGTTGCCAAATTTGGTCCTTATCAATCTGAAAGTTATATTATTATATACCCAGGCCTCATGTTATTTGGTACTCCATCCTCACCACTTACCTGACATGCACTCTGTCTTGTATCTCCTTTTGCACTAAAAATACCTTCATATCTTCTATGTGAGTCTTACTTGTAAATATTAATTTATATTCATGTAAAAATATCAGAGAAACACTAATATATTTGTACCCCATGATTTTCAGTTAACACTGTACTCACCAGAAATGTACATGGAGAGGGGTTTAAATGGTCCCAAAATATGTCAATGATGAAAATTAGTTTTACTCACTTAGTGGATATTGGTGCTGAAAGGAAAATCTTGTTATATAAGGCTCTATAGAAATAGATAGACTAATATTTAAGATACTGATGTGCATCTCAGTATGACTTTGCTCAACTTGAAAACGGTTGAAATGTCAGTGTTTTCCCCCCCAAAATATGGCCCTATTAGATTATTATAATTGGTTTGGAGAGCGCAGAGTGCTGCATGAGCATCACTAATGAGAGTCTGTTGTCTGTTACTTGTTTTGTCTTTTTTAATCACTGTAAAATAAACTCTCTTTTTCTTTTTGTTTCTGGCTGTAATGTTATTATTTTGCTCACAATGGAACACGTGACATGGAATAATAATAAAGTAATAATTTTACATTTTAGGCCACCTTTTCTTAGGGGTTTACCCAGCCAACCCATGAAGGAAATTAACAAGCATATCTCTAAACATTAAAGCCTATAATAAGAGATACATACATTTTCATACCCATACACTGGAGCTTTTACCATTAAAGCATTTTCTATAACTAAACCTTAAACTTGCCTTTACATTTTTATTTATGGTAATTGTTTGAGAAACATATGTTTAAATGATTACTTAATGGAGCTGTATATCGCAAATCCAGCATTATGTAATAGATTTTGTCCTAAATGCTCTCTCTTCTACTTACAAAAGCTCTGGACCAATCAAAACCAATCAGCAATTTATCAATAGCAGAAAGATAACCTAAATGCCTAATTCTGTCCCGTGTTTTTTTTTTTTTAAAAAAACAATAGAGTCCAATGCAGTTTTTACATTTTTTCATGCGTCATATTTTTAGAATGAAATTAGAAATAGTGAGGTGGACTCTTATTTCAATCAGAGTTTTTATTTCAATGAAAAAATAAAAACAACATTCTTGTATATGTTAAATTTTTATGTAAGTTCATTGGAGTGAAATGGTTACTTTCACAGCATTTAGCGTAAGTAAACTCATTTATTGAAACTACCAAGAGCGTCAACTTTTTATTTATCTTTAAGTCTAATTGTCTTGAGATATATGTCAATACTTCTCAAAGCCTAACCACTAATGTTAAACAGCTGAACCATACACTATTATAAAGAAATTCCACTTTCATAAAATTTCATGAAAGAACCCAATGGGAGTTGCCATCTTACAGCTTCAGCCACCAAGCACTCTCAGTTTCAGAGTTTTATTAGACAGATATCATAACGTCAAACACTGAAAAAAACCCAACAAGGGTTAATAAAGGCTCATAAAAAAAACACTGTGCGTGATTCTTTGCATGCACATAATATCTTTCAGGCACTTAACTAATATAAGGGAGCCTACTTCCAGTTGCTTGCCAGGGTAAGTGTATTTTAAGACTGAGATTGAAGGCAGCATGTGGCAAAGTTCTTCTTACTCGTATCCTTCATCACCATTACAAAGGGTGCATGGACCCAGGGCCGGCCTTAGGGGTGTGCGACCTGTGCGACCGCACAGGGCGCCATGGTTGCAGGGGCGCCTGACCGGGACTTAGATTAAAGCATCGGGTTTTTTTTTTGGTTTTTTTTTTTAAACTTTATTTAACATCATTGATGTTAAATAAAGTTTAAAAAAAAAAAACGATGCTTTAATCTAAGTCCCGGTCAGGGGCGCCGAGCGGTTGCTCGTGAAGTTCTCGGCAACCGCTCGGCGCCCCTTGCTCTCTGTGACTCCGTCGCGGTGCCAGCATCTCATGTTGAGCGCCGGACTATACCGGCGCTCAACATGAAATGCTGGCAGAGCGAGAAGACGGACGCCTCCCGCTCTTACCGCAGGACTCCGGCAACAAGGTAAGTGGGGGGGGAGTTTGAAGGGGGAGTACTTTGAATGGGCAGAGGGGAGGGGTAGTTTGAAGGGGTAGAGGGGAGGGGTAGTTTGAGGGGGGGTAGTTTAAAGGGGCAGAGAGGGGGGGTAGTGAGGGGGGGCGCCAGAGGAGTAGTCCGCACAGGGCGCCACAACGCCTAAGGCCGGCTCTGCATGGACCAATCAACAGCAATCAGAAAATAACAATGGGACAGAAATAACTTAATGGGGAGGAACAGTCATGCATCTTGAGAAAGAAAGTTAAGATAACTGTACCCATCGTATACACATCAAGTGGTTAATACATATATTAATTAGCTTATATAACTGTAAATTGGAAAATATGGGTAAAGCGACAGATCTATGTAAACCATCAAACAGTTATTTTAAAAACGGATTCCGTACCTTTTCTGTCTCTCTTATTTGTGTCTATTCACTGTGAAGTTACCTGGTCTTGTCGCATGACTATATTTTTCAAGTCACCAGAATTAGGAATCTGCACTCACTCCCCACAGGAACTCAGGTGCTTAGCTGTGCCAGGAAGGGCCAGCTCCCCAGTAAATCAAAAATAGAAGAAGGCTCCAGGCACGCAGGGGTTCCATCAGACAGATTTATTGTAGGAAACAGACAACAACGTTTCGACCTCACAATGAGGTCTTTATCAAGTTATATTTTTCAAGTCACAGGCAAGGACATAAACCCGTATTAGTCAATGGTGGGGCAACTATTGCCATCCCATGTGTAGTGAAGTAGGTATAATAAAATCAGCCTACAGGGGGTATTGACCCTACCTACCCTACCCCTCGCATTTTTGTAAATATTTTATTATATCTTTTCATGTGACAACACTGAAGAAATGACACTCTGCTACAATGTAAAGTAGTGAGTGTACAGCCTGTATAACAGTGTAAATTTGCTGTCCCCTCAAAATAACTCAACACACAGCCATTAATGTCTAACACATTGGGAACAAAAGTGAGTACACCCATAAGTGGAAATGTCCAAATTGGGCCCAACTAGCCATTTTCCCTCCCCGGGGTCATGTGACTCGTTAGTGTCACAAGGTCTCAAGTGTAAATGGGGAGCAGGTGTGTCAAATTTGGTGTTATCGCTCTCACACTCTCTCATACCAGTCACTGGAAGTTCAACATGGCACCTCATGGCAAAAAACTCTATGAGGATCTGAAAAAAAAAGAATTATTGCTCTACATAAAGATCACAAAGGGTGGCAGCAGTGTATTAATGGCTCAGGCTGGTGGTGTAATGTTGTGGGGGACATTTTATTGTCACATTTTGGTCCCCTTAGTACCAATTGAGCATTGCTTAAACGCGACAGCCTACTTGAGAATTGTTGCTGACCATGTCCATCCCTTTATGACCACCGTGTACCCATCTTCTAATGGCTACTTCCACCAGGATAAGGCACCATGTCACAAAGCTCACATCATCTGGGTTCTTGAACAATTAGTTCACCGTACTCCAATGGTCTCCACAGTCACCAGATCTCAATCCTTTGGGATGTGGTGAAATGGGAAATTCGTATGATGGATGTGCAGCTGACAAATCTGCAGCAACATGTCCATATGGACCAAAATCTCTGAGGAATGTTTTCAGCATCTTGTAAAAAGTATGTCACAAAGAATGAAGGCAGTTCTGAAGGCAAAAGGGGGTCCAACCCGGTATGAGCAAGATGTAGTTAATAAAGTAGCTCGTGAGTGTAGATATGTTCAGAGAAGGGCTACTAAAATGATTTATGGATAACAGGATAAAGCAGGAGTGGTTTATATATATATATATTTTTTTTTTTTTGTGACAAAATACCCCTTAACTTGGTATTCTGTCCAGGAATCTTTGCTCACACACAGTCTTCCAGGTTGCAGAGACAGTTCAGACCCAAGGATGGTTAAATAAAAGGCTGGTGCATGTTTTTATTTTTTTAAAACAGGCATAACAGAACAAAAGAAATAAAAAAAACAAAATCCTTGCTCTTATGAGTGCTAACTAAACAAAGTTCTCCAGTCTAACTGCGGAGCAAGAGAAGAGACTGCGGGACTGCGCAGGATTACCGGAAACTGCAAGTACAGTGTCTGACCGCCCCGCTGCAACACCAGCCAGACCGCCCGTGGGACCCGCCTCCCAATGCAGTCCTCTATTATGGTGTACCACCATCAGCGTCTTGTTCAGTATATAGCAATTGGAGTCATGCTCTACCATAGTCTGTGTTTATTTCACTATATAATAACAGGAGGTATGATGTACCACCATCAATGGCTGGCTCAGTATATAGTGATGGGCATTATGCTGTAATGCCGCCTATGTGTGTGGAGGGGTTCGCCCCTGGTGTCAAATACTCTAGTTAGGCTCCTGGCCTCAACAAACAAAACTAAGCTAAGGACTTCAATGCAGAAGTGGAGACCAATTCCAATTCCAATGAAAATTAAGTATAATAAAAACATCACAAAGAAAGAAATATTTATGGTGAAAATGTAATTTTCCTTGGAAATATGACAACTAATTAAATGTAATTGATGTTAGGGGCAATCAATATACATAAACATTGATTATTATTTTTTTTTATTATTCTCTTGACAAATAGTAAAGCTGTAATGAAAAAAACAGACACATGATCCACATTGTGTAATCCATCACCCTATACAGGGACAGCTGTTACATATTGATGTTATCTCCTAATGTTCAAGAATTACATGGCATGGGCAATAGGTAACACTATTAGTGTCAATAACACTTTATTTAGCTTGGAATGACACGTTATTGTGTTGTATTTCTGTCTGTTAATGTACATTATCTGCTCTTCGTAACTGGACACATTAAAAGTCATTTTAATTAGAAACTGTCACTATTAGATTGTAAGCTTCTCTGTCTGTACCGGTATGCCTTAATTTTTAATTTTTTGTGTCCATTTTGTATACTGTCTAATGTAATGTTGGGTAAATTCAATCCTGCTCCAATGGGCTGCATGTGCCTATGGGGGATCAATTCTTATTTTTTCAGTATGAGGTGTCGGCCTTTTGGCAGGATATGTCTGTCTGCTGGTGCCTGGCATGTCCTGCCCTGTTTTCTGCCCCTGCAACTCAATTCCCTTCCCTACTCTTTTTTTACCGCTTTTACTGATTTTTTTTACTGTATTAAGTCCATAAGGAATGATTTGAATATATTTGCAGTTCCAATCAATATAGAGGGGATATACGTATTATGCACAAATGCATACCTCCCAAATTCCCTTGTAGTCATATGTTTTTGGCAAACCAGTTGATGGTTATCAGTGGCCTGTACTGACCATGTTGATCCAAGCTATCAGTGTTGGAGCATTGTTTCCTTGCCTTTAGTTTGTGATCATGTTATAGAGTTTGTTGTTTGGTTTTTACTTCCTTCTGACACTAACTGGACCCTTGTTTTATCTATACACCTTCTCCTTTGGTAGTTGTAAAATGCTATTTTCTGTGGCTCTACACCCTAGCCTGGACTATGGTTTTGTGGGCCTGTATTGTCCCTTGGTACCCATGTTACTTTCCATATTGTGTGTAGGAATTTTGGTCTGTGCTCTATTAACTTGTCTGCTGCTTGGTACTTTACCTATGTTAACCTATTATCTGCAAGGAGACTCCTGTAGAAAACTCTACAGACTACTGCCAACTACTCTACAGACTACTGCCAACAGTCCAGCTATCCCGCTCAAAGTCCTTACAGTCTCTGTACAACTCTACAGCTTTATCCAGCATGCCTTGTCTTGTTTGTCTCGATGTCTGCAAAGAAGAGGGACAGTCATTTTCCTCTATTTCGTACCTGTATCAATCTATCCATGTATCTCAGAATGTTTGCTGGATACAGTATTCTACAGACATACAAGTCACTGTATAGAAAATGCATAATTGCATAAATTACATGTTTAAATGTAATAATAATAATAATAATAATAATAATAATATCAATAAATTCGACACAAAGTCCCATAAGATTTCTAAAAAACTCATTGCCTCCTAGCCATGCCACTTAGGTTACCCTCTTACCAAAGAATTTGCCATTAACAACAACTATTTGCACCCTGTCACTATGCCAATTTCTAATCCAGACACAGGCATTTTCTCCAAGACCTCTTTGTCCTAGTTTATACAATAACCGCGAGTGTGGAACAGTGTCAAATGCTTTTGCAAAATCTAAATAGACCACATCTACAACAACACCCTGATCTATACATTTACTCACAACATCATAGAACGCAAATTGGTCAGACATATCTGTCCTTCACAAAACCGTGCTGACTCCTACTGATAATATAATTGTTCACAATATATTCCTGTATGCCATCTCTTAAAAAACTCTCAATTTCCCTACCTCAGATCTTAAGCTTACAGGTCTGCAGTTCCCATGCTCAGATTTGGATCCTTTTTTAAAAAATGGGAACCGGCATCAGCTGTCCGCCAATCCTTTGGTACAATTTCCGACTGGAAAGAATCTGGCTATTTCTTGACTAACTTCCTGTAGTATCCTTGGGTGTATCCCATCTGGACCTGGAGCTGTGTCTACTTTAAGTTTACTTAATTGTTTAAAAACTTTATCTTGAATCAGCCATTCCCATGATTGTTTTAAGGTTTTTGTAGTGCTGAATTGCCAGCAGGTGATTGCCAGCTCTTCTTTGTTATATACAGAGAAAAAAAGCATTTAGTATTGCTGCCTTTTCCTGATCCTCACTAATTAAGTTGCCATCTCCAGATTTCAAAACACCCACATTGTCAATCCGAAATTTTGTAAGCATGGTTAAGTGTATTTGTTAAACCTTCCAGCAATCTAATAGGCATTTGATGTTAACATGTACGGTATTTTTCATTTCTTTCCTCTCAAATCATGCATTTGACTGCAGAGGCAACAGAACTAAATGGATTTCATATATATAAATGTATATTTTCACTCTGAATGTTGGTAACTATATGATTAGAAATGTGGCCAATAAATTATAGTGATATTACCTACTGTAGTCACTAGCCGAAGGTGCTTTATGTGGATTTTTATGTGTACTTTGGAGAAATGAATATGCATTTACTAGAAATCCTTCATATTTCAGCTTGTTGGAATTCAAACATGTTTTGTGATTTGCATTCAGGAACAAATCAATGTGGCTCATTTGTCCTGTGTTCTAGCGTACTAAGCAGTGCTGCATTCTACATAGGGACAGTTTACTAGATTATTCTATAAACTGGGAAATCCGATAAAAAGAATCATGCAGACCAGTAATGATTTTAATAACACCTGATACCAAACCATTTTCAAATGAATTGTCGGTTAAACAGAGATAATGTTCACCCTGAAAAAAAGATAACTGAGGTATAACTTTTTAGGAGCCCCGAATCCTGTTTTGACCTTATCTACCTTTTCATGCATTTTTTATGCATCTTAATCCTTAGAAAGATTTTTTATTATTATTTAGATCATGGACAGCACCAGTAGCCCTAGTGTTGAGAAGCACCTGGAATATCAACCTAATATTGTAATTATCCAGCACAAGAAAGCAATATATTGTCATAATTCAAATGAATTATCATGTCAGAAGGATCTTCCCTACTTTCTGAAAAGATCACATGGGCTGATAGTTTAGAAGTTTCCATCTGTTGCAAATGTAACATATACTCTTATGTAGAGATTAAATGGCCAAATCTCAACCTTTATCAATTTAATTAATGAAGATGATTCACAGATCAGTCTAATTAACCCCTTTAGAGTCATTAAATGCCTCCGTTTCCATTTAGCTAATGGCTTCAGTGATTGATTACTAGACTTGTCACAGATAAATTGTTAGTGTAATTAGAGTCCTAGGAGACTTATGAGGAGTATCAATATTCTTTGCAACCTCTATAAACATTAGTCCAGTTCTGTGGTCCTGGAGATGAACTTCAACAAGCAATTTTTGATAACATGATGTACAGTCTGGGGATACAGCATTGATGTAAACTGTCAAGGAACTGGGTTGGTAGTGGGTCAGTCGTAATTTATGGAAGTCACGGGTGACCAGACCTGGCTCAAAGTCAGAATGTGTGACCATGGGCACTATGAATGCTGACTAATATATTTTACCCTTTGGTTAAACTTGCTAGTAATAAAATATGTGAAATTTTATGTGCAGAAGGATAAAAAAAATGTGGATATATATATTAAAGAGAATCCATGTAATGGAGACAAAACAATATTATATATGTATTATATTTTTATGCGTATTATATATATTATGGTAGGTAAGGTATCCCCTATTAAGTTGCTAATGTTAAATGGTTCAGTCGCTGTTAATAAGGGGGAAGGTATCCAGGTGGCTAGATATGAAAATTCTGTCACAAATAAACTTTCATAAACTTCAATAGTCTCTACTGATGTCTATAGTCTGCTGTAGAGGACTGCATTGGGAGGCGGGTCCCGCGGATCCCGCGGGACCTGCCAAAAAACTTGCGGGCGCAGGCGATCTTGCTGGTGCTGCAGGCGGGAGCGGCCGGTCAGGCACTGTACCTGCGGGTCCCGGTAATCCTGCGCAGTCCCGCAAGGCTGCCTTCTCAATGCTCCCTTACAGTGTCTCCTCTCTTGCTCCACCCAGGAACAAAACGTTTCTGTTTCTACTACAACAGAAAGGATGATTAGATTCAGGACTAGGAAAGGCAAATACCAGTCTTTATGTAGAGCAAAATTCATTAATGTTGCATTTGTTGCATTATAGCACTATGAATGCAGTTGTTTATACAGTATATACACCGATCAGCCATAGCATTATGACCACTGACAGGTGAAGTGAATAACACTGATAATCTTTTGTCCTCAAAGTTGATGTGTTAGAAGCAGGAAAAATGAGCATAAGTATCTGAGCGACAAGGGCCAAATTGTGATGCCTAGACAACTGGGTCAGAGCTCTTGTAGGGTGTTCCCGGTCTGCAGTGGTCAGTACCAATCAATAGTGGTCCAAGGATGGAAAAGCGGTTAACCTGCAACAAGGTTCATTGATGCATGTGGGGGGTAAAGGCTGGCCCATGTGGTCAAATCCAACAGAAGAGCCAATGTAGCTCAAATTGCTGAAAAAGTTAATGCTGGTTCTGAAAGGTGACAGAACACACAGCGCATGGCAGTCTGTTGCGTATGGGGCTGTGTAGCCACAGACCAGTATGCCCATGCTGACTCCTGTCTACTGCCTACAATGGGCACATGAGCATAAGAACTGGACCACGGAGCAATGGAAGAAGGTGGCCAGGTCTGACCAATCACGTTTTGTTTTACATCACGTGGATGACCGGGTTTGTGTGCGTCTCTTACCTGGGAAGCACATGGCACCAGGATGCACAATGGGAATGATGCTTTGAGCAATGTTCTGCTGGGAAATCTTCGGTCCTCCCATTCATATGGATGTTACTTTCACACGTACAACCTGCCTAAGCATTGTTGTAGACCATGTACACCCTTTTATGTATTTCCTGATGGCATTGACCTCTTTCAGCAGGATAATGTACCCTGCCACAAAGCAAAAATGGTTCAGGAATGGTTTGAGTTGACTTGGCCTCCATATTCCCCAGATCTCAATCCAATTGAGAATCTGTGGGACGTGCTGTACAAACAAGTCTCATCCATGGTGGCCGTGGCCCCACCTCTTAATTTACAGGACTTAAAGGATCTATTGTTAACATCTTGGTGCCAGATACAGTGGGGCAAAAAGGTATTTAGTCAGCCACCAATTGTGCAAGTTCTCCCACTTAAAAAGATGAGAGAGGCCTGTAATTTTCACCATAGGTACAGTTCAACTATGAGAGACAGAATGGGGGGAAGGAATACAGGAAATCACATTGCAGGATTTCTAATGAATTCATTGGTAAATTGCTCGGTAAAATAAGTATTTGGTCACCTACAAACAAGCAAGATATCTGGCTCTCACAGACCTGTAACATCTTCTTAAAGAGTCTCCTCTGTACTCCACTCGTTACCTGTATTAATGGCAGCTGTTTGAACTTGTTATCAGTATAAAAGACACCTGTCCACAACCTCAAACAGTCACACTCCAAACCCCACTATGGCCAAGACCAAAGAGCTGTCGAAGGACACCAGAAACAAAATTGTAGACCTGCACCAGGCTGGGAAGACTGAATCTGCAATAGGCAAGCAGCTTGGTGGAAGCAACTGTGGGAGCAATTATTTAAAAATGGAAGACATACAGGACCACTGATAATCTCCCTCGATCTGGGGCTCCACGCAAGATCTCACCCCGTGGTGTCAAAATGATCACAAGAACAGTGAGCAAAAATCCCAGGACCACACGGGGGACCTAGTGAATGACCTGCAGAGAGTTGGGACCAAAGTAACAAAGGCTACCATCAGTAACACACTACGCCGCCAGGGACTCAAATCATGCAGCGCCAGACGGGTCCCCCTGCTTAGGCTAGTACATGTCCGGGCCCGTCTGAAGTTTTTCTTAGAGAGCATTTGGATGATCCAGAAGAGGATTGGGCGAATGTCATATGGTCAGATGAACCATATGGTAGAACTTTTTGGTAGAAACTCAACTCGTCGTGTTTGGAGGAGAAAGAATGCTGAGTTGCATCCAAAGAACACCATACCTACGGTGAAGCATGGGGGTGGAAACATCATGCTTTGGGGCTGTTTTTCTGCAAAGGGACCAGGACGACTGATCCGTGTAAAGAAAAGAATGAATGAGGCCATGTATAGTGAGATTTTGAGTGAAAACCTCCTTCCATCGGCAAGGGCATTGAAGATAAAACGTGGCTGGGTCTTTCAGCATGACAATGATCCCAAACACACCGCCCGGGCAATGAAGGAGTGGCTTCGTAAGAAGCATTTCAAGGTCCTGGAGTGGCCTAGCCAGTCTCCAGATCTCAACCCCATAGAAAACCTTTGGAGGGAGTTGAAAGTCCGTGTTGCCCAGCGACAGCCCCAAAACATCACTGCTCTAGAGGAGATCTGCATGGAGGAATGGTCCAAAATACCAGCAACAGTGTGTGAAAACCTTGTGAAGACTTACAGAAAACATTTGACCTCTGTCATTGCCAACAAAGGGTATATAACAAATTTTTGATATGAAATTTTGTTATTGACCAAATACTTATTTTCCGCCATAATTTGCAAATAAATTCTTTAAAAATCAGACAATGTGATTTATGGACTTTGTTGTCTCATTCTGTCTCTCATAGTTGAAGTGTACCTATGGTGAAAATTACAGGCCTCTCTCATCTTTGTAAGTGGGAGAACTTGCACAATTGGTGGCTGACTAAATACTTTTTTGCCCCACTGTACCACAACACACCTTCAGAGGTCTAGAAACTATCCTGCAGACTCACTTGCATGTTCCTGTAAAAATAAATCTAAAAACATTAAATAAAACAGAAAAATAACAACAATGTGGTTTTCAAGCAGTTACATTCATCTTTCCTTCATTGTAAAATATTTGAATATATTTTGGGCCATGTGATTTGACTTAATATTGTAACATAGATTTGTAATGTGCTAGGCATATGAGTCGTGCTCTCGTTTTCACTGATTAGTTGTGTTTTGGTATTAATCAATGAAAGTGGATCAATAAACGCACATAAGGGAAAACAGAGAATGATTTTGTTGTGACCTTTGACATCCCGAAAGTAAACTTGTATTTGAAGGATGACAGCAACCTTGGTCTCATATGAGAGCGCTAATTATGTTGCCAGATGTTTCAACTGTTGACACAGGTTTCATATGTTAAAATTATACAGCTTTGTACATAAATCCCAGAGACCTGCAATACCTTGTTCTTTGAAATGGTGGAACTATGGCATGATAATGTAGGGACTAAACAAGAGGGAGTGTTGACATTTACATCACATGATAACAATCCCTTATAGGTCAAAGGTCCTATATCACAAAAATACCCAAGATCCTGTAAATAGAGATACAGTACAGTAGTAAGATTGTTGAATGTTGAAGAAGGTTGAATCCCCTGTACAAGGGAGGATATACTAAAAAGCCTAAACTTTTGAAGATATAGCTTGGGAGCATACCTTACAATTAGTAAAATTATTTATTATTAGTAGAATAAGGTACTGAAAACACATGTGAAAGGGTTTTTAAGGCATAGTTCAAGCCAAAAGTATCTTCACCTTGTGTACAGCAATTGCTGTATGAAGGGTTAAGGACAATGATTGAACTTGGCATTAACTGCAGGTAGGTAGGGAGAACTCTAACACATGATAGCAGGAGGTCTCAATATACCACCAGTTGCTGCAGATTTTGTCAGCTGCACATCCATGATGCAAATCTCTCGTTCCACCACATCCCAAAGGTGCTCTGTTGGATTGAGATCTGGTGACTGCGGAGGCCAGTGGAGTAGCCATCAGAAGATAAGTTAAGTCTGATCCTACCATCTGAATGTCACAGCTGCAATCAAGACTCATCAGACCAGGAAACGTTCTTCCAGTCTTCCATTGTCCAGTTTTGGTGAGCCTGTGCAAATTGTAGCCTCAGTTTCTTGTTCTTAGTTGACAGGAGTGGCACCCGGTGTGGTCTTCTGCTGCTGTAGCCCATCTGTTTCAAGGTTTGACGTGTTGTGCGTTCAGAGATGGTATTCAGCATACCATAACAAGTGGTTATTTGAGCTACTGTTGCCTTTCTGTCATCTCGAACCAGTCTGCCCATTCTCCTCTGACCTCTGACATCAACAAGGCATTTTCATCCACACAACTGCTGCTCACTGGATAGTTTCTCTTTTTGGGACCATCCTCTGTAAACCCTAGAGATGGTTGTGCGTGAAAATCCCAGCAGATCAGCAGTTTCTGAAATACTCAGACCAGCCCATCTGGCATCAACAACCATGCCACGTTCAATGTCACTTAAATCTCCTTTCTTCCCCATTCTGATGCTCGGTTTGAACAATTGAACAGGTGTACGTAATAAAGTGGCCAGTGAATGTATATCAAAGACTATGAGTACAGGACCCCTTTTTCATAGGTACCAACTGTCAACATTTTTGCTAGGATATTTGTAACTATGGAATGGTGGGCACCAGGGCCGGACTGGCCCACCGGGATACCGGGAAATTTCCCGGTGGGCCGGAAGGTCCGGGGGCTGGGCGGCCATGAAGACAGCCGCTGAGCTGCCCCCCAGGCTGCCCGAAATCTAATCAAAGCGGCCGCTGGGTGCTGATGCGGCCGGCCGGCATCAGCACCCAGCAGCCGTGTGCGATGGCCGTCTAGTGATGGGAGCAGTGTGAGGGGTGAAAGCTCCGCCCCCTCGCACTGACCTTTCACCCCTCACGCTGCTCCCATCACTATGCGGCCATCAGATTGCTGGGAATGTAATCTGAACGGCCGGTGCGTGCTGATGCCGCCGGCCGCCTCTGCTTTAATACTTTTTTTTTTACTTTATATGGCGAGCCGATCCAGTTTACCATATAAATAAAAAAAAAAGTGTTAAAGTAGCTCCGGCCGGGGGCATCAGCAAGCACCGGCCGTTTAGATTACATTCCCAGCAGCCTGATGGCTGCATAGTGATGGGAGCAGCGTGAGGTGGAAGCTCCGCCCCCTCGCGCTCAGACTGCTGCAGCACCGGATGTCAGGTCAGTGGCATCCTGGCTGTCAGCATAGAGGAGAACAGTGTGCAGCTGCCAAGAAGTCAAGAGAAGTAGAAGGTGAGTAAAATAATGTATTTTTTGTACTGTATGTTTTTTGTATTTGTTAAGAACAAAAAAAAATTGGCATGTGTGTGTATGTAAGTGTGTCCCCCTATATGCCACTCTGCCTCAGAAATGCCTTATACCCCCCTATATGCCACTCTGTCCCATGATATGCCTTTTAACCCCCCTATATGCCAGAGTTGCATATAGGGGTATAAGGCATTTCTGGATGCAGAGTGACATAGGGGGTCAAAAGGCATATCTGGAGGCAGAGTGGCATAAAGGGGGTTAAAAGGTATATCATGGGGCAGAGGAGCATATAGGAGGGTATAAAGCATATCGGGGAGGCAGAGTGGCATATAGGGGGCATAAGGCTTTTCTGGAGGCAGAGTGCCCCATGATATGCCTTTTAACCCCCTTCATGCCACTCTGCCTCCAGAAATGCCTTATACCCCCTATATGCCACTCTGTCCCATGATATGCCTTTTAACCCCCTATATGGCAGAGTGGCATATAGGGGGTTAGAAGGCATATCATGGGACAGAGTGGCATATATTATTTTTTATTTAATATGGCAAGCTGGATCGGCTTGCCATATAAAGTAAACAAAAATGTCCCATGATATGCCTTTTAACCTCCTATATGGCAGAGTGGCATATAGGGGGTTAGAAGGCATATCATGGGACAGAGTGGCATATAGGAGGGTTGAGGCATATCAGGGAGGCAGAGTGGCATATAGGGGGTATAAGGCTTTTCTGGAGGCAGAGTGCCCCATGATATGCCTTTTGACCCCCTTTATGCCACTCTGCCTCCAGAAATGCCTTATACCCCCCTATATGCCACTCTGTCACATGATATGTCTTTTAACCCCCTATATGCCAGAGTGGCATATAGGGGTATAAGGCATTTCTGGATGCAGAGTGACATATAGGCATATCTTGAGGCAGAGTGGCATAAAGGGAGTTAAAAGGGATGTCATGGGGCAGAGGGGCATATAGGAGGGTATAAAGCATATTGGAGAGGCAGAGGGGCATATAGGGGGCATAAGGCTTTTCTGTAGGCAGAGTGCCCCATGATATGCCTTTTAACCCCCTTTATGCCACTCTGCCTCCAAAATGCCTTATACCCCCCCTATATGCCACTCTGTCCCATGATATGCCTTTTAACCCCCTATATGGCAGAGTGGCATATAGGAGGTTAGAAGGCATATCATGGGACAGAGTGGCATATAGGGTATAAGGCATTTCTGGATGCAGAGTGACATATAGGGGGTCAAAAGGCATATCTGGAGGTGGAGTGGCAAAAAGGGGGTTAAAAGGCATATCACGGGGCAGAGGGGCATATAGGAGGGTTGAGGCATATCAGGGAGGCAGAGTGGCATATGGGGGGTTTAAGGCATTTCTGGAGGCAGAGTGACATAGGGAGTAAAAGGCATTTCTGGAGGCAGAGTGGCATATAGGGGATAAAAAGGCATATTATGGGGCAGAGTGGCATATAGGAGGGTATAAAGCATATCAGGGAGGCAGAGTGGCATATAGGGGGCATAAGGCTTTTCTGGAGGCAGAGTGCCCCATGATATGCCTTTTAACCCCCTTCATGCCACTCTGCCTCCATGAATGCCTTATACCCACTAAATGCCACTCTGTCCCATGATATGCCTTTTAACCCCCTACATGTCTCAATCATAGCTTTTATTAAATATGGAAAAAAATAGTCTACATGAATTAATAAAGAAATAAAAGTTTCTTACCAGAATATCGTGAAGAATAATGTGATCAGTGTTTTGTTCCACTGAATAAAATGGAACTTTTTCATCTAAAAATGTTCGCAGTAGTAAATGTTTTGATCCCATTATGTGTAATGTATTTCATTTATTAGGGCCTTTTAACACTTTTGCTTTCTGGCATTTTAATACAAATAATGAGATAAAAAGAATGGCACATAGTGTGACTCGGGTGTGTATAAGGGGTGCGTGTGGGTATAAGAGCTTCACCGTGAGATAAACTATATGGGGCTGGTCTCCAAATTTTTCCAGGGCTGCTTTTCAGTCCCAGTCCGGCCCTGGTGGGCACCTGAATCAGTGTTCTGATTTTCCGAAGTGTTGGTAGCTGTGTATCCATAGTACACAACGTGAAGATTGCAGGCAGAAAAATAAGACCAAGAAACCGCCCGTTTCTCTAATAGTTGCCTTCCAATGGCCTGGCTGACCCCTCTGTTTCAGGGCTGATTTATAGGTAGTAGGGGAGGGCTGGTACCTATTGGTCTACAAGGCAAATAAAGTGCCCTTTGTGACGGATCGTCCTGTGCCCCAGACTGGACACATCCGCCCGTCAGCTCCTTCCCTCTCCCAGTAAGCGGACACGCTGTGGCTGTCCGAAGAAAGCAGTCACAGACCAGCACTTCCCTCAATCATGAGACAGAACTTCATGCTTTGAGGTTAAAACAGAACTCTCTTTATTACAAACACACAGAAATTATATACAATCGCCATTCACTGTGCACCGAACCCAACCCCCAATCCCATCAGCCACATCCCATCACAAATCCCATCAGCCACATCCCCTCACAAATCCCATCGGTATACAGGGGATGTATCAGGTGAGGGGATTAAGGGATACAATGGGTTCCCCCACCTGTGTTATCCCCCCTGTAGTGCGGGTGCCGTCTGGGCAGACAGGGCTGTGCTGGCTGATTAAGAGCCCCAGCCAGATTATAGGATCGTCTCTTTGAAGGCTGGAGCTGCAGCCACATTCAAACCGGGTACACATAAATATAATAATAATAATAACAGTGAAGATCAGACATAGGTTCGTCACACCCTTCTTTCGTCTGCTCATTTCATACTCCCACACACATATTTTCACTAACAATCACTTACTAAAGTGCCAGTACCTAGGAAATATATCACTTTGAACCCACTTGTCATGCTACGTAATGATTTCATGCGAGATATGGTTAAGATATGAGTTTTTCTTGTTTGTGTTATAATCACATATTTTCTGTGCTTGAAGCGCACTAATCTGCCTTACAATAAAATGCATCTTAATACAAGTATAGTGCCCACTACTAATATTGGCACCCTTGGTAAATATGAGCAAATAATGCTGTGGAAAATAGTTTTTAATGCTTAATCATTTGATCTTTTCTTTAAAAAAAACTGAAATACTTTGTTCTTATAGATATCAAATAATTGGAAATACAATACGGGTTTATAAATATAACCAAACACTCTACAACAATGTAGTTGAACAAACTGGACAGAACGTCTCTTTGGAGACACGAGTGGACCTATGGGGAACAGCAGAATAGAAAAGGCAATATAATATGACACTATATATAAAAATTAAAATAAGTATTACAATTAATTAAGGAGTGTTTCCTTAATAAATTGTAATACTTATTTTAATTTTTATATATAGTGTCATATTGCCTTTTCTATCCTGCTTTGCCCCATATGTCCACCCGTGTCTCAGAGGAGAAGTCCAGTCCAGTTCGTTCCACTACATTGTGGTAGAGTGTTTGGTTATATTTATATTTGCTTTTGGGATTTGAGGAGTCCTTGCAAACACTTAGGGGGATTCTTGACTGCTTAGACCCAAGCCAGCAGAACCTTAACCATGGCACAAGCCCAATCCCACCCCACAGATAAACGACACAGCATTGTGGGTAAGGGCGTTGGCCACAGCTTTAGTAAAACATTATGAACCAGCACATCATAACCATACATAAACATAACCATCCTACCAGCTGTCGTGTTTACCGACTGGCAGATACCCCAACACATTACCAAGAACTCGTCTCCCCAAGCCTTCTCCAACCACCGGATATTCCAAAGAAAAAGAGGCTGGCCATGACTTCCCACTGTGACTAAAAGAAAAGAAGAAAAAACCAACACCAGTACAGGAAAAAAATACATAACATGAACAAATACACATGAGGGGGAGGGCAGGTGGGAAGCTTGTCCAGAGTGTCAGAAGTGACTCAAGCCCTGCACAGGTAAGACCCCCTTTATTCCTCCCCAATACATTATAGCAACAATGTTGCAACCCACATGCTTTAACCGGACCATGAACTACTGACCCCAGGCAATGGCTAGCAGTCATGTTCCCCCTTCCTGACTGTCCTGGGGGCCCCTTTCTCGCCCTCATTTGCTGCATGCAGACAACAGATTTATCCAAACAAATTTTTTTTTTTTAAATATGTGTGTAGCAAAATGATTTATATGAAGAAAATGTATTTAAATGTATTTGAAATGTATATATACATTTTTAGTACAGCTGGGGGACTAGGAACAGGAAATTGTTCATCCATGACTTTCTGTTTCACATGGGTCTAAAAACACTACAGGAACTTCAAATGGGATCAGGTTCTATGGTCAACAAAAACCAGAGGTAGGTTTGGGGCACACGGAGAGGTAACCATATGTAAAGTACCTCATGTCCACGGTTAAATATAGTAGTGGCGCTTTAATGCCTTGAGGCTGTGTTTTTCTTCCAGAGGACCTGGACATTTAATTAGGACACAAGACATTATTAACTGAACACCTGGCTGCCTCTGCCAGAAAGCTTAAATGGGCTGTGGTTCTTCCAGCAGAACAATGATCCAAAATATACATGAAAATCAACACAAAAATTATTTATTGACCACAAAATCAAGGTCCTGTGGGGTTAACTGAAGAAGAGAGTCCACCAGCATCAACCTCAAAATTTAAAGGACCTAAGAGATTCTGTTTGGAGGAATGGTCTTAGATCCCTTGCCATGTTTTCTTCAACCTCATCAAGGATTATAGGAGATGACTAAAAGGGTGCCAATAATTGTGCCACACATATATTTAACGTATAAAATATATATATTAACCTGTGTTGTGTTGTGTTTGCAATTGTTTTTGGTATTCATGAGAGCACAGTAGTTCTGTGTATTTTTTCGAAGGAAAGATCAAAGTGTTAAACAACAAAGACAATTTACAACCAAGGTATGCAGAATACATCTTTGAACGCATAACACGTCAAACCTTGAAGCAGATAGGCTACACCAGCAGAAGACCAAACCAGGTGCCACTCCAGTCAACTAAGAACAGGAAACTGAGGCTACAATTCGCACAGGCTCACCAAAATTAGACAATGGAAGACTGGAAGAACGTTGCCTTGACTTGTTAGTCTCGATTCCAGCAGACTTTGGCGTTAACAACATGAAAGCATGGATGCATCCTGCCTTGTATCAACTGTTTAGGCTTTGGTGGTGTAATGGTGTGGGGGACATTTGCATGGCACACTTTGGGCCCCTTAGTACCAACTGAGCATTGTTTAAACACGACAGCCGAGTATTGTTGCTGACCATGTCCATCCCTTTATGACCACAGTATACCCATTTTCTGATGGCTACTTCTAGCAGGATAATAGACCATGTCACAAAGTTCACATCATCTCAAACTGGTTTCTTGAACATGACAATGAGTTCCCTGTACTTCAAAGGCCTCCACAGTCACCAGATCTCAATCCAATAGAGCACCTTTGGGATGTGGTAGAAGGGGAGATTTGCATCATAAATGTGCAGCCAACAAATCTGCAGCAACTGCGTGATGCCATCATGTCCATATGGACCAAAATCTCTGAGGAATGTTTCCAGCACATTTTAACCAATTAATTTAGTAATGATTACTGCCAGCCCTGTTGAATCTAAACATTAAATAAACAGACCATGTCTTGCAAAGTATAGTAGGATAAAAGGTCATAAACAGCAGCACTTTTGCAATCTAAAGAAATTCAAGAACAGATGAAAAATAAATATTGACATCTATCAGCCTGGAAAGAGTTACAAAGTAGTTTGTAAGGCTCTGGGATTCCAGCTAACCACAGTGAGAGTTATTATATACAAACGGAGATAGCTTGAAGCTGTGGTGAACCTTTCCCAGAGTGGGTGGCCTACCAAAATTCCACCAATAGCACATCTATGGCCCATCTAGGTTACAAAAGAAAACAGAGTAAGAACTGCAGGCCTCACTTCCCTCAGTTAAGGTTAGTTTTCAAGATTCCAGAGTAAGAAAAAAACTTTACAAAAATCGCATCCATCAGAGAGTTGCAAGTTGAAAACCACTGCTGGCCAAAAAGACTGCAAAGGCTCATCTCACCTGTGCCAAAAATATATTGATGACGACCAAGACTTTTGGGACAATGTGCTGTGGACTGATGAGTCAAAAGTGGAACTTTTTGGAAGACATGGGTCCCATTACATCTGTGTAAAGCTAACACAGCATTCCACAAAAAAACAGTCATTCCAACAGTCAAACACAGTGGTGGTAGTGTGATGGTCTGTGGCTGCTTTGCTGCTTCAGGAACAAAAAAGAAATCCCTTAGAAGCTTTCTTTTATCTTTAAATATATTTTCTGCAGTGCTTATATGGTCTGGACCTATGCCAATGTACATTACTGAATTCTGAGGTTCTGCAGATAACAGAACCAGACATGACATTATGCTGTAACTTCACTAACTGTTCTCTGGAGCTTTGTATCAAGACGTGAATCACCTGCACCAAGAGGACATATAATGTGGTCTCCTAAAAGAAACCACATTATATGCAACAAGAGAGTTGATTACAGTTTGGAGGCATAGCCTGCTGCCTTCTCGATTCACTTAATTTAATTTTTTTCACTTAACCACATTTGCAGTTTTCCAGGAAGCAGAAACATTTCAAGCTCTCTTGGATCATAGTTATGCTGATACTGAGTGTATACAGTTGTACTTGGGATGGTGCTTGATTAACACGTGTTTCTTTTGATGACACAGCTGATGCTATTGATATTAATAGTATTAGTTGTGATGCAGGGCTTCATTTTAATAATACTGCTCAGAAAGTTTTATGGTGTCTTACTCTAAAAATAGAAATCATATCTGCCTGTCAATCTATTGAAAAACTCTTAAAGCCACTAGGGAAATTAACTGGACAGGAACCTAACTGAAGTTAACCTTGTTGATTTAGCATGTCATTAAAACAAACCATGCCCTGATTTAATTCTGTTTTATGGGACCCACAACATAAATACAAAGTAGTCTTAACCAAAAATATTTTCTAATTAGCATTTTACCGTATTTTAATCCTGTGCTTAGATGTAAATCTGATTATAGACATATTTCTGTATGATATAGCTGGGTAAATTGGCCTTTGTTGGCTCCTTACAAACACCTGGCTTGGCTCTACTTTATGCAGGGCTGTCCAAGGGATTTCCAAGGTCCATGGCAAGAATAAGTTGTAGGGTTCCTTTGGCTTTAGTGGAGCAGCAAGCTGGAGTCCTGCTTTCCCTAAAGCTTGTGGTCTCCTGTGTCTAAAAAAGCATAGCACTGGGAAACTTAATTAGATCTCAGTGCTTCATTTTACTCAGACCTGGGGAGGCCACAAGGGCGAGGAAAAATAGTAAGCAGCAGCACTGAAGTGCCCTCTTAATGTGGGGCCCTAGGCAGAAATCTTACTTGCCTCTACATAAGGTACTGTTGAAAATAGAAGAAGTTTGAGTTATAGCTTAGCTTGTTCAAGCTGTTCCTCTTGTTTTTATTTGCCCTCATGTGCATGGATGCTCATGAAAGTGTTCCTTGTGGATTCAGCTTAGGTCTGACATGGTTCGTAAACACAATGATCATATATACCCGTTAGGGCATGAGATGCTGAAACATATTAAATATTGACCTAATTTTGCAATAGTATGAGTTAAAAAATATATGATATGCTATGAAGTGGAGCAATCAATGTACAGGAAGCCTCCAGCCCTTTACTCATCCTGTATGAAGGGATGAGGGCCCTTTCAAAAGATGTTTCACTAACGAGCTGTCTCCTGTTTATCCATTAAACCCCCTACTCTCATCCTACTTATTCCATTAATCCACCTGCATTATTAATGGGATTTGAAGCTGAGCAGATGGAATGGAGTGCATGTCCCTGTCACCCCCTACTATGTTTCCACTGTACTCTTCCGACCCTGTTGTCACCTTCTGTCAGAGTCTAGACACCACATGCTTCCACGACTCTAAAGGAGTTAAAAAGTGAATTCGAAGCACCAATCACTAGCAGCTGAAATGTACAGAAACGCTCATTTTCAGTTTGTCATGAAAATCACAATGTATTATCACACACAATACAAGATTATGTGAATGCTAAAATGCTTTATTTACAGTAAATAAATCTGTGAGCCAACTGAATGAAGTTGTTACCTAGGACACCAAAATATACTAGTATATGAAACTAAGTGCATAACATAAAATATATATGTATTTGTTATTCCTTCCAGACTGGTGCAGAGTATAAACATTAAAATGCAATCATTGTTTTTCAATAATTTTTTTTTTTTAAAGTAGGTTTATTATTAGCATGCACATAGATGTCATGCAGAACTGCATAATGAAAACTGCAACTTTGTTTAGCAATGTTCTATTATATAGATAGTTTATAGATAGATGAGCATGATATATTTGTAACACAAATTGCATTTTGTATGTAAAATATAAATATGGGTGTTGATGCACTAACATATTAATACCCTGGCACAATCTATTGATCTGAGTCTGCGACTTTACTCTTGACATCTATGGGAGGACTCTGGAGAGAAAGGGAAGGAGTGAGATTCAGAGGAGGAGGTAGAGAGAAAGAAGGAGAGAGGAGGAGCATACACTGATGCAGTCAGCTTGCAGTATCCTGGTACACACACTGTCCCATATATCCACACACACCGAGCCTGCACCCTCCCTTCTTGCTGCAGATTTCTGTATGTGATGAAAAGATAGAGACAGGCAGAAGTACCCCTTGCTGTGGCACTTCTTGTGACATTTGGGTAGGTTATATGGGCTACCATTGTCATCATTGGCTTGATCCATTTTCTTACAGAGGGTAAGCATTTTTCACTTCCAGTTACTTTGGGGTCTTCTTAGATTTTTAGTAGCACGTTTTAATTGGTGAGAAGGCACTTTTGTGATGGGCAAGGTGGCATCTCAAGATTTAGTGGTCTTGGAAAAGTGCTGCACTACATATGCAGGGTATACATTTAAATTGAATGTATGGTCGTAATGCAGATACTGGTATGGCTAGGCTGTGTTCTGAAGATCAAATAGTGTTGGCACTAGAACAGCATTGGCCAGGTGTACATACCCAGGTGTGATCTCTAATGGAGTGCAGCCAAATCTAGAGTGCAGTGTATAGAAAAATGATGATCTGTGAGTCTACACTTCTCTCAGTGAGGTTATGGTACATGCAGCTATGACAGGCAAATGTGTAAATAACGGGCCCAATGTAGGTGTTTCTGTCAGTTCATGATATGTTTATTGTCAGGCATGTAACATTTTTGTTTTATGAGAGAGCTGTGGGTGAAAAGTAGTAATTGAGCAGGTACTCTTCATATGACACTGGAGAATGCTGACTTCACATACACTGCCTACAATGTGATGCTCCACAAGACGCTAGAGAGGCAGATACCTATTCTTATTATAGGCCTGATCTAAACTAACTTACTGTAGGAATGGGTGTGAATACCAGCAAAGAAGTATATATGTGTTAACATTTTAGTCATAGCTTTCTGGAAGGGAACTTTACAAGTGCATTAATATTCTGGCTTACTACTATGTCTCTGATGGTCTCTAATTAACTTTCACTCACCAATATTTTGGCAGGAGAAGGAGCAGTCTTCTGTCCCAACTTGTAATGTCCAGACACATTGCCAGGATAGACACAATGTCACTCAAATGTCTTCCCTGTTTTATCTCAGTATGTATAAAATAAGCATTAATAATGTTAATCAGCATTTACAGAATTGACAATACTGTGTACATTTTAACTAATCAATGACAACAGTCAAAATACTTAATGTACCAGAAAATAACAAAATACATTTTCATGAGAATCATAATAGAAATAGCAAAGTAAATGCTATATTTGATACAATAATACCATGGCTTGTTGTCATATGTGACATCAATGATGAATTTTTATAGCATTTCAACGTACTAAAAAATGATATTATTATTATTATATTTTATTATAACAAGCAACTAAATGTAAATGAAACAAAAACAGTCATATATGACAAAGACATGACATAGCAGCATAGCACGAAATATATACAACTACTAAAATACTTTTACTTTTCGTTTTGTCAGGTACCACCAGAATGAGGTTTCTACATTTTTAGATGATATTATGATTATATTTAGGAGAGTGTATGATTAGCTGTAACCAGTAAACACTTGTATTATCTTTTGTTACTTAACATGCCTATTTTAATTTGTTTTTTAAATGTATTATTCTGCCATTTGTTTGGTTTGACATTTATTATTTTACATTTTTTACCACAATATTCTCTTTTATGTCCTGTCTACTTATAACTTTTTTGGACAATGTTCCCTATTGATATTCCTACCAAACAATAATTCTAGACATCTTATAACTGTACAGCATACAGCATGAAAGTTTATACATATGATTATGAGGTTTGTGCTAAAGAAATAGCTGTTAATATTTGCAATTTGAAAGAAAACTATAAGCTTGGAGTTTTCAGGTCAGTTGCATTTTGAGCTCCATGATATCGCCCTTTTATTATACATACTTAAATCAGTGAGGTGGATTGTGAAAATATATAATTGATTTAACTTATTGCTGGTGAAGCTTTTATGGTTGCCCCCCAGAATGCATAGTGGTATATTTGAGTTGATAAGTTTCGGTCTCCTGCAAACTCACAGTTTAGTGAAGAAGCCCTTTTATTCTGCTCTTCTATCAAACATTCACACAGATTACCATTGTTTAAGATGTTATTGTTTGTTGAGTTTCAACCTTCACATCTCTTGTTTCAACGTTTCTCTTCAAAGAACATAAGGTTCCCTTTGTAAATCTAGGCTTAAGCCATAACCCAGTTTTTTTTTTATTTACTTGCACCATTGAGTTGCAGAAGTTTAGACAATATGATTTTGTCTGACCCATCTGTTGCAGCACCCAAGTTGTATGTGTGACCTGCCTGGGGCAAAGTAGTCATTACAAGTGGTTAGGAACTGGACAATGTTTCAATGTATCCTGGTGTGTCAATCTGCTTTAGCTTCAGACCACACATGGGTAGAGTCAAACGTTCTAACCCAATCTTTTACAACTGATACAGTTACTTAGTACACCGCATAACTGATTTTTAAGATCTCCAGAAATAAATAATACTGACATCTGAATTTATGTCTACTTTCCCTACAAACATTTAGTAGCACTGGTAGTGATATTTATTCTGACATTATGGAAATCTAATTATTTTCACAATGGTTTGCTATTACCTATATCATGACTTGATATTTTATAGATGTATTGGGGATTTCACTTGCCTTTGAAACAAAGTTACTCTTTTCTCATCCTAAACGCATAAAAATCCTGTATGTGTCATTTGATCACTTTCTGGATCCTTGTAATTACTAAAGTTATGTCCATATGTTGGATCTTTAAGAACTAACCATCACTACAATTATTGACACTATCCATTTGGTATTCCATGACATGGGTTAACATTGGGATAATCTAATGACCCGTTTGTTTTCAGCAATGACAGCAATGACATGAGATATATAAGATGGAGAATTCCAGAAAATGGTTAACCATTTTCTGTAGTAAAAACCCAGAGCTTCCAGGGTAATACTGACAGACCCATGGCTATTTTGATAAGGACCTGAGATTACAACATCAGCAAGTTGCTGTGAGTTCTTTTGATGAACACTCTAGTTTTACACTATATGTTTTAGCCATATATATATATACTCAACATACACTATCTGAGGTAACTTACAAATTTTCTGAGAAATACAGTGTAGATAGACGTTGTTAATGTTGTAAATGACTATCGTAGACTATGGTAGATTTCTAATGGAATATATTCATAGATGTGCAAAGGCCCTTTTATCAGCAACCATCACTCCTGTGTTCCAGGGGCTAATCCGGAACCTTTTTTTGCAATTATGTTAGTACAGCTTTCCTGGTTTTCCATGAAAACAGCTAAGTGAACCCAAACTTTTAAATGGGTAGTGTATATGTTTGTTCGTCTGTGTGCATGTACAGAGACACACCCAATATATGAAGAAAATATCCAAGTGGACAACAATATAAGAGTATATCTTTAGAGTTAAAAAATGAATAAATCTACCCGGGAAAGTACATCACAATTAAAAGTCCTGCTCTTCACGGGTTGTAATGCATTATAAATTATGTAGAAGATGTACAAGGAATTTGTTTGATTATATCTGCTGCAGCTAAGAAATATATTCTTCAACAATGGATACAAATGGAGCCTTGGTATTTATCTATATTTTGAGCTAAATTTTCTAATTTCTTTAGGAAAGATTAGCTAGAAAAATCTTTACATAAAGAAACACAGACCCACTATTTTACTTGGGAAAAACTAGTCATATTGAATGTCACATTTGTTTGTACTTTTAAATAGAAGGCCTGGTACAAATGTTACATGGTTGTACACCTATTCGACTATCAGTAACATAATTGAGAGCACTAACATAATTGACTGCACATAAATGACCAATTCAGTGGCTTTGTTTGGGTTTACGTTTGTGTTTTCTGTTTTTTTTTGTTTTTTTTTCTGTTTGGGGAGTGTTATTGGTGAGGGTTCGTTTTACTTTACTGTAATATTGATTAAATTCGGCTATTTTGTTTTGGAAAATTAGATACAGTGAAAATAGATACTTCAAGAAAACACAACATATAATCAGCGGAGACTAAATATAAACAACTGAGAATAAAATAATAAGGAATTGTTTGTATGAAGACTTATGGAGACTGGAAGCTTGTGTGATTGCATACATTTTTCTATGTTGGCCCGATAACATGTATCAACATCAACAAAAGACTCCATTTTCTAAAGGACCACTATGACTACCATCTACATTCCTTTGCCTAAGGATGCATCTTTCATTAGTATTTGAGTTACTTAATACATTAATATTATTGATAAAATAGGTGTTTGTTTATAACTATGCATTGGTCCCACATGCTTAGAAAAACCCACAGTATATCCTTTATTTTTCTGGGCACTGTTTGTTGTCTTATTGAAGCTGTCTATATGAATTGCTTTTCAAATTTTAACAGAATATGTGTGCAGAAAAGTAAAGTTTTTTGAGGAATTGGTTAATTTTGTTATAACTCAGATTTGTCCATCAGTGTCAGTGTCTTTTGACTATATCACATAATGATATTTCAGGGTGTGGTTAGGACAAGACTTTTATGTAAGGCTGCACCATCGCCAGGGAAACCTCATGGAGTGCTGCCCTGACCAAGAAGACTATTTGTTCCTATATTTCTTGTTGTTAAACATGATGCTGGTGGAGAAGGCCAAAACATATTTCCCATATTTTACTTTGTTGGCTTCCTTGTATTTCTTCCCTTTCCAGTACCCATCCATGGCTTCACTTTGGACTATCCTTCTTTTATTCTCTGTTGGATTTGGTTATATCTACTCCATAAAATGTGCACTTACCTTTAAACTCATCCCTATTTTCCTGTTAGTTTGGAGAATACGGATTCTGGAGGACACCTTATATACAGTTATCTTGATACCTACCTCATGTGTCTGTGTTGGTCAATTTTAGTGCACATGAGTCCTAAATCTCTCCACTACCTTCATCCTCCCATGCTAAAATACACATATAGCCAGGAACTATATTGTATTTTATTGTTTGGAAACTGTGTTTTTCATCCTTTTAACATGTTTATGTACTGGTAGCCAAAAGCTTAGTGATGATGGCAATCAATAATCAACATTTGTCTTGTTGTCTTGTTCTGTGGTCTAATGTGTTCCACTTAGATAGTGAGCACTGTATCTTTAATAGTCTTGTTTTTACAAACTGAGTTATTCAGGATTATTTGGAGACAGTGTGTTACTTTTTAATAGGAAAATAGATAAGGGACATGTATTGCATTCATGTCCATGCCTACTCTTATAAGAGCTGTGTGGTTTGATAGCATTATATTTACGGTAATTCTCTATTTATTATTTTAAGGGACAATGATAGCAAATAAAGCTTCACATGCCCACTGTCAGTTTGGTGGTTATCAAGATGTAACTGTACTCTTGGCACCTATGCTCATTATTAATGACTTTGTGATTTGTTGGTGCTGCTGAACATAACATATAACACAGTTGCGACATGCATATGCCTGTCAATTACTGAGTAGTACCGATATATTTTTAAGGCTTATTCACATAATAGCAGATGAACATTCAGTGCAAATGCATATGTGATTCTGGAGCACTGATACATTCACAGCAGAAAATAGCTGGCAATGTGGAGAGTGATATTAATGCCTAAGCTTTGATATGTGGGTTGCTGTACAGAAAGTTCTGTCAACAGCCTTTCTCACACATTTCTGTTGTGTATGAGCAAACTAGTAATTATATATATATATGTCAGTGGTTAAAACCAGAATAAAATTCAGGTGTACATTATAGATATACAATTTTAGGGGTTTTTTTCGCATTGATGATGTTTTTTGCGTATGGTTGTAAAATAAGTATAGGTAATATCATTAATAGTTCACTAGGAAATACATATCACAAAGTCGTGATTAAAGAAGAATAAGATCCACTTAACTGATTGAGGTTTAATTTTCCATTAACCTATCCATTCTAATATTTTCATAAATCCTTGTCCTCTTTTAATATAAACAGATTGCTATTGAAGGATATCACAAGATTGAATATGACGGTAATAAGAAAGTGAAAGCACTCAAGATCTAAATCCCCCTCCCCTCTTAATCATTTTAAAAGCCTATTTTGTAATGTGTGTTCTAATGGGATTAACTGAAGACTAGAGTGGGGTACTACTGTGTATGATAGACAAGATACGGGGTCAAGTGTCACATATATATCTACATGTGTGTCTTCAACAAACACTAATGGAAAACCATATCTCAGTCCTTGTCAGCCTTCTCATTACACGCTAAGTAACAGCTCGTAATCCCAGATGAGATCATAGAAATTAATTAGGGATGAGAGTTAGCAAAATGATGAATAAGGACTAAGATATAGGTCCAGCTGAACATCAGCTGATATATTTGAAACTATTCACTGATAGAGTTACTCTTTTTAATCATGTTGGTAACATATATATATATATATATATATATATATATATATATATATATATATATATATATACACTATCTATATATATATATATATATATATATATATCATTACAGATCAAAATGTTGTTTGTGTAATTTAGTACTAAAAGATTTCTTTTCAGAAGGAGGCAGCAATTATAGAAAATTATTTTGTGTTTTGCATATTTGCAAATCTGCAGAATTCCCATAAGCAATTGCCACCCTGAGCTTGCAGAGTATTTTTAATATGTGTTCTTCTTAAAGGCTCTTTAATGTTTGCTTCATTGATCACTGACAAACATGGACATGACATAAAAAAATGTTTGCTGGTGCTATGTTCATAAAATCCAAGCAAAGTGTTTGGTCTCAGCAATTTTTGCGGTATGAGCTGAACTAGGTCCAAGACAGACCCCAGACCTGGCTCATACTGGAACAATGCATGTGCCAAGCCAGACATAACTGTGCAGGGCCTGCAGTCGTCCCTCCTGATGATCTGGTATAGTATAGTATTTACAATTAGGAAAATATATGTTTTCATTATTACTTTACATTTTTTATAGAGCACCAGAAGATTCTGTAGCACTATTACAATAGTAAAAATTAAAAACAACATTACATTTGACACTAACATTGACAAACATAACACATACTAGTAAAGTATGAGAAGAGGGCCCAGCTCTTGCATGCTTCTAGTCTGATAGGACTCTATGTGACCTATTGAGGCCTAGACTTGTTGTACAGTTTTTGAAAGCAGGTAACACTGTCATGTCTGAATAATTTAATTGGGCTTACGAGAACATCATAGGAGCCTTGTTGTATTTTAGGGGTCTGCCAGCTATATACATAGAGTAGACCAAGATCTTGGTCTTGTACCGTCTAGTACACACAGATTTAGTACATCTTTATATGGATACAAAATATGTTGATAGGAACAGTCAAAGCTCTTCAGGATACTTCTATGTAACTGAAAAGCGGAAGAATAAACAGCTAAAGATCCACTAAAGCTTTTAACAGTAAAGCAGTAGGTAATAAACATTGCGCTAGAGAGAATCTTTAACATATAATATTATATACAATAAACAAAGAAAATAATTATTAGTATAAGTAATACAATCAATTACTGTATGAATGAATGTAAGACTTTTGCATTCAAAGGGCATGACTGAATGGATTGATAGCGCTACCACACACATACATCATTTTTTCTCTTGTTCCAATAAGGAAAATGATATTTTGGGTTGCTGGTCAAATTGTGATAATGATACTGTGTCACTTTGTGTTTGTACAACACAGTGGAATAAGTTAGTTTCTTATTAATAAAAAATGATGTTATGGATACACTCAGTCTGTCCTCATCTCTTAAGAGCTTGCAAATGTACCCCCTTCTGCCTCCCCGCTCTTTATTCTATCCCATGTGGACTCTTTAGAAAAATAAGTGTCCTTTTAGGAGCGGCAGGAATGAAGCTAAGAGTCCAGATTTGATTGTTGAAGAGGATATAGTGTATGACCTACTGTAATGGATCTACTGACCCCCCATGGGAGCAATGCAAAGGGATTAGCTGGTCTGGAAGGGCGGGTGTGTGTCTGAATCCCCCCCCCCCTTCCAATCAACTCCAGGGACAGGGTCATTAAAAAAGAATTTATTAGTATGGAGCCCTTTTAGTTTGGCAGATTGTAGATGTCACACAGAGAGACATGTGAGCACATTTTGAAACTGAGTTTCACAGAAGACAAAAGAGACATACCCACTGTGCTTATAAAGTATATTTATAGTATACACAAGATATGCACACTGAGCTTTATATATGATTATATGGTTGCCAATATTAGATACAGCTTGATTATGGTGTGAAATAGTCTGTTATTAACAATGAAAAGGTCTTATAAGAGAAAGGAATACTGCTTAATGTACTTCCAAATTACGTAACCCAAATGATTGATATCTCTGCTGTTTGTAAGACTAAAACAATGTTATAATGTTCAATTTTGGCATTTAATAAATACTATATTGAGTGTGCAGAGCTATCTGTCCTTTCAGAATTAAATCATTAATCCCAGTCTACGTATAGGCATATAAAAACTAAAAGTACTGTGCTCATATAAAAACACCACTGTGAAAAATCAGTTCAATAATTATGTACCGTATATTCCGGCGTATAAGACGACTGGGCGTATAAGACGACCCCCAACTTTTAAGAAGATTTTTTGGGGTTAAAAAGTCGTCTTATACGCCGGAATATACGGTAAAAGGAATAATTTAAAATAATTTTACACATGCTACAGTGTATTATGGTAAAAGTATGTGTTATATACATTTAAGTATATATATATATATATATATATATATAATCTGAAATATATAATATGTTTGTAGTACATCCAATTATAATCAATAACAATTGATTATGAATTCAATTATGATTAATTACAATTGATTATAAATGTATAAAGGTCAACCACACATTCTAATATATCAAAAAGTTATACCAAGCAAGGAGGCGTTCAGTAATGCGAAGCATTTCAATATATTTTTCTTCAGGCTCCGTGTTACTTCAATCTCACCTACGTATAGGCAAAAAACCCCAAACATCTACATCACAATCTTCCCTATATGTATGGCAACTAAAATGAAAATGAAAAAATTATTTTTGCAGTCATGTAAATATGCATGAATTCCACGTGGTTCGGTTTTTTGGTTCAGCATTTGGCACAAATTCATGTTTGATAATTCTTTTGTAACTTTCTGCTAGACGCATATATGTCTGTCGCATTTGATTTGTAATTAAAAGTCTATGCTTTATTGTTATCTCACTAGTTAAACCACCAAATACTTCCTTCTTGTCTCCCTGCACAGACAAACCATGCTGCCTCCCTCCTCCATCCTTCTCCTCTGCTCTGCTTTTCTCCTTTTTCCAGGTAAGTTTAGGGAAAAGACGGGTGATTTCCACAGTTTACCCTTCCTACTTTAGAATATATTTTTTTTACTGCAATGCAGTTTTGTACTTAAATTGTGCTCTTTTCGATGACCCATCTAAATTGTAATTGGATTCAACGGAGAAGGAAAATGCATTGTTAGCGATTCAATGACCTAAAATGAAGTTTTCAGTCAGAGTCTAGACTAAAAAATTACAGTGACAAAATGCTACAAAAAAAAAAAACAGCACAAATTAATACATTTTAGTTACAGATGCAAAGGGGGGGGGGCTAGAAATTTGTAAACAGACCTAAACTAATTTAATATACATTTTAACATCAATAAAGGTGTTACCGTTAACAAATGTTTCCTTTTTCTTTCTACGGCTATCACGGTACAATTCTATACCTTTTATATCTTTCAGCAGTTATACAACCTGTAGTGGGGTTTACAGGGGGATATGGTCCAGTTTTTGAAGAACAGCCTCAGAGCACTCTGTACTCTGAAGATTCTGCAGAGGAACAAGTCGCATTTTCATGTCGTGCAAGGGCCATTCCACCAGCTACCTACAGGTAACTGCATCCCTTGGAGGTGTTTTATCATCAGATGGTGCTACCTTTTTGAATTTCCTTAAAACTTCATGAATGTATTTTGACAGAAATATTAGTGTTTGGAAATGTGTTTCATTTGTTCCATTTATTTGATATTTTAAATCTAATTGTGCATATTCAAAGGTGCTCTGTCGTTCAAAATATGTTTTATCATTAAAAAAAATGTTGTATTAATATTTTAACTGTTAAAGGCTGCTGTTATATCCATGCGATTTATATAACTGGAATGTATCGTCCATGAGTGACATTAACCACATTAAAGTTGTGTTTTAAGTTTTGTGGAGGAACCACAACTTTTTCAAGAATGTTTATTAAGCGTTTGCTAGGTATGTTGTTAATTTCTCAAATGTAACAATATGTCCATAAATGGCAGCCTATATTCTAAGTAACTACTTAGTAACAATATCCCTAGAACTGTTTGTTTATTTTACTGATGGTTACTGGACAAATTAAGCATTTTGTTGGCAGACAATGGCATGCGAGCCTGCTAGACAGGCTAATGTACCAAATAGCTTGAATTGATGGAGTCAATTGACTTTCTATGGTGTTTTGCATTGAACCTCTTTGCAGAGCATGGGGAGCTGGGAACAGTAATTACCAAAATGTATACAACTATTCCTTTAAAAAATGATCAACAATCCCCAGTCTGTTACCACAGAATTTGTGAATTTAAATACACAAGAAGTGTGCCTATATTTGTACCATTGTAATTCCGGCAGGTGGAAACTAAATGGAACGGATTTAAACCTAGTGGCAAACTCTAGTTACCAGATGGTTGGGGGGAACTTGGTCATATCCAGCCCCACACAGTCTAAGCATGCAGGAATCTACCAGTGTGTGGCCACCAACCCAAGGGGCACAGTGGTCAGCAGTGAGGCCTTGTTGCGTTTTGGCTGTAAGTAGGAAGTTCATTGTCTCTTCAGGAATACAGTTTGCAGACCCTTTGCTTTGATACAAATGTTCAAATAAAATGTATTTCTGTATTTTAATCTCTCATCTGCAGACCTTTATAACTTTTCTTCCGAGGAAAGAGACCCAGTTAAAGTGACAGAGGGATACGGAGTGATGATTCCATGCAATCCACCACTGCATTATCCAGGTGACACTTTGTGATCTTCTCTAATTTTATGTTTTGTTGTTTTTTGTTGGCTTACTTGGTGTTCTTTCCAATGGAAAATGAACACTGTGTATCCAATTATTTACCTGCCTAGCCATTCTCTAAGACAGGCCTTTCTTGAACTGAGTTGTGATGTATTAAGGTGGTTTGGTAACATACTTAAAAGTATAAGTTTGGCCTGGCATGTGTGCAGGTCCACATCATATAATTTTAATAAAGCCAGACCAGGCATACTGTTGTAGCTACACTGACAAAAGAATATAGACATCTGACCATTGCACCTATATGAGCTTGTTGGACATCCTATTACAAAGCCATCTGCATTAATATGTAGTTGCCCCCCTTTTCACGGCTATAATAGTGCCCAGTCTCCTGGGAAGGCTTCCTACAAGAAAGGAATGTCTCAGTGGGAATTTGTGCCTATATCACCAAAGAGCTCCAGAGTCCCATGGCCATGTGTTTTACACCACACTAGCTGATGCTTTGGCTCGTGTGCAACTGCATGGCCATGGAACCCTATTTTGTGAAGTTCCCAACATACAGTGCATGTGCTGATGCTGCTTTCAGAGGGAGTTTGGAGTAGAGGACTGCATTGGGAGGCGGGTCCCGTGGGACCCACCAAAAAACTTGCGGGCGCGGGCGGTCTTGCTGGGGCTGCGGGCGGGAGCGGGCGGTCAGGCACTGTACCTGCGGGTCCCGGTAATCCCGCGCAGTCCCGCAAGGCTGTCTCCTCGCTGCTCCATTACAGTGTCTCCTATTTTGCGCCGCCCAGGAACAAGGCGGAGTCACGTGATGTGACGTCACTTCCTGTGACTCCGCCTTCTTCCTGGGCGGAGCAAGAGAAGAGACGCTGTGAGGGAACAAATTGCGGGACTGCGCGGGAAATCAGGTGGCGGGAGCGGGCGGGAGCGGAACACCCACATTGTGGGAGCGGGATTAAAAATAGCGGGAGCAGGATTAAAAAAGCAGTCCCGCGCAGGGCTCTAGTTTGGAGCTCAGTAGTGAGGGATGCTTCAGAGGACAGGTGATTTTTATGCGCTTCAGCACCCAGCAGCCCAGCCCAGGTTTACGGCTTAATGGGTGAGCTTTTGTTACTCCTAGACACTTCCACTTTACGTTGATAGCACAAACAGTGAACCAGGGCAGATTTAGCATCTTACTTATGGTAAAAGTGACATCCTATGACAGTGCCACATTTAAAGTCATTGAGCTCCTCAGGACGACCCATTCTACTGCCAATGTTTGTCTATGGAAATGGCTGCCTATGTGCTTGATTTTAGCATTGGGTATGGCTAAAACATCTAAACTCATTACGTTGGAAGGGGTGTCCACATACTTAATTTGATCATTTAATTTATATTGTTTGCAATATTTGTTTTAGTGTCATGACTGTAATGCTGATGTCATTGCTGGGCATTGTATATCTCCTTACAGTTTCCTCACATTAAATTTCTATTATGTGGTCATACATCCCATATTAATGCTGCTAACATTACATGTAATTTCACTCCAACCTTTGTGCAAGTGCAAAAAACATTTCCATACTACAAAGGTATGCATTGTCTATGTTCATATGAGATAAAAGTTTGTTTGGGGTAAATCTCATATGGTTGTCATACTGAGCAGGAATCTAATTTGACATGGGAGTAGGGTGACTTCATGGTAAGGACCGCCTTGTATAGTCCCACAAATGGCAAGGAACTGCAATATGATGTGTGAAGTCCCAATTGGGCACAATTAAGAGTCAAGAACACGCTAATTTCCTTTCTTAGGTAGTAGGTTGTATGTATAAACTTTTATTGTTTACAGGCTAGTGGCAGACAAATAAGAAATAGTTAAGGTACAATCATGTTTCCTTGGTAACTAAAGCTGCTCTAATATTGACATCAATATCGTGTAATTTAGTAAACTGATGGTATTTACTGTGGCGGTGGATAAGGTTTGCTCATTGTCTACATTTTTGTATATACTTTTAAACATTCTCTCTCCAAGTGAATGACATTAACACGGTGTAAGTGTTAACACTTACCCTTGCTTGAATACCACAATTGAATAGCTGTAGAATCATGTAAAGGTCCTGCAAGGGCATCAGTGAATAGGACCAAGTCTTTGCTCAGGTATGAAGACATCTGTGTCCTTGTTTGTTTGTTAAAAGTTAAAAGAGAGTCTCTGGGGGCATGGATCTTTCATCCCCTACCAGGACAGTCATAGTGACAGATACAGAAAATTTTTTTTTTGATTGTGTTATATGGTATAAATATTCTTAAAACATTAATTGCCACTGTATGGTACAGAGAAGTTGTTCGAGCGGTTCCCTGAGTTACTCACATTTTATTGATTTATAAGACGCAGCATACCTAAAATTTCAGAATGCCCTTAGGCTTATTCTTATACCAGTTGTCATGCTTGTTTTCTGCAGGTCTGTCATACCGCTGGCTACTCAATGAATTTCCCTCATTCCTGACCACCGATTCCAGGCGCTTCGTGTCCCAGGTTACTGGGAATTTGTACATTGCACGCACAGAGGCACATGATGAAGGGGAATATTCGTGCCTTACCACCAGCCATATATCTTTAATGACAAAGAGTGTGTTCAGTACTTTTACCAAGCTCAGCATCACACCAGAGGGTCAGTAGCTCAGTCAGCAAAAATAAAACCTGTTTCTTTGATTGTAATAGAAGATTGAAAAACAGAAAATTATATATTGTTCTGGACTGATGCTAGTGGCAATAGAATTTATGGTCAATGGTACACTTATAGCATAAAAAGTATTGGGATACTCTTGCTTATAGAAAGTAAGTATCAATACTTATTACAGCATCTTTGGTTAGGAAAATTTAGTTAGATGATGTCATTCTGACTTATGGATCTCCCATTGGTTTGAGGAATTGTCTGGATAAAGATCATATGGGATTTCCTGAGTTATGTGATTTCTTTGGTTTGGGATTTCAAACAGAGGTTGTCACATGTTGCTTTATAACAGGTTTGTGTATTGTTACTGAAATGGACCTCTTTACTTACAGCTGTGCCCCGCATGTACGCACCAAGCATTAAAGTTCGGTTTCCTGCAGAGACATACACCCTTTCTGGGCAGGCAGTAACACTGGAATGCTTTGCTTTCGGCAAGTAAGTGAGCCCCCTGCTTTACTAGGACTGCATAATGGTTTTCTCTTTACCTAACTAGGGCATTGTACATTGTACACTTTTCTTTTAAATCTGGTCTCATGTCATACTGCAACAGACTTGGACTGATATCACAATCAGTGCGTTTGACTTTACATTTAAACAAGAACACACATTTAACAAACTAGTTAAAATTACATAACTTTATACTCTATATTTCCTAAACCATTTGTCCTACATACACAAATAAACAAGTTTGGGATCTACTATGTTGAAAGAAAAACACCACTACTATATTATATGTAAAAATCAAACTCGTCTTTTATATGTTGTCCTTCCAGTCCTGTGCCAACTATTCGATGGCGGAAAGTTGATGGCACACTTCCCCCTCGCTGGTTGGAGCCTGACCCTGTCCTGCACATTGATAGTGTCAGCTTTGATGATGATGGGACTTATGAGTGTGAAGCTGTGAACTCAAAAGACCGTGTTACTTATAAAGGGCGTGTAATAGTACAAGGTAATAAGCACATCAATTTTTGCAATTTCAGAGGAACCTATACTGAGTTTGTGATAAACTATGAAGCCTATCTTGAGAATCCACTTAAATTATTTTTGTAGCATATTATGAAGGTCCAGCTTCTGTGATGTTCAAGACAGACTAAGCTACAATACACCTAATTAAACCTGATTACAGTAACTATGAATTATGCCAATTTAGTACATCCATAGAAGCTCAACTTCATAATATACATAGGTATCAGGGGATTGATATGCTCTCCATCCCCATAATTAGCAGGAGAATAGAATATATTCTCATCATAAAACTTAAAATCTAATCATTATTATTATACCTTGTATCTCAGCCCAGCCAGAATGGCTTCAGGTTATCTCTGATACAGAGGCCAAAATTGGTTCTGATCTTATCTGGAACTGTGCAGCTTCTGGGAAACCACGTCCAACAATTAATTGGCTGCGTGATGGAAAACCACTGACTTCACAGGTAACATACAAACAGTCTTGCATATTTATGCTATTTTATTTACTAGCTTACTTTGATTTGATTCATACATACACTGTGACTGAACACTTGCAACAACCTATAGATCTCAGAAAAGGCAATTTTCCGCCTCCATTGTCCCTGAAGTGGACGTCCCATAATTACATTTTAACATTTCCGTCTCAGTTGAAGATACAAATAAAAACTGCAAGTCAGCTAAAAGCAGAGATCAGACACTTAAGATGTAGAGCATTGTATATTCACATTTAAATTGTATATTCACATTTAAAAATAGTAGCCTGAAGTCTTGGCCCATTTTTTTATTATGACAGTAATATGATAAAAAATGAATTAGCTAAATCATTGAGGTCCCTATTGTTCAAAGGATGAAAATAAAGTTTTTTTTCCCCTACTTATGCAGCAAAATTTTCACCCTTTCAATTAGTAGAGATAAGGTCTGTTGATCTATATCTTTACTTAACAGAAGCCTGGCATATGTTAGATCAGTTTACAATTAATTGAGGCATGGGTACATTTTCACATCACTATATCAATAACCTTATCATACACATACCTCCCAACATTTCAAAATGTGAAAGAGGGACACTTTTTTTTTTTTAATCGCTCTCGAGGAACTCACCAATACTAGCAATTGCACTTTACAATGTCGCGCTTGCATCGCCACTTAAAACACTCCTAATTTTTGTCAGCACAGTCATGCATATTAAAATTAACCAAGACATTGAATTGAATTCCTATGAGGCTCAACCAGGCATACAGTCAACAGTAAAGCTGCAGATGCTAGCTGTGAACTCCAAGCACCCTTAAACACACCTGCCCATAAACACACATATACACATACACTGCCCTTAGACACACACATACACATACACTGCCCTTACACATACACATACACATACACTGCCCTTACACATACACATATACATGTGCACTGCCCTCACACACACCTGCCTTTACACACATATACACAGACTGCCCTTACACACACCTACACACATATACAAATACACTGCCAGCTTACAAATATCTATACTGCCCTTACACACACCTGCCCATACACACACAGAAGCTTACAAACACACACATATATACACGTGCACTGGCCTTACACCCCTTTCTCCCCATCTCTTACCTCATCCTCCATCCTGAGGTCTGTCGCTTTATGCGCCAGCTATTGATGCAGAGCACGGGAGTACAAAGCCATATCCCCGCCGGCGCGTAGTGATTAGGGAGCATGATCTCCTCCCTAAAGCAAGCTCTTTTTTCTCCGTTTTCTGCCTCTTGGGGTCTTTTTTTTCTTATACTATATTCTGTCCTCCCTCTTTGGCAATTTCTTTTACAGTATCAATTGCTGACATCTTTTCCTCACTTTTTCTATCTTCTTTCACGTTTCTCTTTTAGCTTGTTGGCCTTTTACATTTTTCATCCTCTTTCTAACTTCTATTCTGCCCCAACACTCACATTTATACTTATATATACTCACATGCACACTTATACATATACACAAACATATATACACATACACTATATGGACAAAAGTATTGGGACACCTGACCATTGCATCAACAGAGACTTTTATCAGATTATATTCTAAATTCTAGATATGAGCGCCGGCCAACTCTACGTGTTCGTCTGAACATTTGCCCATTCCTGTGTTCGGTTCGGGCGAATATTTGTGTATATTCTTTGTATTTGTTTTTTTCTTTGATTTTTGGCGTTTTTGTAGAAGGGGTTAATACAGGGTTAACGCGGTACGCACTACGCAGCAGCTTTGGCGCCAGGATTTTAAAGGTCCGTACAAGCAATTCTATTGCACCTGTACTTCATTGATTGATGGCAGACGAGCACCCTGCTGGCGACCAATAGAGTCGCTCGTACGGACCTTTTAAAATCCTGGTGCCGCAACTTGGCCGGGAGAGACCACAGCTCTCCCCGCTCCAAGAGTTAAAGGTCCGTACGAACGACCAATAGAGACGCTTGTACGGACCTTTAACTCCTGGAGCGGGGAGACCAGGCCAAGTTCCGCTATCAGGAGTTAAAGGAGTGCGAGCAACTCTATTGGACGCCTGCAGGGGCCTCCTCTGGCGTCAACCAATTGGATTTCCGCTCCCATTATCTATGCAGCATTGCAGGGGTTAACAGGAGCAGAGTCAAGAGTTAAAGGGCCATAAGAACGTCTTTATTTCACCGGCAGGGGCCTCCAAAACAGGCGACCAATAGAGTCATTCGCACGGACCTTTAACTCCTGACGCGGAACTTGGCATGGGGAGACCATTGGTCTCTCCGGTCCAAGAGTAAAAGGTCTGTATGAGCTCCTCTGCCATCAACCAATGAAGTGCATGGAAGTGCTGGAAGTGATTCTATAGCTCCTACAAAGTGCTGATCTCAACATCATTGAGTCTGTCTGGGATTACACGAAGAAGGAAAAGCAACTGAGGTGGCCTAAATCCACAGAAAAAAACTTGGTTTTCCAAGATGTTTGGAACAACCTACCCAGGGGCGTACCTAGAGTATTTGACACCTGGGGCGGATCCTGTATGTGACACCCCCCACACACACACTTTAAAACTGCATCGCTTCTATCGTTATATACAGGCGCAGACACTGAAGGTGGTACAGCATTACACCTATCGCTATATACTGAGGCAGAATACTGGAGAAGGGAGTGAGAAGGGGTAGATAGGGCAGAAGGGAGTGAGAGGGGATAGATAGGGCAGAAGGGAGTGAGAAGGGATAGATAGGGCAGAAGGGAGTGAGAAGGGGTAGGCCTACCCCACATCAATGTTTGGCTTAGTATATAGTGATAGGAGTTATGCTGCACTATTGTCAATGTCTGACTCAATGTATAGTGATAGGGATACCACCACCATTTTCTGCCTCAGTATATAGTGATAAGTGTTATGCTGTACCACCGTCAATGTCTGCCTTAGTATATAATGATAACAGTAATGCTGTACCACCTTCAGTTTTAAAGTGTGTGTGTGGGGGGGGTGCCACATACAGGATCCGCCCCAGGTGCCAAATACTCTAGGTAAGCCCCTGGCCGGAGGTCTGTCAAAGACCTCCGATACCGCTCCCTTGCAAGCCTGCTCCTCCAGCGGCGGACATTACTGTCCGTCTCTGGAGGGGTGCCGGCAAGTTGGCACCCCCCTGATGAGCGGCACCCGGTGCGGAAAGCCCCCCCCCGCCCCCCGCTACTGGACCTATAGAGTTCCTTAAAAAACTCTGAGCAAGTGTACCTACAGGAATTGATGCTGCTTTGAAGGCAACGGGTTTAAGTTGGTAAATTGCTACTAGTGTATGCTGTTATGACTTGCAAAAAAATGACTTAACATTTGGCACAGGGTCGCCTTGAAGTGTCCAATGGACAACTGAAGTTCGCTAATCTAAGCCTGCAGGATTCTGGAATGTACCAGTGTGCAGCAGGGAACAAGCATGGCACCATCTACACTAGTGCAGAGCTGACTGTGCAGGGTAAGTTAAATGGAGTCTCATGTTGATTAATACAAAAATGCTAAATTTAATAGTAATGTATATGCAGTAGTCCAAATTATTCAGAAACGCTGCATAGTAAATGTGGTGCATTGTCTCTCCATATTAGCCATGGCTCCAGACTTCCGCTTGACACCTGTAAAACAGCTTATACCTGCGGCTCGTGGTGGCGAAGTTATTATTCATTGTAATCCACGGGCAGCACCCACCCCAGTCATCCTGTGGAGTAAAGGGACTGAGCTCCTGCATAACAGCACAAGGTACTGCTAATCTTTGTAATAATCAAACGACTAAAGACATTAATCCAAAAATCGTTTAGTGTAGTGTGTAGAGCTATGTGTGTATGTGTATTGTTCGAGGTTGGCCAAGTTCCAGATACATTTATTGTGTTTTATTTTATAGAAGGGACTGTGTCTTTAAATGAGGCATCAAACAATCAAAAGAGAAATCAAACCCTACTTCAGTTTGGAGACTAACTAAACAAATATTTTCCTCTCGAACTGCTCCACTTCCCAGTTATAAAAACAGAATAATTGTCCACACACTACTTTTTATAGGGTCTTCGGGCACAAGCCTCATAGCCTTCCATCTCTCTCTCTGTCTCCCACAGTCAGATACCCTAATGCCTTTAGAGCTGTCTTTTACATCTTGTAAGGGAGGAGACAACTACATTCACATGACAAGGGCTAAAATTGCCATAATATTCGCTTCTTCTCCAGAGCTTTTGTTACTTAAAATGCTACCTACCTCATTAACTAAAATTCATAGGATACTAATGGACATGTTTTAATTGCAGCTGTGTCAGTTCTGTTTTTTTATCCCCCCTCCCCCACGGATGCTATTATAGTTACTTTTAACTCTTTATTTTTTTCTCCTGTACTCATGGTATACATTTTAATACGTATGTTTACATATATGCCTAAAATTTATTTTGTTATTACATTTAATGACTGTATTGTATTATCATTAAGATGTACCGTATTTGCTCGATTATAAGACGACCCTGATTATAAGACGACCCCCCAAATCTGAATATTAATTTATGAAAAAAAGAAAAAGCCTGAATACAAGACGACCCTATAGGAAAAAAATGTTTTACCAGTAAATGTTAATTCATGTAAACTATGTGAACAATTATTTTTGTAACTTTTTTTAAGGGGGTTAAAGGGCATTTCACAGAGCACTCTGCCTCCAGAAATGCCTTATGCCCCCCATTTAACACTCCCTCCCCCTCCCTCCTCCAAACTTACCGGAGCTTCTGAGTCCCCGGTGCGTAGTCCGGGCAGCGTGTAGAGCTCTACGCGATTTGCATATACAACTTCCGCTGCAGCCGGGAGGAGGTGCGGTTAGCGGCAGACCTTCCCCAGCTGTCAGAGATCACGGGGAACTCTGATCTCTGACAGGCGGGGAAGGTCTGCGCGATGGACGCAGACAACGCCCGCTGCTAAACGCACCTCCTCTCGGCTGCAGCGGAAGTTGTGTACGCGAATCGCGTAGAGCTCTACACGCTGCCCGGTGCTTAATCCGGGCAGCATGTAGAGCTCTACGCGAGTCGCGTAGAGATCTACACGTTGCCCGGACCAAGCTCCGGGGACTCAGAAGTAGAGGACTGCACTGGGAGGCGGGTCCTGTGGGTCCCGCGGGACCCGCCAAAAAACTTGCTGGGGCTGCGGGCGGGAGCGGGCGGTCAGGCACTGTACCCGCGGGTCCCGGTAATCCCGCGCAGTCCCGCAAGGCTGCCTTCTCGCTGCTCCCTTACAGTGTCTCCTAGCTTGCTCCGCCCAGGAACAAAACGGAATCACGTGATGTGACGTCACTTCCTGTGACTCCGCCTTGTTCCTGGGCGGAGCAAGAGAAGAGACGCCGTAAGGGAACAACTCGAGGGCAGCAGCGCGGGACTGCGCGGGAAATCAGGTAAGGAGGCGGGCATGATTGGCCACAAATGTGGCGGGAGCGGGCGGGATTGGCCACAAATGTGGCGGGAGCGGGCGGGAGCGGAACACCCACATTGCGGGAGCGGGCGGGAGCGGGATTAAAATCCGCGGGAGCGGGATTAAAAAAGTAGTCCCGCGCAGGGCTCTACTCAGAAGTACCGGTAAGTGTGTGTGTGGGGGGGGAGACAGGAGGATCCAGGTCCCCTGCATCGCTGCGGGGGATCTGGATCTTAGTCTCATAGTCAGACCTAGTTGAGGTCGGATTATAAAACGACCCCGATTTTAAGACGAGGGGGATTTTTCAGAGCATTTGCTCTAGAAAAATCCTTGTCTTATAATCGAGTAAATACGTATTAATGCTTATGTTTGATGGATGGAGACTACAGTACCCTTTCCCTTCCCCTCCCCTGTTTAGTTTTGTTTATCCGCTTATTTTATAATTGTTGTATATTGCAAACTGTAATAAAATATATTTTAGAAAAAAAAATATAATCGATAATCCATTTATATATAAACACAAAGATGGAATATGTTAATTTATTTGACATACACTTTGTGATTTTAGCACTGCACATTAGGAGCAACATAAGATTTCCACCCTTTATACCTTGCCTATTTTGTCTAACAGGGTCACAGTCACAGCTAATGGGACATTAATTCTCAGAAACATATCTCGTTCTGATGAAGGGAAATATACCTGCTTTGCTGAGAACTTTATAGGAAAATCAAATAGCACTGGCGTCCTGAGTGTGCGCGGTAAGACATTATCGAGATACAAGGAGAATCTCAGTGTTGGCATATGAGATTAAAAAATGGATTTAAAGTGCATATGGCTATGAAACTGTGAGTGAACTATTGGTGGCCTGATTTAGATAATAGTAAGGAATATATGTCTGTATCCTTTGGAAGCATGTGGCTTGTTGTGCACAGCACAGTGTAACAGCCAAGTTATACATTAATATGTTTGTTCTGTCTTTCTCTCCCTTATACTACAGAGGCTACAAAGATCACCCTTGCTCCTTCTGGCTCAGATATCAATCAGGGGGAGAGTGTCACACTCCAGTGTCATGCCTCCCATGATCCTTCTATGGATCTAACATTTACATGGTCAGTAGATGGAAACCCCATTAACTTTGAAAAGGAAGGGGGTCATTACCAAAGAGCTACAGTGGTAAGCATCCTTGCAAAGTTGCATTACTAATATTAGCCTATGTTTAAAATATGGCGCGATATTACACAGCTTTATAATGCATCTGGTTATGGCAGCAATAAAAAATCTGTAGTGTTTACATGGAGTGTGGACAATAATATTATCCCGCATTATATGAGTAGAAGTATGTAGAAACATGTCTAAAAAGCGCCCACCTCATATCACCTTCTCAGTTATACATTTTATAATTTATGTTGTTACCCACAGGATGAAGCTGTTGGAGATTTACATATTATTGATGCACAACTGAGGCATGCTGGGACATACACATGTACAGCACAAACTGTGGTTGATCAAGCATCAGCCTCAGCATCACTGCTTATCCGAGGTAACCAGATTTTAATTTCATGCAATTCTAGTACTAACTAGACCCAGTACCCAGGACTCTGGATGCTGTGTGGTATTTACAGTGAAGAAATGTCTAAGATATCTGTGCTCTTGCAATCACGTATACACAATTGTTTACACTTATCCTGTAACCTCTGTGAGTTATGGTTTATTGTGCTGACATATGTGCCTCATCTGCTTTTAATATTGGGCTGTTTTGTGTAAAAAGAATATAAGAACCCATAATGAGGTACACTATTCTCAATAATTATATGTTTTTAATGTTCCCTTTTGTCTCCATTATGTCATCAGATTCCAAAAATCTGGAACACTCAGGGACTGATGTAAAAACCTTGACACCTTGTAAAACAATAGAAATAAGTATATTTGATAAATTGAACTACATATTATTTTAGATTTTTTTCTCAAACTAGAACATCACAAATATAAGGTGTAATACATATTGGGTTTTAATACAGTTTACGGTCTATGTGTCAAAGTAAGGAGAAATAGTACAATTAAATTTAATTGGGCAATCTATCGTTTAAACTGACAATTGAATTAGTGAAAATCACCTTTGGGATTACTTAAATGCGTCTTCTTGTTCTTTATATAGGACCCCCAGGTCCTCCAGGTGGGGTTGTGGTTACAGATGTTAGTAACACAAGCATTCAGCTGAGCTGGAGTCGAGGGTTCAACAATCACAGTCCCATCAGTCGCTATACAATCCAGGTGAGGGAGTCACAAACGGAATCCTGGAGAACAGCACGGACAGGTTAGTGAATTTCTTTTGGCAATTTTTAAATGCTAAAATGGCAAGCGGAGATTAAACATTTTATAATGGTTGTGCCTCATACCTTCATGCAGATCCTCCTACTGTGGAGGGTAATGCTGAAACAGCCCTTGTGATTGGCCTCACCCCATGGACTGACTACATGTTTCGGGTAATAGCCTGCAATATTTTGGGTGTTGGAGAACCCAGCACTTCGTCTGCTTTGATCCGCACAAAAGAGGCTGGTAAGTGCTGTGATTACGCTGCCGAGAAATGTTGTTCCGAATGCCTGCCCCAGAACTACATTTTCATTTTGTTGCTTCTAGAAATGACTTTGTTCTGCCTTGTTCGGCCTCAAGGTCACTGTTTAATTTGATATTATTTTTTAAATACTCCTGAATTTTGTGATTTTTGTGCTTCTTCCACATCACTATAATGTACTGGATCTATGAACTATAATGTTTTTGTTCTATGTCTTCAGCTCCCAATGTGGCCCCATCTGGAGTCAGTGGAGGGGGAGGTGCTCCAAGTGAGCTGACCATTAACTGGACGGTAAGTGATTAAACAATGGTAGTTTAAATCATGACTCCAGGCACTTATGCATATCTGTGTGTATGTATTTGTTTATTAAGCTGAAGCCTTAAGGTCATCGGGTCTGGTTACCTGTCATGGGCCTGCCATCCATGTAGTGACAGGAGATGACAATGCTTAGCACTACCAGCTCAGTTGTTCTGCTAACCTGTCACAGTTACTTAGGGAACATGTTCCTATAAATCCCCACTTGTTTACAAGTACAGACCTTTTGGATTGTTTACATGTCCCATCTACCCTGGCGTATGCCGTGTGTGCGCTCCCTCTTAGTACTGTGCTTTGGACGTTTAACTCTATTATTATGATAGCAATATCCTCTTCAATTCCATACTATATGTCGGTGAGTTGCCACTCAACAAAAAGGCATCCTTGCCCAGAATTTATTTACAGGCATCAGTGAGGCAAATAGCGCTAATTAAACTTGTGCCTATGGACAAAGTTTTTGTTTTGTTTTTGGTCCATTCATTTTTTTACAACAAACTTAGTTTCCTGGCCTTTCGGTTCAGACAAAATTCGGAGGCCTCTTTAACACTCTCCCTCAATGTCTTGCTACCTTCTGTTTCAGTGTCTCTATCTCCTTTCCCATAGCTCCGCTTCCTCTCTTGCCTCTTCTGTCTTCTTTTTTTGTCTGCTTCACCCAGCTATGCTCTTCCTTAACAAGGCTTCCCAGAGCACCTCTCCAAAGGGGCAGAGCCTCCAAAGAGGCTGCAACAATTTTGGTGAAGGAACTGAACTTCATGTAGGGCTAGTGGAAAATTGAGCAGCAGTCTAGATACACTTGTGGCCAGCAAAGCATATTGACAAAAATGTTGTGCTTCCAGCAGAAAGGCAAAGGTTCATTTTATCTTTATTAGGAGTAAACACAAACCTTGTTGATAGATTGGGCAGTGCTTTCTGGGACAGATTTTCATATCATAAGGTATAGATTATTTGTTCACCAAAAATTAGTTGTTTTAGGCATGTACAAAGCCACACTATGAGCTGTGATTTGAGAAGTTGTCCCATTTTCCATATTTAGATATTATTACTAGTAGCTAGACACCCCATAATCTGGAGTCCATGTATGATTGGTTATAGAGCTACAGTTGGTCATTGGCATTGAGGCTAAGGAAGATCAGGGCATCTAAAGTAAGAGAGTAGTTTGCAAGTGGTTAACAGATCCGGGAGATTCATATTGTGGAGGAAGCACTTTACTTGGATATTGATGACAGGCCTCTGGTCTGTTACTAATGGATGAGAGAGAGCATACGCAACGTGAAGTTGGGTGTGACACATTAGGTGAACTAGGGAGCAAGAGGTTTGTGTTTTGTGTGTGTGCCAGAGGAGAAATGTAGATCATTTTGTTTTACATTTTAAGAACAAATTCAAAATCAGCCTTCCAAATTGTATTGCACCTGGCCCCAAAAATGACATGGCCAACTCAGGGATACATCCTTGACCAAAGCACATGAACTTACAATAGAATACCACACATATCATTCAAGACAACTAAGCATTCCCAAATGAATAAAGACTCAAGCAATGCATTACTAAAATGCAAAGGCATGCACGCAGGAACATACACTGTGGCAGTGTGCACATCTGCATGGTACTCTCACAGCAGTACTGGACACCAAAGGCTCAACATAAAATCAGTTTAATATCACTCTACAGCCACATTTTCTTTTTCAGACCATTCTCTGTAAACCCTAGAGATGGTTGTATGTGAAAACCCGAGTAGATCATCAGTTTCTGAAATACTCCGACCTGCCCGTCTGGCACCAAAAACAATGCCACATTCAAAGTCACTTAAATCTCCTTTCTTCCCCATTCTGATGCTCGCTTTCAACTTCAGCAAGTTGTCTTGACCACGTTTACATGCCTACATGCATTGAGTTGCTGCCATGTGATTGGCTGATTAGTTGTGCTAACAAGCAATTGAACAGGTGTACCTCATAAAGTGGCCAGAGAGTGTATTTCATTATACAGCATGAAATGCACAGAGCTCATTGCATGCCTTTTACTAAACCTACCCTGTGCTTTTAATGTAAATGTAAATGAGGGGCATCAATAGATGTTAAAGTGGCATGAACCCTTTAAAGAGGCAATGACTCTATCCCATGACCCTATTAACTTTTAGGAACCATCCGCCCATTACTCCTACTTTTTGATCCATTTTGAAAAGTCTACCACAAATTTGACTTGCATGCATGATGGCAATGGATTCTAAAATGGCCCCAAGATATTAGAGAATTGATTTGAATGGATGTTGTGTGGTTTTCATTTTTAAATGTAACACTGATGAAGACAAATCTAAGCGTTTATATGTTTAAAAGTATCTCTAAAAATTAACAACATAATCCAGTTGTTTGGGGTAAATAAAGATACTGCGTTAGGTTTTATTTTTACCTGTATTAGAAGGTGTTGCCAAATTATGTACAGAAAAAATGCCATAAAAATGTTGAAACCTTCCCTTTGCAGCAGATTCAATACATTTGGCAGAATTGAATAGTTATTTATGGAATAACTCACACATCAAAATCATATATACCCAATTAAACAGTTTAACAACATATTTGATGTGTCTAAAATGCCCACAACTTAATGTGCTACATAGCAATTAGGCTGAACCACACTGTATATTTGAAATAAAACTTAAAAATGTTGAACCAGCTACAAAAAGATTGTGTGCAAACGGTTTTATTCTCTATTGACAATTGTTACGTTTTTTCATGAAAAACCACATTAAATGCTAGATTTTGCGTATAATTCTCTGTCTTTGTTTTACAGCCAGTAAGTAGACAATATCAGAACGGAGATGGCTTTGGTTACCTCATTGCTTTTAAGAGGAAGAGTGAGAATACGTGGCACAAGGTCAGAGTACCTGGGGTGCAGTCACAGCACTATGTGTACAGAAATGAAAGCATTGCTGCTTACACTCCCTTTGATGTCATGATTAAAGGGTATAATCAGAAAGGAGAGGGACCCTACAGCTTGGAAACCACTGTATATTCAGCAGAGGAAGGTAAAATGTGATATGTTATCTGATATGAATTTGCTGGTGACAGGGAACATGCAATATTTTAAAGGGGCACTGCAATTATTATAGCTTTCTGTCATGTTGTGAAAAGGTTTGAAGATAAATAAAGAAATAATATTTAATGACATTTGAATTTATGGAACATTACTTTCTATGCAAATTTAGATTTCTTAACCTCTTTTATCGAACCATAATTGCCATCAAATCCATAAACAGGAAGGAAATGTGTACTCTGGAACGCCTCTTTGTTTTGGTTATATGTCACCTTGTTCACTGACCTCTGAGTGAAATCTAGCTAAAGATAAATATTGCAAAAGAGGATTTGTTGTTTTTCTATACAGCTATACATTAATTTCTAATCAACTTTTACTTTTAACCCCTTAATGAGAAAGCCCGTACATGTACGGGCTCAAAATGCATTGTTTTCAATGGGTTTAGGGACCGCCCATTGTCCTTAAGGGGTTAAAAAAGTTTTTTTTTTTTTTTTTCCTAATATCCAACAAATTGACTTAGCTGTACCTATAAACAGGACTATATCTCGGCCTAAGCTGACTAGCCCTAGGACGGCAGTTTGCAGAAAAGCGTTTCTGCACCTGTCTTTCTTCATGAATCGATCTTCATTACTGGCCACTCTGTGCACTTCTGCAAAAAAGGCCACAGGGACAGCCTCTCCCCTATGTTCCCCCAGTTGAGGGTAGTGGGTGTGCTCTCATCAGGGGGTGTCACACTGGCACACAGGGGTGGCTGCCCCCTGGCCGATCCATGTTGGACTTGGTGAACAATTTTAGAGTGGCTTGGGGGCAGCCCACCCCATGGACCAGCGTGGCACCCCCCTGATGAGTGGCACCTGGGGCAGACCTCTCCCGTAGCGGGGTCATGTAACAAGGTAAACAAGGTTATGTGACCCTGCCTTTATCACAAAACTGCTCACAGACAAATATAGCACAGTTAAGCTGTTTGATCACAAAGATGGCACTGTTAAGCTGTTTGGACACATACATGGCGTGTAGTTGTTTAGGAACAAAAATTGGACTTTTGGGCACAAAGATGACAATGTATGTAGAGTGCAAATTGTGTGGGAATGTACAGTGCAATGCAGTTGCTGTTGTTGACATGGATGACTGATCTTGGTGAAAATGGTTAACTTTACATTCCTTGTTATTTTAATTAATATTATTATCTCTTAAAATAGTGGTGCACAAAACAACAAAATATACAAGCAGGTACTCAATATCCACACTTAATATACAGAGTAGAAGGGGTGGTGCTCAAAGAAAAAAAGGTGGAGCCTAATGAGGAGGGCTGGGACCAAAATAGGAAGGGGTGGAGTTTAAAGTGGAAAGGTGTGGCCTTGCATGAGTTTAGTCAGACCTAGGGCAGCACAAAATCTAAATACACCACTGCCTATAAATCCAACAAATGCCCCCATGCCTTTTCATACAAAATATCATGCAACATTGGTATTTCATCTGTGTCATCTTTAGATTATGAGTTTGTGTGCTGTTCTTAATACTGTAGATCATGCAAGTGTACCGAGGTACATACTCATGAAGGAAAAGTTTGAACCGAATGTAATAACACTGCAAAAAATGAAATAAAAATGAAAGAATAAAAGACCAGTAGCAGCAGCCAATCGCTACTTTTACTGATTGCATTGGGAGTGCTACTAAGCATGCACATGGCGTTTGCTACCTGATTAAATCTCCTGGTTTCAGTAGAGGCAGCGGGGAGGCATTGAATGACACAGAAGTCTGATTTTGTAACTATTAACTGAGGAATGTCTGCATCAATTTGAATGCAAGTGCTTTGCAATCCATACCATTTAGTAAAAAATACAATTTCGCCTAAACTATTGCTTCAATTTAATTTTTTTTAAGTAAAATAAGTATATGAAGCAAGTTTTGTTTGCAAGTAGCCATTTGTCTAATTTTTACATTACAGTTTGGATTTCTTAATTAGTATTTTGCCTGGTTTACATGATATTTTTGCCAATATATATAATGCCTTAATATAATATCCAATGCATCATTTTACATTTTTCCTGTGCTTTATATATGACCTACAGAATACTCACCATGATACAGGTTTTTCATAGAATAAAAAAGGAAACATAACATGTTAATATTTATAATAAGTATAAATATCCAAGAAAGTCTTGCTTTTGAATTGACATAATATTTCATTCCTAGAGCCTGTCGTCACTCCATCTGAGGTTAAAGCCACAGTCATATCTTCCTCGGAAATTGAATTGGCATGGAACTCTGTGCATCCTGTTAATGGAGTCCTATTGGGGTATGAGGTGAGAGGACCATAAACCTAAACTTTGAGTTTAAAAATTGCCTCTGCTAGCTCTCAAAAATTATGTGTTTGTGTTTCAAATTTTATTCTGGTACATGCAGCAAAAAAGGGGTTTAGTTGCTAAAGCATGTATTTGTAACAACTTTACAGTGCGTTATGAAGGTTAATGCTGACAAGTTTGTCTTTCAAGAAGAATTGGCCTTGCTTTGTATAACACGTACTTAGCGCAAAAGGACGAACGCATGCAGGTTTTTAACGTGTATAAAATGTGAATGGATGTACCCTAACATTGCATATTTAGTTATGATTGGTAAATAAAGAGGCACTTGGATACGGAGTACCGTTTTGGCCACCAGTTTATAAAGGAGACATCATTGAACGGCAAATGGTCAATACAATTAATAAAAGCAACAGAAGATCTCAGCAATGAGAGCCCCAATTTAAGCTTGTTTTCTTTGGAGAAAAAATGCTTCATACCTGTTTTAGGATCTTTTCATCCATTAAACTTACAACCAACATTAAGGCATCCTCTATGTATAGGGAAAAATAGATGTTGGCACCCTTCTGGTTGGCTCCCACGTCTCACCTGTCCTGATTTTAACCTATTGGCCACTTTGAAGGGACACCCCATTGGTTTACCCAGAATTGCCTTTGTCCTGTGTTCATAAAAAATAAACCTGTGTTTTCCCCCAATAAACATTATTCGTTGCTGGCATTTGATTTCCATGGTGATTAGTTTGGTGGTATAGTTCATTGGAAAATTCCATGGACCCTCCAGTCTACCTGGTTTTTGTTTTGGTGGTCTTGTGGATTTAGTTTGTACTTTTAAAAAATGTTGGGTAGCTTTCTGGCAAACATTTATAGCCATTTATAGCGTAACACCTTGCAGCTAATTTGTATTTGTTGGCAAGCAGCTCCTGGATTAATGAATGTAATGAAGTTGCTTTCTTTTTTAACTTTCATCAGCTCAACTTCCCTGTGGTCAAGTGTATACAAGATGAGTGTAAATTTTGGCAATAGTGAATATCTGGGATGAACAGTAGTCCAACTTGTGCAAGTTTGTTGCTGCTTTTTCTGCCAACTCCCATGCACTCTATGTTTAATGAATAGACCTGCCCAGGTCTTCTTGTTCTTTTAAGGGGACTTTTAAAAGTGTCATAAAAAGCAAATATTCTAAAAATGTACTACAGTATGTGAGCTCAGGTGACATCAACATCACATTAATCTTTGCCCTTAACCTGCATATTTTCTCATGTCTACCAGATACGGTATTGGAAAGCTGGAGATAAAGAAGCTTCAGCAGACAGGGTGAGGTCAGCTGGCCTGGATACTGTGGCCCGGGTGAGCGATCTGAGGGCTGATACCACATATCATGTCACTGTTCGTGCTTACAACCGTGCTGGTACTGGACCCCCAAGTCCCATTGCCAATGTTACCACAACCAAAGCACGTGAGTAGAAAGCACCTTTCATATTGTGCCAATCCTCTGCTTTAGAAAACAATATTTATTGCAATATTTAGAGTATAACTCTGTCTTTTGTGTAATCCTAAACTATTTTAATATTACTAGAAGAATTTTTAATATCTAGAAAACATTCATTTAGACTGCAACCAGCATTTTTTGTTTTTTGTCCTTTTGTATATTTGTTTTAAGAGGGATACTTACTGCATCCATCTAGTTGAAATGTGGAATTTACCTAGAGAATAATAGCCTTATAGGCAACCTGGAAGTTAAAAAGAACATGCTTTGCCTATTTTCCTTCAGTGCAGGACAAATGGTTACCTGGGTTACTTCTGGAGGAATGACAAGAAGAAAGCATCTTGCTCATCCCATCCTATTTATAACTCTGCCCGGAATACTAGCTACCTAAATCTTTCTTCCTTATGAGCATGAGGCTGACTTTTGCTAGTTGTGGTTGGGATCAAATGAAAAGATCAGGAGCTCTAAATGCCGGTAGCCACATTCAAAAGGGGTCTGCCTCACATGGAGAGCAGCATCCATTTAGTAATTCACTCAGTACATCCTTCGACTGGAACCACTGTATCTCAGCTTGCACTGGGTCCAGTGACAGATACAGAGGCTGGCCTTGGGTGGGGTACCAACACTAATACACACCTAGACACTCATAACACACACAGGTGTTAACAGTTACATCCACGTACACTAACACAAATACTAAGGTACCAAGACTCTCACACAGAGATACACCAACACACTCACGGTAACACAACCAGACACTTAACACTAGCACACATGTACGCACAGACAGATAACAACACTAATACACACAGTAATTGCATACACTCAGACATATTTGCACTTGGCCTACCTCAGCCCAGTAGGGGGTCGCTATTGTAGCCTGGGAGGAAAATAGTAAACACAGGCAGTTCCTTGACTTCTGACCAAAACCGTCTGGATATCAGATCTTGATGCAAATATAGACAATAGAGTTATCTGTCCTGTAAGTCCTGTCCTGATGGAGAGTACCATGCCACACTAAAACCTCCTCCCAAAATGCAAGTACCCCAAGTCTGTGTCTGAGATCTTTAGAGTCTCTGGTACTTGAGGAAGAAGTAGTCCCAACGGACCCCTAGTATCCACCTCCCCTAAAATAGAGTAGGAAGGAGGCTGCCCCAGGTCCTTCCAGATGCCCAGTTTACGGAGGCTTCTGTGACAAGCCTAGTGTCAGGTTCAGCGTCATCAATAAAGTATCTGTAAACATAGTTTGCTCCATATGTACTATGAAGTCAAGACACATTTTCTTTAAAAAAGTGTTAATGGAACAGGTAGTATAAGTACAGAAATGATTTAGCTAGTGAGCGAAACTTTCTTATGTACTTATTATTTTACATATCCTATATGTCTATATGTGGAATTGCAATTAAAATATAACACAGTGCACCTGACAATGGGCAAAAAAACATTTAAAATGGAGCAGCCTGTCAGTTGCAACCCTGTCCAGCTTTCACTACTCACTTGGTATGCACTCTGGCTTTCGGTCCCTTGGTACTCAGAGTGCAAATGACTAACAAACACCCACCAGAACATTATCTTGTCTTCTTCCTCCTTTCCCTGGTCATTTTGCTGAAATACCGGTAATATGTTTTTAGTTAATGGGTAAGTTAATTTTTTTATACCAGTGTGTATCCAGCATGCAATCTAAGTATTAGTATATGTATACTAATTATAAAGTAAACATGTTTACTTTGACCTGTCCATTGTTCCATCTGGCCTCCTATCTTAACTATCATTTTCCTTTTTTTTTTGCCTATAGCTCCGAGTAGATCCCCTGGAAACATATCATGGACAATTTCCCGCTCCAGTATTAACCTCAAATGGGATCCAGTGACAGCATTCAAAAATGAGTCCGCTGTTACAGGATACAAGGTCAGCCCTGCTCAGAGTAGACTGGGAGAGGTGAATGCTGGGTCAAAGGCATTATTGGTGATAATGAGAAAAGTTATGAGGGTTGCAGTAACTTTATTTTAATGATTTGCTTACCATGTTGGTATATGCCAAAATTGTAGGAATAGTTTACATTGTAAATAATTTCTAAGCATGAATATTAGCATGTCTGATGGGATATTAGGTGGCTCAGGTTCTCTTCCAGAATCATCTCATGGCAATGGGAAGTACTCCAAATCAGGTGGGTGAGATGTACTAGGAAAGATGAGGAATGGAGAGTCATACACACTAGAGCCCTGCGCGGGACTGCTTTTTTAATCCCGCTCCCGCTGTTTTTAATCCCGCTCCCGCAATGTGGGTGTTCCACTCCCGCCTGCTCCCGCCACATTTGTGGCCAATCCCGCCCGCTCCCGCCACATTTGTGGCCAATCACGCCCGCCTCCTTACCTGATTTCCCGCGCAGTCCCGCAAGTTGTTCCCTCACAGCGTCTCTTCTCTTGCTCCGCCCAGGAACAAGGCGTAGTCACAGGAAGTGATGTCACATCACGTGACTCCGCCTTGTTCGTGGGCGGAGCAAGATAGGAGACACTGTAATGGAGCAGCGAGAAGACAGCCTTGCGGGACTGCGTGGGATTACCGGGACCCGCAGGTACAGTGCCTGACCGCCCGCTTCCACCCGCAGTCCCAGCAAGACCGCCCGCGCCCGCAAGTTTTTTGGCGGGTCCCGCGGGACCCGTGAGACCCACCTCCCAATGCAGTCCTCTAATACACACCACTTCATCCCCTAGAGCAGAAGATATTGCTCCCAGCTGTCATAATTTTTCCTGTTGTATTGACATGTAGCTGAACTCACAGCTATTAAACTGTAAATTCACAGGGAAATCGCAAGACTTAAGACTGAGAGAAATTCCATCTTGTTACCCACACAATCTATTTTAGGGTCGTGCAAGCCCAGTGTGGTCTGTATCTACAGTATATCATGATTTAAGGCTAAAGGTGCAAGAGATGGCTATGTATAAACCTTGTCCAGGGCCCAGATTGGTTATGGACTGAATTTGTTTACTACATTTATTTTCCATAACTTTTTGTACCTTATGTCTAGGGGCTGAATATTGATCTATTTCTGACCCTGTCTACTGTAGATGCTGTACCGCCTGGACTCTCATTCCTCTCCCACCCTCTATGTGACTAGCAAGACCCGAATAGAGCTCCCACTGCCTGAGGGTGCCAGCCATGTAACGATACAACTCCGGGCCACAGGGAAGGGAGGTGATGGAGAGCCTTCTGAGGTTCACATTCCCACAGATTCAGGTACTGTTATTGCTGTTTTTAATACTTTGCCAATGCTCACCGCAAGCCACAACCTAATATTTGATAAATATCTTCTTCTGTGATATATCGCCTCCTGTCCATAGGACTTTTCCATTTAGCAAATACTAGGATCTGTTAATTGTCTGATAATCAAGGTCGTCCTATCGAGCAAATACGGTATTATAAGAAGACCCAGAAAAGTTTGAATATTAATTTAGAAAAAAAATGAAAAAGCCTGAATATAAGACTACCCTATAAGAAAAAAGTTTGATTAGTAAACATTAATTCACATGTAAACTATTTTTTCTTATTTAATAAAAACTATGAGAAAAATGCATTTATTGATTTTATTTCTTTTTATTTGCCAGTTATGCACATCTGCCTGACAGCATGCTACTCTGCCCCCCAGATAAGCCTTACACCCTTATATATATGCCACTCTGTCCCCCAGATATGCCACTCTGCCCCCCAATATACCTTATACTCCCTATATGCCACCTGGCCCCCCTATATGATACTCTGCCCCACAGATATGCCACTCTGCCTCCCCAATATGCCTTATTCCCCCGTTTGTCAATTTACCCCCCTGATATGCCTTATACCCCCTATATGCCCCCTGACTTACCACTGCATCCCTAGATTTGTCCCCCATGCTCCCGACCTGGTGTCAAGTAGGGGCAACTGGTGGAGGCAACCTACCCGGGACTTCCGCTGGGCTTGTATGACTGAACCCCGTAAGGTCACGTGATACCGGGGCTCCTTCATAAAACCCCCCGGCCGAAGTGTCGGGTAGCAGTGGAGGTTGTCTGCTCGCATCGCGCAGATGTTCACTGGCTGCCAGAGAGGAGGATCCAGGTCTCTTGCAGCGCTGCGGGGGATCCTCCTCTCTAGCAGCTGGAGAACATCTGCGCAATGCGCGTAGACAACCTCCGCTGCTGCTGGAAGGTACTTCCGCTGGGGCTTCTATGGTAGAGCATGCCGGTGCTCTGTCATAGAAGCCCCAGCAGCAGCAAGGGTTGTGTGCGTGCATCGTGCAGACGCCTCCGGCTGCCAGACAGGAAGAATAATAATTAAACAAATACGGCACTTCTCAGCATGGCTCACTAATAAATTTCTTTTTATTCATAAAATCTATTTTTCTAACACCCTTAGCAATTGTAACCCCTAAGCATTATGTAAAACATGTAAAATTAATTTATCATACTAATGTATGAATTTCACATTCCAAACTTATTGAAATTGATTTTTAGCATTTAGAATTCACATATATTACAGTTTAGCCATAGCACATCACACTTCTCTTTATTCTCTTCGGGAGCTGAGTGATTATGTGTATAACTAAGCAAACCTATACCTTTTTGTTGTAGGTACTGGCATGATGGTGGAAAACTCTGCCTCGCAACCAGTGATTAAAGCTCTGATTGCAAACACAGCAGTTGTCTTGGTTCTGATTGGGTACCTTGAAGTTTGATATTCCTTACTAATAAATCCTTGACCTGATCGCAAACACAGCAATTGTCTTAGTTCTGATCGGGTCGTTGAAGTATGATGTCTCTTGCTCTTTAACTCTTTACCTGTGGAAGAATGAAAGACAGGGCTATCTCACCTTCTTGGACAACAAACATGACTATCCCTAACTTCAAGACAGCAAATATTTGAAGGTGATGGAAAACAAGGGTTTACTCCTTTATTTGGTAAAAACCCTTTAATAGTAAAACTGATGAACCTCCAGGAGTTTTTTTTATTAGTAATAAAGTTGGATTTGTGTTCAGATGGTTTGGGAATGCAGCACTTTTCTGATGTAACACAAGGGGGGGTCGTATTAAGCCATGTATATGCTTTATAAATAGCAAGACTTTTTTGTACAACATGCTTTGTCTGACCTTTTTTTGTACTACATGCCTTGTCTGCCCTTTTGGTTGTTTTCTAACTTTGTAAAAACTGTAAGAAATCAGAATGATGTTTCACGGATCATGTGAAAGCCAGGACATCTAATACAGGGAAATCCAATTGGAGTATAAAAAACAAATGCTTTGAAATACAATTTAAGGCATTGAACTGGGATGCAAGTGTTGATTATATGTTCTACATGTTTCTGCTATCTATCCTTAATAATATCACTTTTGGAGGTTATATGAGCATTCTCAAGCAGATGGCCATTTTAAGGTGGCGCCAGATATCCTTGCATGTTATTATATTTTAATAGATAAGTTGACTATTTCATACCAGTGTTTGTCAATGTGCCACTAGCCTTGTGTTACCTTCCATTACCCACACAGTGTGTGGGGAAAAAAACTGAAATAATTTTATTGGCATATTGGGTCTATGATGGAAAATTATTGTTTTTACTTCTTTAAATGCTAAGGTACCTTCATACAAAATCATGTATACCTTTAAAAAAAGTTAACCAAAGTTAACCAAAACCAAAATTATATATAGGGGTGCAAAATTAAAAGTGCATATGTTTCTTACTCAAACAATATATCTAAACAGCTCCGTGCTAATACTCGTGTTAACAAGGCAGGATCACTATTGTGTGATCCCAAGGCCCCATGTGTAGTAACTGCTTAGTTGTATCTATCTGAATTATATATACCTGACTGCCAAATATTTCTACACTTAATTAAAATACCTCTATATGGTGTCTTTTCTTCATAGCAGCTGTAGAGTGATGAGGTTACTTTACCTCTACAACAATGTTCTAAATAGAATGAATGAAGTACATGAACAAAACATTTTTTGTCTGGTGTTAAACAATTACTGAAATGCAGATACCAAGATGCTTGGAATAATAGAATTTTGTAACTAAGACAGACCTCCATATCAGTAGAAGAACATTTAGACGTTTTATGTATAAAGTAAATGGGAAAAAGTCTGTGTGTTGTCTTCAATTCTTTATGCCAGTGATGCATAAACCCAAGAGTTTTTTTAAATTACTGAAATGCTAGGGGAATAAAGTACTACAAAGGGCAATCATTTTTTGCATTAAAATCAATTTAAAGATAGCGGCATTGTTTTAAACACTGGCTGAAGTTTGTCATAATGTTCATTATTTTGGTATTTTTTCACCATGAAAAAACACTAAAAAACTGGCTTTCCAATTAACACAGGTCACCAAAATACCCTGTGCCCTTGAATTTACTCCTTAAAGTCACATTGCCACTGGGAATATACATGAAGCAGAACTGCTTGTGGTATGTAGTGAAGCTGTCTGCTTTCTTGCTTCATGTACAACAATGTTTTCTTGAACTGCACACTAGAGGACTGCATCGGCAAGTCAAAAAACTTGCGGGTGCAGGCAGTTTTTTGGGTAATGCGGGCGGTGAGACAATGTACCTGTGGGTTCCTAGTAATCCTGTGCACTCCCGCAAGGCTTTTACGTCACATGACTCTGTTCCAGCTGGAAAAGAGAAGAGATGTTGTGTGCGAGCAACGCAAAGGCAGCCTTGCAGGAGTGCGCGGGAAATCTGCAGTTCAGGTCAGCGAGTATGCGTGATTGAGGGAATGAATGAGTACCTGTGAATGATTAGTATCTGTGAATGAGGGAATGAATGAATGCTTGTGAATGATGTTTGTAGGAGCGGGTAGGATTGGACACATGTTGCGGGAGTGTGCGGAAGTGGAACACACACGTTGCAGGAGGGGGCGGTACTGGTCGGAAATTTAGCTGGAGCGGGATTAAGAAAACAGTCCCACGCAGGGCTCTACTGCACACAAATAGGCAGCAGTGATGAAGGAAACATACCCAGCTCGTATGCAAGCGGTTCATCAAACTTTTCGTTAGGAGCCTTCTATCTCCAGCCTTGATGTATTTTGTCTTAATGTTGGCCTGGTTCCTCAGGAACTTTTAAGTGAATCTAAAGCCTAGAGCAGAATACCTCTCTAATGAGATTCAATGTTTTGTTAAGCAATGCATGTAACCAAAGAAGTTTAAATACAGGGTCACTGTGATCCTGCACCCACACAGGGTACCAAACAGCACGGTCCTCTAGGGTATTAACGCCACATCTCAATTAGGTAGTCACCCACGATTTATTTGTAGTCCACGTATGAAGATATTTACAGGATTACATAGAACACAAATTCTCTACAAACAAAAGCCTAGCTCGTCTGAGCGCTTACTAACATATAACTCCCCTCACTACACAGGGTCTAAAACTAAACAAAACGTAATCCCACCAACCTTTTTGATGGTCTCTCTTGTGCAAAGCAAGCCCTGCTGCTTCCAAACAAACTCTCTCTCTTCTGTCCAACAGGTCAGGTTATATTGCAGCCAGTGCAGCTAATTACCTGCAGCTGACCAGTGCATTGGAGTCAGCTTAAACTCCTGGCCTGGATCCTGGGTCAGTCCAGGTGCATGTAAACTGCGGGGCGGAGCACCAGCCTGCCCTATATGTCATAGAAAATCCTGCAAAATCGAGGGGGAATGTATACCCCTTCCACAACAACACCCCGCACCTTGTTACATATCCTCCCCCCCAGCTCAGACCCATCGGGGCGAGCGGCCTTGGACCACAAACAGTGAACTCGGGAGAGGCCATCCACATTACCCTGGGCAGTACCAGCCCTGTGAACCATAGTAAACTGGAATGGCTGGAGACTAAGGAACCACCTGGTAACCCTGGCATTCTTTTCCTTGTTCTGCCTCATCCAGGTTAAAGGTGCATGGTCAGTAATCAGTGTAAACCGTCGACCCAACAGATAATACCTCAAGGACTCTAGTGCCCACTTAACAGCCAGGCATTCTTTCTCAACCACTGAGTACCTCTGTTCATGAGGATTTAACTTCCGACTTAGATACATGACTGGATGTTCCTCTCCATCATGTGCTTGAGAAAGAACCGCGCCCAGGCCAACATCAGACGCATCGGTCTGTACAATGAATTGTTTAGAAAAATCCGGAGCTACCAATACGGGGTCAGAACACAATGCCTCTTTCAAGACCTGAAAGGCATGTTCTGCTTCTGGGGTCCACTTAACCATAACCGGGCCTTTAGCTTTTGTGAGCTCAGTCAACGGGGCAGTAATGGTGGCAAAGTCAGGGATGAACCTGCGATAATAGCCAGTTAAGCCCAAGAATGCCCTTACTTGTTTCTTTGTTACAGGACGTGGCCAATTGGAGATGGCTGCTACCTTGCTCTGTTGTGGTTTAAGGAGCCCCCGTCCTATTGTATAACCCAGATATTTAGCCTCTTCTAAGCCTAAAGAGCACTTAGCGGGGTTGGCAGTCAAACCGGCAGCCCGTATACTATCCACTACCGCCTGAACCTTCATCAGATGTGTTTCCCAGTCCACACTGTGAATCACTACATCGTCCAGATAGGCAGCTGCATACTCTCTATGGGGCCTAAGTATCCTATCCATCATACGCTGAAAGGTGGCTGGGGCACCATGCAAACCAAACGGTAACACATTGTATTGGAACAACCCCTCAGGGGTAGAAAAAGCAGTCTTTTCCTTTGCTCTCTCTGTCAAGGGAACCTGCCAATATCCTTTGGTCAAGTCCAATGTACTCAGATACCTAGCTTTACCCAACCTCTCTATGAGCTCATCCACCCGAGGCATAGGATAGGCATCAAACTTGGAGATATTGTTTAATTTTCGGAAGTCATTACAGAAGCGTATTTCTCCATTTGGTTTAGGCACTAACACAATTGGGTTACTCCACTCACTTTGTGACACTTCAATCACCCCTAGTTTTAGCATCTTTTTTATCTCTGCACTAACCGCTTCACGTCTAGCCTCGGGTATTCTGTAGGGCTTCAGATTGATTTTCTTTCCGGGTTCGGTGATAATATCATGTTTTATTATGTGTGTTTTTCCTGGTACTGGGGAAAACACATCTCTATTTTTTAGCACAAACTCTCTGACTTCCTGTTTCTGATGAGAGGCAAGAGTGTCAGCAATGTACACCTCTGGTTCTTTCCCACAAGCAACATGAGTGGGTTGCCCTTTGGTCATGGTGAAGACCTCTCGCTCTACCCATGGCTTCAATAAATTCACATGGTAGATCTGTTCTGCCTTCCTCCTACCCGGCTGTCTTACTTTATAATTAACCTCACCGACACGCTCAATAATTTCATATGGTCCTTGCCAGCTGGCTAGGAACTTGCTTTCAACTGTAGGGATAAGAAGCAATACCCGGTCCCCTGGTTTGAAGATCCGAAGCCTTGCATTCCTGTTATAACTGACTTGTTGGGCCCTCTGGGCTTTTAACATGTTCTCCTTCACTATGGGCATTATAGCTTCCATACGCTCCTGCATTTGAGCAACATGTTCTATAACACTACGGTGAGGGGTATGCTCTTGTTCCCATGTTTCCTTGGCAATATCTAAAATACCTCTGGGGTGTCTGCCATATAATAATTCGAAGGGTGAAAACCCAGTGGAAGCTTGTGGGACTTCTCTAATAGAAAACATAAGATATGGTAAGAGATAATCCCAGTTCTTACCGTCTTTGTCTACCACTTTGCGTAGCATGGCCTTTAATGTTTTATTAAACCTCTCTACCAGTCCGTCCGTTTGAGGATGGTATACTGAGGTTTTTAGCGGTTTAATTTTGAGCAGCTTACATAGCTCGGTCATAATCCTGGACATAAAAGGAGTTCCCTGGTCTGTGAGAACCTCTTTTGGTATACCCGTCCTGCTGAACATCATCATTAACTCCCTTGCAATACTCTTAGAGGAGGCATTCCGTAGGGGAACTGCCTCAGGATAACGCGTGGCATAATCAACAACAACTAAAATGTATTGATGTCCCCTAGCTGACTTAAGCAGAGGCCCTATCAGGTCCATTGCAATTCGTTCAAAAGGGACCTCGATAACAGGAAGGGGTACCAGTGGGCTGCGGAAACCTTTGTGCGGTGCCTTTAATTGACATTCGGGGCAGGATTTGCAATACCTCTCTATTGCAGCGTATATACCTGGCCAATAAAACCGGGTAAGAAACCTCTCTCTGGTCTTCTCAAATCCCAGGTGCCCACCTAGCACATGGCTATGGGCCAGTTTTAACACCGTGTGTCTATACGATTGTGGGACCAGCAACTGTTCCATCTCCTCTTCCCCTTTCTTCTCTACCCGGTAAAGCAGGTTATGTTTTACTTTGAAATAAGGAGAACTTAAGTGCTTGTCAGGGTTTACAATGGTATCCTCCATTACTTGCACATTCTCTCTAGCTGCTGTCAGGGTTGTATCCTCCCATTGGGCAGCTCGGAAATTTACAGGGTGGACTCCCAGATCCTGAAACTCTACTTGTGCTAAGGGGGCCTCATTATGGGGAGGTTCTACTTCATTACCCAGGCACACTACTGGTGACTCTTGTTCCTTGCATGGCTCCCAATCAATACTGGAGAAAGGAAAAACATTATCCATTCCTTCTTCCTCATGGATTTCCTCAGAGCACGTTACCTGAGGAACTGAGGGTTTTCCTGTTATTTTGCGGAAATGGGGGAAGTCCCTCCCTAATATTACATCGTAGGGCAACAGGGGTACCACCCCTACCTGCCATTTGACCTTTCCTACATCCGTGACAATATCAACCTCTGCCGTGGGGTATGAGTGGGTGTCACCATGTATACATACAATATCAAGAAGCTGCCTGGTATCTACTTTCTCTGGCTGAAGCAGAGCACTTTTTATCAAGGTAACTTCACTCCCAGAATCAATCAATGCTTGTACACTCTTCCCCTCCACCCTCACTGGTCTTAAATGAGTTGCATCAACCGCACTAGTAACCACACACATTTTTGAACAAGTCAACACAGTCTTGTGTAGGGCCCTGGCTCCTACATCACACTGCATGGGCTCTTCACCCTCTGGACAATTACGCGCAAAATGTCCCGGCTCGTGGCATTTGAAGCATCTTATCTGTTCCTCAGTCTGCTCGTGGCCGTAATGGGAATTTCGGGTGCCTGTTACCACCATAGTCATATTGTCCCATGCGGGGTACAGGGTTTTGTCCTTTGCTTCCGGTGTTCACGCTTGTCCGGTTGTTAAGGGATCTGGACTTTGGCTGTGGAGAAGTACTACGTAGCTCCTTAACGGTTAAATACCTCTCAACCAGACACATCATCTCCTCTGGATCCTTCGGGTCCCCTTGGCTGACCCATTGTCGCAGTTCTGTAGGCAAGTTCCTGAGAAAGCGATCCATGACCACCATCTCCATTATTTTAGTAGCAGAATTGATCTCAGGTTTCAGCCATTTCTGAGCAAGCCTCAGCAACTCATACATCTGGGTCCGTGTAGGTTTACCCATGTCATAAGCCCACTTATGAAACCTTTGGGCTCTAAGGGCAGGGGTTATGCCTATACGTGTTAGAATTTCTTTTCTGAGTTGTACATAGTCCTGGGCTTGGTCATCAGGTAAATCTTCATAGGCTTTCTGGGGTTCCCCACTTAGACAAGGAGCTAGTAACCCCGCCCACTGGCTTGCTGGCCAGTTTTCTCTGGTAGCGACCCTCTCAAAAGTAGTGAGATAAGCTTCCACATCATCTGCCTCTGACATCTTATGCAGGAAATCAGTTGCTCGAATACGGGGCCCCTTATCCACAGTAGGGCTCCCTGCAGAGGGCGACAGCACTTTCTGCAAAACATTAGCAAGGACAGCTCTGTCCTCATGCTGGGCTTCTCTCAGGTTTTCAACCTGTGCAGTCAGTAAACGATTAGTCTCCTGCTGTACAGCAGTCGCCTGTACCAAAGCCTTCACCAGCTCTTCCATCATAACACCAAGGCAGACGACTAGTATGAAGGTACTGTACTGAGTGGGTGTCCCACGATTCACAAACAATCTTCAATATGCAGACTGGCAGAGACTTTGCATACCCACAGACCTTTTATGTGCTGATGCCCGCGTTCTCCACCATATTGTGATCCTGCACCCACACAGGGTACCAAACAGCACGGTCCTCTAGGGTATTAACGCCACATCTCAATTAGGTAGTCACCCACGATTTATTTGTAGTCCACGTATGAAGATATTTACAGGATTACATAGAACACAAATTCTCTACAAACAAAAGCCTAGCTCGTCTGAGCGCTTACTAACATATAACTCCCCTCACTACACAGGGTCTAAAACTAAACAAAACGTAATCCCACCAACCTTTTTGATGGTCTCTCTTGTGCAAAGCAAGCCCTGCTGCTTCCAAACAAACTCACTCTCTTCTGTCCAACAGGTCAGGTTATATTGCAGCCAGTGCAGCTAATTACCTGCAGCTGACCAGTGCATTGGAGTCAGCTTAAACTCCTGGCCTGGATCCTGGGTCAGTCCAGGTGCATGTAAACTGCGGGGCGGAGCACCAGCCTGCCCTATATGTCATAGAAAACCCTGCAAAATCGAGGGGGAATGTATACCCCTTCCACAACAACACCCCGCACCTTGTTACAGTCACGTTTTAGGAAACGTGTGAAAGTCGCATGGCTATACACTCTGATGTTGCGTGTATGTTAGCTGCCCTAAACAAGGTCTACCACATATGGCTGAACAACTTTTATACCAGAGTTGAGTTGACTTAGAACCATGTTTAGTTTGATGTTATAAATAAAATATAAAGCTACAGCTGTAACCCACACAAGTGCCGCACAATACAAGCTTTGCACTGATAATTCTTTGTTAAACAAAGGGAGAGGAAGGGTAGATAATGAGCAGTGGCGTCGGGGGGGGGGCATTTCAAACGTCGCCCCAGACGGCACTATGTCTTGGGCCGGCCCTGAATACATTGGAGGAGGAGTTTTAGCCAACCAGTGAATGGAGCCTTACCAGTGTAGCAAGTAGTAATAAACAAATTGTGGGCACCCTACAACAAATCAGGAAATCATATATTTTCAAATGAAAATGATTTCAAATTTTCTTTTTGATCTTGGCATGCACCTCATGAAGTTTAATGCTTGTGACATGCATTTTCCAAGCTGCATTTCCCAAGGGAAAGAGACAGGCATTAGATATACACCAATCAGCCATAACATTATGACCACTGACAGGTGAAGTGAATAACACTGATAGTCTTGTTATCATGGCACCTGTAAGTGGATGGGATATATTAGGCAGCAAGTAAACATTTCGTCCTCAAAGTTGATGTGTTAGAAGCAGGAAAAATGGGCAAGCGTAAGGATATGAGCGACTTTGACAACAGCCAAATTGTGATGACTACACGACTGGGTCAGAACATCTCCAAAACTACAGCTCCTGTTGTTTGTTCTCAGTCTGCAGTGGTCCAAGGAAGGACAATGCAGGGTCATGGGCGGCCAAGGCTCATTAATGCATGTGGGGGCAAAAGCTGGCCTGTTTGCTCAAATCAAACAAATTACTGTAGCTCAAAATACTGGTTCTGATAGAAAGGTGTCAGAACACACAGTGCATGGCAGTCAGTCTGCCAATGCTGACCCCTGTCCACTGCCGACAGCACCTACAATGTTCACATGAGCATAAGAACTGAACCACGGAGTGATGGTGGCCTGGTCTGAAGAATCACGTTTTCTTTTGCATCACGTGGATGGCCTGGTGTGTGTCACTTACTTGGAGGATGTACTAGGGGAAGAAGGCATGCCGGTGGAGGCAGTGTGATGCTTTGGGCAATGTTCTGCTGGGAAAAACCTTGGGTCTTGTCATTCGTGTGGATGTTACTTACCACACTTACCACCTACCTAAGCATTGTTGCAGACCATGTACACCCTCTCATGGACAAGGTATTCCCTGATGGCATTGGCTTCTTTCAGCATTATAATGCACTCTGCCACAAAGCACAAAATACAACGAGTTCAAGGTGTTAGCTCGGCCTACAAATTTCCCAGATCTCAATCTAATCGAGCATCTGTGGGATATGCTGGACAAACAAATCCGATCCATGGAGGTCCCACCTTACAACTTATAGGATCTACTGTTAAAGTCTTGGTGCCAGATTCCACAACACACCTTAAGAGGTCTAGTGGGGCCCACGCCTCGACGGGTCAGGGCTGTTTTTGCGGTAAAATGGGGACCTACATATTAGGCAGGTGGTTATAATGTTATGGCAGATGGCTGTATATGTGTGCTGACACCATTTTAACTTGTCAGTAGCAGTTGCAGATGAGAGTTGGAGTGTCCATGGAGTCATGGACAGTTACAGTTTTGAGGCTGAAAATGTAGTGTTGTGCAGAAAATTTACTAGGGTGGGTTGGAGAACGTGTAGTATATGTAGTATTCATTATAGATATGCAAGGACTCCAGCAGATTTTTTTTCCAAATAATGTTCCTGAGTAGAGTTTAACCCCTTCAGTCCCATTGGATTTTTGGTATCTTATGTACAAGAGCAATTTTGCCATTTTTGCCATATGTCGTTTAGCCATTATTCCCCTTTCCTGGGGTAGACAATGCAGTAGAGCAGAAGGTAATGCTAGCAAAATGCTTGGTTGCATAGCAAAAGATATTAACAGTAGAAAGAGGGAAGTGTTCACGCCGTTGTACAGATCACTGGTGAGACCTCACTTGGAGTATTGTGTACAGTACTGGAGACCGTATCTCCAGAAGGATATAGAAATGTTGGAGAAAGTTCAGAAAAGGGCTACTAAAATGGTTGATGGATTACAAGATAAACCTTACCAGGGCAGGTTAAAGGATTTTAACATATATAGCCTGGAAGAAAGACATGACAGGGAGGCGGACGGCTGAGTACATCGACCACCGAGAGAGTTAACTCCGAAGGCCAGTGGTACCTAGGACCGTTTCCTATGGAACCGTTTGCGGCTACCACCTTGTGTGCGGTCTGCTGGATCTTCCACTCGGTGGTCCCAGGACGTTGCTGGACTCTAGGACGTCGCTATTTTTATGGATTGTGCCCCTCAGTTAATGTGATCCAGTGACATGAAGCTCTTTATTGTGTTATTAATAAAAAGGTATTTTATTGCCTTATTTTTTTAATAGTTTGCACGTGGCACACTAGGGTCTGGGAGATAATCTAATAAATATAATGTATGCTCCTTATCTCCCAGACTTAGTGGCGCCTGTGTCCTTTTGTACCCCCGTGGTGTCCCTTCCTATAAAAGGCGACACTTGTCCCATAATGAACAGATTCCTTTTGTTGTACCTAAAGACTAGTTACGCCTGGTTATTTGGGTACTGGATGGGCATTTTACTATGCCCATAGTATGCCCATCATAAGAGTCAATGCCCCAAATGTTTGTATGTCATAGGGTCAGTGGAGTGCCAGGCCTGTCTTCCGTGCAGCATAGGTTTGTAGGCGTTCAAAAAAAAAAGACTGGGGAAACCAAACAAAAATAAATTATTGTCTCACATGTATTAATGTCACACCTGATGCCAGGACTCATATTGTTTTTCTCCCTGCTTATATACTGTATATATATACATATATATATTGGGTTTTTTTGATTGGGGACGAGGGAAGAGTTAAATTAGGATAAGGTAATAGAACAGGGTATATATGGGTAGATTTAGCTCACAATACACAGTACTACACACACAATGCTCTATCTCTCTGCTCCAGATCACATATATGGAGTGACGCAGAACATTTGCAGTTACGGTCAAGCCATGTAATGACCTTACTGTCGGATCAATGGTTTTCGGGGAATGGCTTTGATGCAGCATGCATGGGAGTATGTCACTGTGTTTTAGGACTTACTAGTACAGGTGTAGAGATTCTTGCTACCGCCAACAGCTGGACAACGCAAAACAATAAATCATTTATAATATTGGTGGCAAAATTGGGTACTGGACTATTTGAAACACTATTTCAGAGTAGGGTTACGGTTTAATTTTACTGGCAAATGGAAAAATGTTGTAACTGTCTGTGAGAAGGAGTGATTCCAGTTTTCGTGGTTCAAGCAGAGCTAGTATAGTAGTCTCATAGGCTAAAGCCCGTGGAGTCAGAACTACCACAAGCTGCATGCCGCAGCAGCACCGAACATCAGAGCTATGTTTAATATTGATTCGGCAAGCATTTGCTTGGGGCCCCCTCCATGCTCCCTAGTAACATGGATGGATTGAACAGGCTTGCTTGCTTGCGGCTGGTGGGGGACTGGTCAGCCAAGTGTGTATTTATAAAAAGTATTTATTTATAAAATCTTATAAGGCCGGGGACACTGTATATGTGATTGGGGGCACCGTATATGGCTTAGGGGCATACAATGCAGGAGTCACTTGTACTCTCACTGACTCTGCAGATTTAAAGGAGACTGTAAGAGTCAATTTGGTCTTCCCTCATTCTCAACCTCACATGAAATGTCATCACGCCACACGCTTAGGTCACGGGCGGAGGACCACATACTTTGACGATCACATAGTAAATTAATAGTGTGGGTCAGGCTAGTGACCCTAAACGGACTTGCGAGTTGCAATGCTGGCAGGTAGTGTTGCGGGCTCAATGGGCAGCTGTTCAAGGCTAGCCCGATACGTTGTGCTGCCTGGGTCCAAAGATGAAATGCTCCCCCACACACATACATTTTTGTTAATAAAAGTAAGTTGTCAGTCTCAAAGTTATAGAAATAGATTGAATCAAACATTGCTTTTTTATCTCATCTCTTATTTTTCTTTGTATCACTCTGTCACCATATCACTACTCTTTCTCTCTCTCTCTTTTTCTTCCTAACTCTCTCCCTTCCCGTTATCTCTCCCATTTTCCCCATCTGTCTCCTTTCTCTCGTTATCTTTCTTCTTTCTCTTTATCTAATTTCTCCCTTTCCCCTTTATTTCTCTTCTTTCTCTATCACGCCTCATCTTTATCTCTCCTTTGTCCTCATCTCTCCCCTTTCCTGTTATCTCTCCCTCTTTTCCCCTCATCTTTCCTCTTACAACCTCTTATTACAGGAAAATGATTACAGATTACAGATGTTTCAACAATTATTCAATAGAGAACAATTTGCCATGTTATACGAATCACAAAATAAAATCGATGTCCATAAACATGATTTCTTCAAATATTTGCAAATAAGGCATTATTCAGACACTGAAATGTCTATGCTATGTATCAGTGCACCAAAATGTTTTGGAGTGTCTTTGCTTAGAGGTCCAGAAATTGGGGGGGGGCTCATTTAAATATATTATTTGCTTTTATGTCAGATGGATTCATCAATACAGTTCAATTATTGGAACATTATCTTCTACACCAAATCCCTATAGAGAAATGGGAAAAGGGGGAACTTAGCATAACTCAATTGCCCAGATACTTCAATCATTTAGAACTGCAAAATGTACCTAATGATAGAGGGTCCCATATACAATATATGGTGGGCATGTCCAAAACTATGTAGCTTTTGGCTCATATGTTTCAACCACTCTCCAAAGGTAGGAGGATTATTATGACATTTATTTGGTGGAATTGATGCCACACAAAAGATCACATGCCGTGACCTCAACCAGATCGAAATACTGTGATGGGACCTGTGCATAAACAAATGCATGCCAAGCTCAATTAATTGAAGCAACATTGTAAAGAAGAGTGAGACAAAATTTCTCTGCAATGATGTGAGAGACTGATACAGAAAATGATTACTTCAAGTTATTGCTGCTAAAGGTGGTTCTATAATCTATTAAAACATAAGGTGTAATGTAGTTTTTCACACATGGCTTCTTCATTTTAGCTTTATTTTTGTTGAATAAATCATGACATGATGTAATATATCATGTGTTGTTGTTCATCTGAGGTTGTATTTAACTAATTTTAGACCTGCTAAGAAACAGATGATTGTTATGTCCTGGTATGTTGTTATGAATATAATTTTCCAAAATGTGATTTCCGTTTTTTTCTTCTTCGTTTTTTTTGTAGAAGGGGTTAATATGGGGTTAACGCGGTACGCACTATGCAGCAGCTTTGGCACCAGGATTTTAAAGGTCCGTACGAGTAGCTCTATTGGTCGCCGGCAGGGGCCTCCTCTGCCATCAACCAATGAAGTGCACCTGTACATCAATGGCTGATGGCAGAAAAGCCCTCTGCTGGCAACCAATAGTCGCTCGTACAGACTTTTAAAATCCTGGTGCTGCAACTTGGCCGGGGGAGACCACTGGTCTCCCCACTCCAAGAGTTAAAGGTCTGTAGGAACGACCAAGAGAGTCGCTGATAAGGATCTTTAACTCTTGGAGCGGGGAGACCATGGTCTCCCCAGACCAAGTTCCCCTTCAGGAGTTAAAGGGCTGTGCGAGCGAGTCCATTGGTCGCCTGCAGGGGCCTCCTCTGGCATCACCAATTGATTGATGCCAGAGAGGGCCCCTGCAGGCGACCAACTACAACATATGTAAAACCATAGAATTCAAAGAGGGTGTATTGTTTTGTCTAAAGGGGCAAGAATTGCGCTCCGGATACTTGTTACCTGCATCCTGAGCGGGAACTTAATGTCGAGTGACTCTGCCCCTTTTTGTCTCTGCCCCTGTGGACTGACCCATGGCCAACTAATCTATCTTCATCTTAGTGCTATTAGTTGACAAAATGTATTCATATAGCTAAATGGGGAGGCAAAAATGTCCCTCTATGTCACTTTGAACGGGTGGTGTAGGGGATACACAGTTTTGTCCTCATGATTACATCTCACTGATGGTAATGAAGAACAGTTCTAGGCGTTGCGGTTCTATGTGTATGATTCAGTATGAGATCTCTTGCCAACATAGTGAGTAACAGGCTTTCCTTTGATCTATTCTAGTGGGATCTATTCTGAATCCATTCATTTTGCAATGAACTGAGTTAGTTAGCTAAACTCTTGTGTAGACTGGCCAATCCATTATTCATGCCTATTCTGTAATGCATTTTGCTTTCTTCCCCACTGCTTTCAGTTCTTCCTTAAGGTCATTAGTATTATACTGAATATCCTTCTTGAACTATGCCCTCCATTACCCTAGCATTTTTATTATATTTTGTGCTTTCTATCTCAGGGTCTTGGATTCCTGACACAGTACTTGTGCAATCCTACCCATTGCAATGGAGGCCTACCTTGATTCTTATTAGTTAGCAAAATATACTTTCTTGCTTTTATACTGCAGCATATCCTTCATGATCTGTATCCAACCAACTTTCTTGCATGCTAAATATTAAAAGACTCAGATATCCCAACTATAGCTTAACATAATTACGTTATTTTTGTGGCTACTAAATCAATTTTCCAAAACCTTTTTTTAATTCCTCACTTTCTTAGAGAAAGAAAACACGCTTTCTACCTTTGATAAAGAAAAATATGAAGAAACACAGCAATGTCTTTCTTGCTTTTGATTATGTCTGTTATCAATTATAACCAACTTTCCGCCAGGGAAAATACATATGAACTTATCAGTAGCATAAGAAGGTTGCACATTGGTCACCATGGCCTTAGAATATAATATTCTTAATTCTTGAAAGGTCCCTTTAAACAATATGAAGATTAACTATAAGAACAAGATATTGCAGACGCTAACTAAAACAAAAGAATGCCCATCAAAAAGTATTGTATTTTTATAATACATCATAAATCTACTAAAACAGGAAGCCAGTGTTGCCGCCTTTTGTTTTAACATACCGCACAAAATGGCAAAATTGCTCCGGGCTTTGAGGTACCAAAAACCCCTGGGACTGAAGGGGTTAAGTACTCGTGGGTGAATACCGGCACCCCTCCAGAGACCGACAGTAATGTCCACCGCTAGAGGAGCAGGCTCGGTTGGGGAGATCAAGGATCTCCCTCTAACCGGCTTAAAGACAATCAAGGGAGCGGGAGGTCTGTTAATGCAGACCTCCGATGCTGCTCGTCCAGATTTTGTGTCATATCCCAGCGAACACAGAAGCCGTGCCCACCGCCTTCCGCACTCACTGCACGGGAAGGACGGGACACAAGACAAAGAGCCAAGAGGAAGAATGAAGAGGGGGGAAAAGTGACAGAGGAAAGGTAGGAAAACATTCAGTGAGAGTGGATTAGTAAGTGCGTGAGTGATGGGTGTTATGCTGTAGTTAACATTGAATGTTTCTGAATGAGTGTGATAGCATGGCATAGTGTGCTGTAATCACAATCCTATCATGCCCAGGATCCAGCATGTACTGACTGCCTGGGCATGACAGGAATGTGATTGCGGTTAGCAATATATATATATATATATATATATATATATATATATATATATATATATATATATATATATATATATATATATATATATATATATATATATATATATAGCCGGCACAGGAGGTTGTCTAAGCGCATCGTGCAGACGTTCACCGGCAGCAGCGATGCGCGTAAACAGCCTCCGCTGCCGGCACGTCTGCACGATGTGCTTTAACAATCTCCCTTGCTGGGAATTCCCACGGGTGGAGTCCCGGCAAGGGAGATTGTTAAAGCACATCGTGCAGACGTTCCGACAGCGGAAGTTGCTTACGCGCATTGCCGCAGCCGGTGAACATCCGCACGATGCGTTTTACCTCTGCCCCCAAGACTTACCAGAGCAGACTCCCGGGTGTCTTGCGGGGCCGGCGGGGGACATCTACGCAATACACATATACAACTTCTGGTGCCGGCACATCCGCTGAGTGCCGGCACCGTAAGTTGTATACGCGTATTGCGTAAATGTCCCCCGCCAGACACCCGGGAGTCTGCTCTGATAAGTCGGGGGGGGGGGCAGAGTGGCAGCATATCTTGGAGGGGGGGACAGTGGCAGCATATCTCGGGGGGGGGGGCAGTGGCAGCATGTCTATTAACAAAACTTTTTCTTTTAAAAAGCACCAAACTTTTTGGGTGCAGCCTATATACATGCCTTTTAACCTCTATATGACACTTTGTCCCATGATATGCCTTTTAACCTCTATATGCCAGAGTGGCATATAGGGGTATAAGGCATTTCTGGAGACAGAGTGGCAAGCCTGGGGGCAGATGTGCAGAACTGGGGGGCAGGTTGGCATATAAAAGGAAATTAAAACAAAAAATATTTTTCTCAATCACAGCTTTTATTAAATATGAAAAAATAGTTTACATGAATTAAGAAATAAAAGTTTCTTACAAGAATATCGTTAAGAATAATGTGATCACTGTTTTTTTCATCTAAAAATGTTTGCAGTAGCAAATGTTTTGATTCCATTATGTCTAATGTATTTCATTTCTTAGGGCCTTTTAACACTTGTGCTTTCTGGCAAAAATGTTTTATAGATATTTGTAAGGCAAATAGTGTGACTTGGGTATGTCTAAGGGATGCGTGTGGGTATAAGAACTTGACCGCGAGATAAACTACATGGGGCTGGTCTTCAAATGTTTCCAGGGCTGCTTTTCATTCCCAGTCCGGTCCTGCCTCTACAGTTCACACTTACACATACACATTCACCCTAATGCACGCTCACACCCTGTAATCATTGAAGTACATATTGCACAAGGTGAGCTAAATTGAGGCCTTCTTCCAGGATAAATTTGCCAGACGTTGCATTTTGAAGTCAGGTCCTATGTTACTCCTGTTGTGCCTACTGCATTATTGGGGTGTAGATATTGCAAAATTAATGTGGTAGCAACTGGCTGCACACTTTAATCCGCTTTATGCTTTTATGACCACAAGGTGGCAATACAGACTCAAATAAGACTATAAAACTGCTAATTTGCAGAGCATGTACCTGTGTGTAAACCCTCTCAAGTCTGTGCCGTCCAACTTCTCTACAGCAGAGGGTGAGATTTTGTTGGACCAACAAGCTGGGGACCCACAAATACACACGGTTGTTATAAACCATCCGTACTATAATTACACCTCCACAACTCTCACACATATACAATAACAAAATGTACACTACACACGCACAATAAAACATCCCCACTCTATCACTCCTCCAAAGCTCACAATCACACACACACACATATATATATATATATATGTAAGTACACCCTTATACATATTCACTCACACAAATACACACTCACATCCACACTATCATACCTCCACAGTTCACACTTAGACACTAGCACACAAAAATTATAGTCATGGCCACAAAGTTTGGAGAACGACACAAATATGAATTTCCACAAAGTCTGGTGCCTCGGTTTAGATTATGGCAATTTCTCCACAATGTTACGAAGAGTGATCAGATGAATTGCAATCAATTGCAAAGTCCCTCTTTGCCATGAAAATGAACTTAACCCCTTAATGACCTTTGATGGTTCAGGGCCGTCACGCAAAAAACGTCAGTTAACGACCTTTGACGGTCCTGAACCGTCATTAAATTAAATACGAGTAAAGGATTTTTCAAATAAAAGTCATAAAGGGTGTTTTTTCAAAATTTCACCAGGTTTTATTTTTTTTTTATAGTAAATAAGACGATATGATCAAAATAACGGTATCTGAAGAAAGCCCATCTTGTCCTGAAAAAAACAATACAAAAAAAAAACAAGTGTGGGTACATGGGTGAGGAGAAAATTACAGCTAAACACAAGCACCGCAAAAAAACAGGGTACAAAAAGAAAAAATAAGCCCGGTCCTTAAGGGGTTAATCCCCAAAGGACCAGCTGACATCATGTCAGTGATTCTCTTGTTAACGCCTTCGAGACAATGGCTGATTTTATTTTTTGTACCATTCGTGACAATGGCTGTAACATTTATGCAGTGCTTGTGTTTAGCTGTAATTTTCTTCTTTCCAGTTTACTGAACCCACATATAGTTTTTTTTTTTTGTTTTTTTCTTTTAAGAAATACCCAATGTTTTTAGGTTTTTTGCTTTTTTTTCCAGCACATTACAGGGCAATAAGTACAAGTAGCATTTTGCTATTTCGAAACCATTTTTGTCAAATGTGGTAATTCTTCCTCCATCTGCCATTTCAGGTATCTTTGAAGCTGGCCAATGCAATTTACCCCATCAAACCATATATTTTTGAAGACTAGACACCACAGAGTATTTCAAACGCTAGTATTTTAACTTTCCGTACACTAATTCTACCACCAGTCAAACTTTGCGGAAGTAATTTTTTTGCATTTTTTTTGGTTCACTGGCCGACAGCACGCCATACTCCAACAGTGTGTACGGACACATAAAAATCTTACGTACTGCCTTTTATATTGAGTCGTCAGCCGCACCTAAGGTCGGCTCATTATTCCAGTCTGGCCCTGATCCCCGTAGTAGTAGTAATACTGCATTGGTTTAGGAAGGGAATAGTAACAAAAGTAGTGTTTAACATGTATAAACTACATTGCAAAAAAAAACCCAGGATAGTTCTACAAAAAAACCTAAGTCTGATTAATAGTAATTGAATTCCCAAACTAAATGAGTCAAAGGTCAGTGTTTATTATTACACTTTGAAGACTGCGTTTACTGTGCATGGCAAATATGGCCAATGGAGGCATAGCTATAGTAACTGGGCCACCATGGAGTAACTGGGCCACCATGGAGTAACTACACAGATCATCTATGTTTATTCTGCTTTATTTTATGAGGTGGGGGGATAAATATTCGATCCAAAGAATAAGTTATAGTCACCATTGGTAAATCCTTACCATCACTAAGCACTCACGCATCACACCTCCAAAACAAAGTTTGTAGTCTTCCCACGAGCATTCTGGAGGCAGGCGGCAAGGGTTTTCGCCCTCCTAATTCTTACCTTTCAGGCCCTAATCCCTGAAGTAATTAGTATTACAGCCGTCCAGGTAGCAAGGAGAAAACGCGCGCGAGTTAAAATACAGGCCAAAATTAAGCATGCCATTATTTTCAAAAAAAAAAAAGCGGATAAATAACGAGCAGCGCACATTCGCAAGCCGCCAGACTGATTATTTCGCCGAAAGCAGCATCCTCCTCCACCTTCCTGGTCTCCTTAACTCCTCCTATGTTACGGGTCACCGTGACGTATTAAGTCGAGAGCTTCCATTTCCATCCTAGGCACTGTTCTATTTCTGTCATACCCTTCAGCTGCTGTCAGTAATCACAGTCTACATGCAGGTCTTCGCAACAGGAGCGGGCATGGCCGGCACCACGTCCTCTTCCACTGCATGGTACTTGCGCTGAGCTTCCGCCTGGCAGCGCTGTTTGGAGCTGGGGGAACTTTGTACTGGTGAGGGTTTCTTCAAGGTGGGGGTACTTACACGGCAGGGCTTGGAGCCGGACATAAAGCGCCAGGACCATCTAATAAAGCATTGTCACTACTGGGCTGCACGGAGCAAACCAGATTCCAGGGTAAGATATAGTTTGTGTCGGAATGGAGAAGAGAGTCGCTGGTTATTGATTTGGGCCAACATGTAATTTGTGGATGAGGCCGGAATGGTCTAACTGGAGAATCTCCAGTATATCGAGAGGTGTGATTATTGACCCAAAACTACTGTATGAGTGATGGTAACCAACTTTCTTATCTATCTGGAGATTTTGCAGTAGCAGAAGTGTAACCCCCACTTGTTGCCTGGGTACATTTTAGAGCAATTTTACTTTTGGTGAAATAGTTTACGTTTCTGTGTTTGTATATAATGTTTACTAACAAACACAATACTAAACACACTCTTACATATTGTAAAATTATTCTATTTGCAATTTATGTGATTTGTAGTTGGAAGAGTGGTGAACAAGTAGGATCTGGACTATGTCTCGGTGTTGTACTAACCTACTATGGGATGTAAGAAAACGTTCTCTTGGCTTGGATGATCCCAATGTGGTCCGTATCAACTATTTGGGTAAGTGTATACGTTCTGTAGGTCAACCTTTTTTTGGAAGGTCCCTTTATGATTGGGCTAAATAAAATGTTTTCTGGCCACAGAATTGCGTGTACTGTCTGAGCTTTTGAGCAGCGCTGTTATGTTTACAAACAGAAATGAAATTTGATATTCTCCAGTAGGGCTAGTTAGCCATGGGAGGGAGCTCAGTCTATGGAAAATAAAGTCAATCGGTTACCAGTTCATGTTTTGTTTTTTTGTGCATATCCCTTTTTTCATCGTTTAAAGAAACTTACAATACTATGGTATTTTATATGCTGCTTGACAAAAGAAACGTCTTAAACCAGTAGAGAAAACTTTTCAGCTGATTGACATTATGCATTGTGAACAGCCAAATCTGGTAAGTTTCTTCCCCAAGACCAAATCGGCCCTGCATTAATGCCTTGTTGCATCCAAATATCATGTCATCAATTTAACAGTGGCATTTTGTTGGACCTTTTTGGTCCAGTTGCATGAGAACCATGCCAGGGTTGGACTTTCACAATGGATAGTTAGCTGAAATGAATGTTTTATGATGATAAATACAAGCTTGCTATTTGCGATTAAATGGTTAATTAGACCTATCTAAAGCAATGACATTAATTGGTAAAAACACCAGCTATTGGTAGTGTTAATAAATCAATGTAATGATGCTAGAAGCCCTGTAGGATATACACAGTGGTCCGTAGATTATATTGTTTACAGGGTATAAGGGCTTATCAATCAAAAGATTTAATGTTTTGGTGTGTGGACTGCTTTGTTAAATGAAATATTCAGTGTCAAGAAAAGGACTGCGAAATAACATTTCGATGGGGAAAACAGTCTATATAGAAACAAAGGACAGAGATGAAGTGAAACATTAGAGGATGGCAGTACCATATCCATGTTTGTCGTCCGGTCAAATTTGTGAGTGAACGCACTCCCTTGGCTGAGAAGCAGTCAAACTTTGTAATGTAAAACACATTTTTTAATGCCAGATGACAAATTATATATGACACTTTGGGCCCAATTTGGACATTTCCACTTAGGGGTGTACTCACTTTTGTTGCCAAGGTTTAGACATTAATGGCTGTGTGTTGAGTTATTTTTAAGGGGACAGCTAATTTACACTGTTATACAGGCTGCACGCTACTTTACATTGTAGCAGAGTGTCATTTCTTCAGTGTTGTCACATGAAAAGATATAATAAAATACTTACAAAAATGTGAGGGGTGTACTCACTTTTGTGAGATACTGTATGTGTGTGTGTGTGTATACCACATTTGCCCGAATATAGGCAGCACTTTTTTCCCCCACTTTAAATCTTTGAAGTGGGGGTGCGGCCTATATTTTGGGTCTAGCGCCCGACGCCCAGGACATGCAGTTCCGGGCGCCGGGCAGGCTTATGATACAGATCCCCCGCAGCGGTGCAGGGGACCTGCATCCTACCCTCCTATCCGATACGCTCAGACAGCCTCCCACGGGGGTAGTGCCGGCACGGGAGGTTGTCCAAGCGGAGGTTGTTTATGCTCGCATCGCCGCAGCCGGTGAACGTCTGTGCGATGTACCTTAACTATCTTCCTTGCCGGTACTTCCCACGACGGAAATGCCACCACCAGAAGTTGAATACGCGTTATGCTTAGATGTCCCCCGCCGGCCCCGCAATACCCCGTGGAGTCTGCACCGGTAAGTCTGGCGAGGGGGGGACATCTTGGGGACAGAGTGTCAGCATATCTCGGGGGGGGTGTAGAGTGGCAGCATATCTCAGGGGGGGCACATCTTGGGGACAGCGTTGCAGCATATCTCGGGGGGGGCAGAGATTTTTTTTTTTTTTAAAAAGCACCTAACTTTTAGGGTGTGGCCTATATTCGAGTGCGGCCTATATTCGAGCCAATACGGTATATATACACACAAACATTTGACTGTAGATTGCGACTCCTACCTTTTTATTATGCTCTAAGTGAATCATTTCACACATTAACAATGCATTTAGTTGTGTTTACCTTAAGCGCTTCCAAAGCCTGGCCCAGTCTGCACCCTGAATGCATTAAAAGGGGACATCATATCCTGGCACACAGCGCCTTTTAATGCAGTCTTAAGATCTCATCTGGGCTTGTCTCTGGTAACAGTGGCATCTGCTGTTTACAAAAAAAAATTAAGCTAGTAACCACCATACATGGTGTTGGCTATTTGGCCTGTCTCATAGACTTGTATCTAGATTTCAAGGAGCATTACAGTGCTAATGCAGCCTCACCAATGAAAAAAACATGTTATTTTACTTTGTATGTTCTCTTAATTTGGCTAAAAGAAAAAAAAAAATATCCTACTTTTTTGGTGACTTTTTCACCAAACTGGTGATGCCCCTGGTATTTTAAGGCTAGTGGCCACCTGATGATATCCGTGTCATCAGCGCCACATGCTACTTTCTTCTACTTATGTTGCTGGGCATATACAGCATTTGCATTTGTCTGGTTTGCCAGATGGCCAATCCATGCCTGCAACTTGCCTTGGACAAACGGTGGATGGTCTTGTATCTGATTAAAAAGAAGATAAATGCCCTTGTCACTGACAACAGGGGATACATGAAGGGCATTAGGTATGTATATTTGGCTTGAGGGAGACTGATGATCCAGAATTTTCTTGGAGCTTGGTTGTGTTTGATTTTAGATGATATTTGATTGATCAGGGCTGCAAGGATGGAATGATTGGGTTTGGGGATGGTATGCCATTTGAAGGTGTCATACTGATAGGATAAGGCATGAGCCTTTGCGTTCCTGGTACATAGTCTGGACATAATTAGAAAGTTAAACTATAAAGAAATTATTTTTTTTTCAACGATAGCCATGTTCACCTTTGGTATAAAGGGGGTGATCATAGCAATCTTTAATTCCCTTATGTGAATGGGATGGTATGCGCCACTTAAATCAAACTGGTGTTTTTTATTTTTTCTGAGATCCCCCCCCCCAGCCCTGACTACTGGTTGTGTTTCTTCAGAAATCAAATATTAACTACAGCTACACAGATAGGGGTTTACCTTTTAGGGAACAGCCAAGCTTCATTGGAAGCTCTGTTTTTTTCTTATCAAAATCCTAAAGAAAAATGTTCTCCACTTTAGTGTAGTATAGTAATATAGGGTAAAAAAACCAAATTATTTTTAGAAACAGTACAGTTTTGATATATTTTTATGTTTTCCTATGTAAAAACACAGTTGCCCTATGATCAGTGTGAAATTATGTAATAGGGCAATAGTTACTGCACTTTTTCTTATAGAAATCACCACTTTTTTATTTCATATTGAGTGTTTGTGTGTTGTCTGGATAATAAGGGCTTTCTAACATGTCTAGTTCTGGGGACTAAGGATGCAAATTTAAACATGGTCATCAAATTTCTTCATTTAGAGTTAAATTGTGTGTCCACACTTATACATTTCCTTCTAAATCTTTTTCTTGTTTTGTTTCTCATATATATTATACATACATATAATATACAGTATATTTTATTGATGTATTTTTATCTGAACTAATGCTTTTTTTGTCTGGCCTTCAAAATAGGAAGAAGAGAATTTGTACAGAGACTAAAATTGGAAGCTACCCTATGTGTGCATGATGGCTGTGTAAGTATTTATAGAAACAAAACATGAAAATATTAAGTGAATGACTAAAATACTGTAATATTTTTAAAACATAACTGCCTTAGTTAAAGTGGCAAAATGGCACTTTATGAAGGGAAAGCTGTCACAGTTAATGTGTACGCATTCCACTCCTTCAACAGCAAATTTATCTTTTTTTATAATACATTTATTCATATAGCTCCGGTATATGTGATAGTGGAAAAAAAGACTATTTACAATGACATAACAAATGTTAAAAACACTGGTACAGAAGGAGGAGAGACCCCTGCTCTTGCAAGCTTACAATCTATTTGGCGGTTGAGGGGGCAAGTGAGACTATAGGAGAGGACCGCTTGATGAGTTGATTGAAGCGAAGGTGATATGGAGAGGTCTGTTGATTTTGCAGGTGGCTTATTTAGGATGTTAGATTTAGATTGATTTAGCTTGTTCAATCTGGTTTTCCATTTCATAAGCTTTGTTGGCCATGTGTTCAACAACCAACAACATACCGTATTTGCTCGATTATAAGACGACCCTGATTATAAGACGACCCCCCAAAATCTGAATATTAACTTAGGAAAAAAAGAAAAAGCCTGAATATAAGACGACCCCAAAGGAAAAAAGTTTTACCAGTAAATGTTAATTCATGTAAACTATTTTTTTTAATAAAAGCTATGATTGAGAAAAAGATTTTTTTGTTTTTATTTCTTGTATTTTCCAACCTGTCCCCCAGTTACGCACATCTGACCCCAGGCTTGCCACTCCAATATGGCACTGTGGCCCATGATATGCCTTTTAACCCTCTATATGCCACTGTGCCCCATGGTATGCCTTTTGACCCCCTATGTGCCACTCTGCCTCCAGAAATGCCTTATACCCCTATATCCCATTCTGGCATTTAGGGGGTTAAAATGCATATTATGGGGCAGAGTGGCATATAGGGAGGTATAAGGCATTTCAGGAGGCAGAGTGGCATTAAGGGAGTTAAAAGGCATTGTATAGAGCACTCTGCCTCCAGAAATGCCTTATACCCCTATATGCCACTCTGCCATTTAGGGGGTTAAAAGGCATATTATGGGGCAGAGTGGCATATAGGGAGGTATAAGGCATTTCAGGAGGCAGAGTGCTCTATTAAATGCCCCCTTAATGCCCTATGCCCCCATTTAACACACACACACCCTATAGCCCCATTTAACTAACACACACACACACACACACTCTCTCTCACCCCCCCTCTCTCACCCCCCTTCCCCCGTTCTCCCCCCTCTCTTACCGGTGCTTCCAGCCGGGGCAGCGGGTTGACGTCGCCTTCTGCTGCAGCCGGAAGGAGGTGTGGCTAGCAGCGGGGGTTTGTATGCGTCCGTCGCGTATACTTTCCCCGGCTGTCAGAGATCAGAATTCCCCGCACCGGTGCGGGGAACTCTGATCTCTGACAGTCGGGGAAGGTCTATGCGACGGACGCAGACAACCCCCGCTGCTAGCCACACCTCCTTCCGGCTGCAGCGGACGTTGTCTACGCGGATCGCGTAGACTTCAACCCGCTGCCCCGGCAACACAGCAGGAAGCACCGGTAAGTGTGTGTATGATGGGGGGGGGTGAGACAGGAGGATCCAGGTCCCCTGCAGCGGTGCGGGGGATCTGGATCTTAGTCTCCTAATCAGACCTCTATTTGAGGTCTGATTAGAAGACGACCCCGATTAGAAGACGAGGGGTATTTTTCAGAGCATTTGCTCTGAAAAAAACCTCGTCTTATAATCGAGCAAATACGGTATTTATTTACCATACTATATTGTTTTTTTTTTCTTCCTGCACTTTCATATTCAGTATTTCTGTGTTTTTGTGTAAATTGAAACACGTGGTCATACTTGCTTTTTGGAAGAATGGAAAATTGTACCCCCCCACACACTTTATTTTAACAGGTTATTTTATTTACACTGCCCTTACATACAACTTCCCATACAAAAACCTCACACATATACTTAAACATTGCCTTTACACACTCCTGCCCTTACACACATATGCACTGCCCTCGGCTAAACATAGTGGTGGCTCTTTAATGTTTTGGGGCTGTTTTTCTGCCAGAGGACCTGGACTTTTTGTTAGTCTATGATGCCATGTGTCCTATCAAATATCAACCAATATTAAATGAACACCTGACTGCCTGCTTAAAATTGGCCGTGGTTGGATCTCCCAGCAGGACAATGGTCTAAGACATACATACAAATCAACACAAAAATGGTTTACTGTAGAGCTGAAACAACGAATCGATAAAATCGATAATAATCGATAACGGAAATCATCGATAACGATTTCCGTTATCGATTAATCGAGTGATCAATTCGTTGTTGGAGCACTCGGCTCCTTTTACTTACCTCCGCGAGCGTTCCCCGCTTCTGCTACACGCTCTGCAGTCTCCGCCTTCTAGCTACGTGACGGATGTGACGCGGACCGGAGGTAAGTATTCTTCATGTCTATGTGCACGGATCGCACAGAGCCACTCGCACAGAGCGAATCGCTCTGTGCGAATGGAGCCACTCGCACAGAGCGGTTCGCTCTGTGCGAGTGGCTCCACTCGCACAGAGCGGTTCGCTCTGTGCGAGTGGCTCCATTCGCACAGAGCGGTTCGCTCTGTGCGAGTGGCTCCACTCGCACAGAGCGGTTCGCTCTGTGCGAGTGGCTCCATTCGCACAGAGCGGTTCGCTCTGTGCGAGTGGCTCCATTCGCACAGAGCGGTTCGCTCTGTGCGAGTGGCTCCATTCGCACAGAGCGGTTCGCTCTGTGCGAGTGGCTCCATTCGCACAGAGCGGTTCGTGAGTGTGGGTGCAGGGCAGAGTGGGGGTGGGGGTGCAGGGCAGAGTGGGGGTGGGGGTGCAGGGCAGAGTGGGGGTGGGGGGTGCAGGGCAGGAGACTGGGTGCAGGGCAGAGTGGGGGTGGGGATGCAGGGTGTGAGTGTGGGTGCAGAGCAGAGTGGGAGACTGGGTGCAGGGCAGAGTGGGGGTGGGGATGCAGGGCAGGGTGTGAGTGTGGGTGCAGGGCAGAGTGGGTGCAGGGCAGAGTGTGAGTGTGGGGGCAGGGCAGAATGTGGGGGCAGGGCTGGGTGCAGGGCAGAGTTAGAGACTGGGTGCAGGGGCACAGTGCAAAGTGCTGGGTGCAAAGTGCCAGTGCTGGGTGCAAAGTGCCAGGGCTGGGTGCAAAGTGCTGGGTGCAAAGTGCCAGGGCTGGGTGCAAAGTGCAAAGTGCTGGTGCAAAGTGCTGAATGCTGGGTGCAAAGTGCTGGATGCAAAGTGCCAGGGCTGGGTGCAAAGTGCTGGGTGCAAAGTGCCAGGGCTGGGTGCAAAGTGCTGGGTGCAAAGTGCTGGGTGCAAAGTGCTGGGTGCAAAGTGCTGGGTGCAAAGTTCTGGGGCAAAGTGCTGGGTGCAAAGTGCAAAGTGCTGGGGCAAAGTTTCTTGAACAGTAATAGTCCACCTCTTTTCAGAATGTTTGGGGTTATTTTGTTTCATAAATATTGTGTTTGGGTTCTTGTACTTTGAAAATATTGTTTTTTATTACATCATAACAAAATAAGAATGTTAATGTAAATTTTAAGTTGTTTTTTAACATCCAGTTCATTAAATTCTTTTAAATAAACGAAAAATTTGCATATTGTTTTTTTTTATCCGATTAATCGATTAATCGAAAAAATAATCGGCCGATTAATCGATTATTAAAATAATCGTTAGTTGCAGCCCTAGTTTACTGACCACAAAACCATGGCCAACCCAGTCACCTGACTTGAACCCCATAGAAAAACTGTGAGGTAAACTGAAGAGGAATGTCCACCATTGTTTATCTTGAAATTTGAAGGATCTGGAGAGGTTCTGTATTGAGGAATGGTCTTCGATACCTTGTCATGTATTCTCCAATAACGCCTGATGAGGTTGGCAAAGGGAGATAGCACAAAGCATTGACTAAAAGGGTGCCACACACATAAATGTAACCTTTTTTTTTTGTTGTATTTACAATTGTTTTAAGTCTATGAAAGAGTATTTTTGTGTATTGTTGTAACGAAAAGATCAAAATGTTTAATAAACAATAAAGACAATGTTTCACAGCCTACTTTGCTCATATTTACCAAGGGTATCAGTATTAGTGGAGGGTGCTGTACACTGCCCATACACACGTATACTGGCTCATAGCTTACAGCAGGGCTTGACAAATTTGTTGTGAATCTAGGCGCCAGCTAAAAAAGTTAGGAGCCAGGATTTTTTTTTTAAACTAACAGTTGGTTAGGAGTGATCTGATCATCATCAGCCCACTTACTAAACTCACAGCATTTGACCTGGAAGCACCCTGGACTTTCAGGTCAGTGCTGTTTTTTGGGGTTTTTTTTTAAATTATTTCTTTTTGATATATATATTTTTTTAACACTTTCAATGCTGATGTTCCATTGGAGCACAGCATTGACTGATATTTAGTCCCCACAAGCTTGTGGGGACAAATGTTAACCCCTGCAATGCCACGAATGTGCTATAGACAATTGTGGAATTGAAGGGGTTAACACTGCACTGTCTCTCTCAGGGAGCGATCAGGCAGCAGGGGGGTGTTGGGGCTGGTCTCCACACTCATGTGGAGAGCAAAGAACCCTCTCCCCCTGTCACTGAAGCTGCCTCTGGCAGCTGGGAAGCAATTGCTGGTCTATAGACCAGCCATTGCAGGGGGGAGTCTCTGATGACTGCTGTATAGGCTTCCATGCCTACAGGAGTCATCAAAGGGCTTGTGGGGGCTCGTTTTTGCTGTTGCTGGTCTGCCTGGACTTCCAGGCAGACCACCAGCAGCAGAGCCCCTTGAAAAACGGGAATTAACCCCTAAATGCCGCGATCGCGGCATTGAAGGGGTTAACGCTGCCCTGTCGCTCTCATGGAGCGATCAGGCAGCAGGGGGATGTTGTGTGGGGACCCAATCAACACTGAACCCCCTTTCCTGAAGCTGCCTGTGGCAGCTGAAAACGCTACTGCAGGTTTCCCTGCAATCGCGGTTTCAGCCTACAGGATCACTCCATGGGAGTGATCACAGGCTCGGGGGCGGGCTCTGAGTGGCTGTGCTGTCTGCCCAGACTCCTGGGCAGACAGCAGCAGCAGCGCCCCCTCGTGGTGACACGGGGGCATTTTTTTGTGGATGTAAGAGGCTGACAAACTCCTAGGCGCCAGGACAAAATTCTGAGTCGCCATGGCGACCTGTCGCCTGGGATTTGTCGAGCCCTGGCTTACAGAACTCCTTTCTCCTCATCGCTTACCTCCTTTCTCCCCATCTCTTAACCTTTCTTCTTTCTTTCTACATTATCCCTCTCTTACGCTCCCATGACAAGGAATAAGGAGAGCAAGGACTGTGTCTGTCCCTTCAGACCTCTCATTTGTCACACCCTGGCAGTGCTCACCACGATTGATGCTGAGGGCCAGGACATGTTGTGATCATCAAGCAGCGGGCGCCCCCTCACGTTCTTCAGCTCTGTGGGACAATCCTAAAAAAAAGGAAATTAGCGATTCATATTTTGAAAGGTATTATTAGGGTGTACCCCAATAAAGGGAGGCTAATTTAGAGAGAACATTGGTAGATCTTCTACTAAGCACCCCCCTTTTCAGAAGACTTATTGCTACAAAGATATGGTGAAAAATGGATGTTTGAAGTTGTCACTGGTATCATTTAGAGCAGGGGTCTCCAAACTTTTCAGGGCAAGGGCCATATTGCATATTTTTCAGATAAACGGAATATCATTATGGTACAGATCAACTGAGAAACATACATGAGAAACACTTTTTTTTAAAAAATATCCATTTAATATACAATTAATGGTATTGGAGTGACTTTGTATATTTAAGGTGTTAAATGTTATGTGTGCAGACCTTATCACACACCCACCCACATTGTGTCATCTCCCCCAACCACCATATTCATACCTCTCCATACCCAGCATTTTGTTCCCTTCATACCCTATACTAGCATGCCCTGATTCTGTCACAATTTACCCTGAACCGGTCAACAGAGTAGGTTTCCATTGGCAGGAAATAATTTAAAAAAATAAAAAAAAGTGAGGTATCCAAAGGTTTAATGTGAAAAACCAGGTTAGGTGTAACAGGTCTAACACGGTCCAACAGCAAGGGAAAAGGTCTGGTATACAATCAATCGAAATAGTAAGAACAACAGGTTTAGAGAGTAGAACCAGCTGATACGTGAGCAAAGTGTATAGGTAGGTCTGGGGTAAATCCCTCCTAAATTTGGGGCCTTTGTGACGTCCTCCCCAAATAAAATAAAAAAAAATGCGTCTTCATGGCAACCCTGCTTCTTGCTTCCGTTGGCAAGGATGTGACCCCACGGTAAGCCTGCTTCCTTCCATGTCTGCACAGATCTCTTTTATGGATGCAGGTGCAGCCACACACATTCGGTCAACAGAGTAGATGCCACTGGACAAGTTTGTTTTTGTATATAAGCTGGAATTATTTAATTAGTTCCTAGGATGTTTACATATATGTAATAGATTGTAAGCTTGCAAGAGCAGGATTCTTTTAAATTGTCAAATAGCCATTTAAATGAATGTAATGCAATAGTAGACATTTGCAAATTGACCAAAAAACATTCCTAATTTTCCAGTTAATTTTTGCCCCATACATTTTTGGGTAACAAATTTAGTTCCCTTCCCATTCAGTTTGGCTGACAATTTGGGGGCATTTTAAATTCTGGAACAAAATGTGTTGCCCACATTCACTCACACTGTCACTGACTTTCTCATTCAAGTTCACGCTCTGTCACGCTCTCTAAATGTTTCCCTACTCTGGTGATCACGTCCGTATCTTCTTTCTTTTATCTTCGGTTCTTGATCTGGTATCTTCTTTCTGCGTCCAAATCTCCATGGACATAACCTGACAATTTCCGCTAAAATGGCAACGCTGAGGTGACATCCTCTCCCGATTGGAGGATTGGGAGAGGACGTCACCACAAGTGCTGTCATATTACCCTCGGTTTGCGCTTTCGGTGATGTCCTCTTCCCCGATTGGAGGATCAGGTCTTTTGGCGGTAGTTACGCTGGGGTAAGTGTTATGTCCATGGGGATGAGGAGGAAAGTAGCAGATTAAGGTAGAAGATGAAGCAGAAGTGGCCAGCAGCGAAGGCAGGGAAACATTCAGGAAGCATTAGAGTATGTGTAAATGTGGGCCAAAGAAAATCATGAGCTTTTTGCTTTTTTTTTTTTCCTACATACAGATCGCCGAAATTCAGTAAATTTGCAATTCAAATGAATCTGAGTGCACATGTCTATGTGATAGTGTATATATGTAGAGAATGTATCCTGGATGGTTGGATGTGTACCATGTACATACAGCTGTTTGTATTTTGGTACACACATAAATGGTTTATAGTAAATACTGGTAGCAATGGACCTTTTTGTGCACAAGCCAGAACTCTACTTTGCTGACATACAAATGCACCAAACATCAAATATTTGCTCATCATTGTCCGTGTGTCATCTCTAGAACCTGATCATCGATATTCTGATTTTATATTGTGTGATTTGTAAAGGTGCATTTAAAATAAAAAAGTAACTTTTAATTTGTGCATTATAAACAAATGTGTTTGTACTTTTGCTTGAGAATTAGATACTTTCAAAGTAAAATTGACTGCAATCTATTCCTAAAACAATGAATTCACATTTATTTAAGGACTCTTCAAAACAGTAACAATCAATGTTTCTGGACAGGGAAGTTAACATGTTATCAGACACCATTACACATTTGCGAAATGCAAAACTAAAGTTCTGATTAAATAGCTGGAAAGGCAGCCCTGCTGCTCTAGATCCTGATATAACGGTGCATTGATTATGGGCCCAATCAAGGATCTTTAATTAAATAAATCTTAACATAAATATAAAAGCCTTTTGGGCAAACACAAAATTGTAAGAGAGATGATGTTGATCACATGGTGAATTATTCTTCACAGTAAACCACCCGTAAGTGGCAGTCAAAGGTGTTTAGGTGCCTTGTAACTCTCTGTGACACGTTGTTGCACTATTGTTTGTCATTTGCCGTTGACTTTTTTTCTCCGTTACTTACATTTCTCCCATAACTATACACCATTTTACTCTTGGCTTATATTCTTTAAAAAATTACAGATTGTTACCGGTTTCTGCAGCTCTGTTATAATAAGAAGAACTTCTTGTATTTCTTTATTATTGTTTTATCTTTTTGAACAGGTAAATTCAATTTCATGGAACAATACAGGGGAATATATTTTATCAGGATCAGATGATACGAGTTTGGTCATTAGTAATCCCTACAGTAAAAAAGTAAGTTAACTCTATTTCATACTTTGTACATTCTAAAGTGGTAGAGAACATTTATGTTATTTTCCTCCAAATATGCCCTGCATAACTTTGAGATTGATGTCTGTGCCAACTTCAGAACAAACTTGGCCAGTTGGTGTGTATTAGGATGTCACATGGTAGTATCTTGGGCTTTCCCATGTGGCTTGGTGAAAAAGAGGAGGATTCTCTCTCAAGTGAGCTATAGATCCCCCACTAGGCCATAAGAAAATCTGGGGCCAAATATGAATTACAATCCTTTTCTCTCTAGTCCCCAACCCATTTTACTTATTCCTGTAGATCTCTAGTGGTGACCTACATGGTTGGCTGCAGGCTCTGGAAAGACCCTCTGGGTGCCCCCATCTTGTTAGAAGCTGTATGTCTCTAAAAGGTGGTCGTTTGAAACTCTCCTATTAGCGATCAAACGGTGACCCTGACTTTTTTGCGTCACCGAATGCCTCTATATGCACTGGTTAAGCTATCAAGGATTGTCTCCCAAGTATTTTTTTAGCTGCCATAATTAAAAGGAATATAGCCTTTCATTATAGCGAATATGACCACTCTTAGGAGACCCCTGCATTTTCTTTGGGTGTTGCTGGATGCTTTAATGTCATTGATTGTGTTCTACGCTCGTTTAACCCCATGACGTGCCAGACATTAAACTGTCCCTTTTAATCAGAGTGTCAGGCTGGGTGATTTAAAATTGAGCCATTCAATTTTATACCACAAGAAAGTACGAATCATGGTGTTTGTGGTAAGATAACAGAATATATACAAATGGCCAATAGGCAGCTGCCTCCGTTGTTATGCAAAAGCTTGAACTGCATCGATTTCTGTGGTGCTAGTACTCTGCAGTCTTGTTTGTGAGTAAAAACATTGTAATAATCTAAGAGAAGAAAGACAAATCTAGACAGCGTTCTGCTTAGTTTGATAGTGGTTTGAATTAAGTAATATCTAGCCATTAGATAAAAAAAACATTCTTTTGAACCAACTAATAAAATGTTATAAAAGTTATTTTTAGAATATCGGTTAAAACAAGGAAGTATAAACAATCCACAGCTTCATAGTATTTGTTTTATTGACACAGGTTTTGACACGCATCCGTTCAAGTCACAGGGCAAACATTTTTAGTGCAAAATTTATGCCACTCACCAATGATAAGCAAATCATATCCTGCTCTGGAGATGGAGTCATATTTTACACAAATATCGAAAAAGACATGGAAACAAACCGACAAAACCAATTTACTTGCCACTATGGAACTGCTTATGAGGTATGTGACAATCCGAACTGCGTTTTGCACACATTTTATTTCTACAATATACTTTCTGGGTTTCAGCTGCAGCGTAATCATCACAGTGTGTTATGTTGAATAAAAGAGCTGTAAACTATATATTTTTAATGTCCCTTTAAAATGTAAATCATATGGTGAAAAGTAAGGTTTGTATAGAATTATAGAACTAATTCTTTTGCGTTAAGAAGGATGTTCTTAAAGAAATTGCAAAGTTTTTCAATGATAAATATTTTGCGGTGCTAGGTCAATATTTGTATATATATGTTACTGCCCCATTTTAAAGGTACTCCTAGTGTATATAGGTGGGAGCTCTCTGGATTTAATTTGAGGGTTTAAGGATGTTTTTGGGTACGAATATGTTTTAAAAGAAAATGTTTTTTGTAATTAGCGTTGCAAGTTTCATCAGTCAGTGTTTTTTCTGTCTTATTAACTGTTGTTGTTAAACAACATTCACAAAAAACCTGATTAGGTAAGTAAATCATTGATTACCTAAATTATTGGGTTGTTTGTATTTGTTAAGCCTTTACACTACTCAGTCTTTTATTTCTCTGACACCACTGACTTTGAATAGCTCTTTCTGTCTTAAGAACACAACAATAAAACTATAAGCTGTAGAATTTATCTATATGTGTTTTAAATACTAATACAAATGAAGCATTTTTAGTTTAAGAGAAGGAACAGTAGCATTGCTAATTATACCCAATCCTAATTCGGAGTATGGAGTATGTTTGGTATGTAGGCATTTTCCTGAAGTTGTGAGATATACTATCCATCTAACCTATAATTTGTTTTAAATTAGTTCTCTGCTGTTAGATAGTTTTGAAGATGTTGTTATAGTGTAATCGCAAGTATGTAAACCATCTCGACAGGCTCAGTCGAATTTATATAAAACTATAAATAAAGAATACACGAAGGGACTATTTCAAATACAGGAACTTTTGCATGATTGTCCTTAAGTTGAGAGTTACTGTGTTTTCAGTACACTAATAAATAAAGCTAAGTTTGTGGAAAAACACAGGATATGCATGATTATGTCCCTATCAAGCAGCTTTGTGCCAGTTGGTAACCCCTTAAGGTCCAGAACTATTTTACACCCACGGGACCTGAGCAATTTCAGTATTTTCGCTATGTGTTTCTTCGACCCTAAACTTGCAAACAACCACAACAAAAATATTTTTTTTCCCCTTTCGGTTTATGAGGGCCAGTCACTTACACGCTGCACTATTTTTATTTTTATAAATATATATATATTTTTTAAATGACTTTGGTTTGGGCAACAGAGCTTTTGAGTTCCAAAAGGAAACGAGAATGCACACATTGTAACACCGACTAATCTGAATCCGAGTGACAAATTAGCCCCAGAAAACGCAATAACCTAAAACCCTGGGGTGGGCAAACGAACGAACACAGCACAAATGGGAGAGACCATCGTAGTTACAGCCCCCACCCTGGAGTGCCACAATAACCCAACAGTAGAACCAAGTATTTGTGTATTTGGAATGTTTGTCATCTGCCAAAAGGATTAGCTTTTGAATTTATGTAATCTACTCTACCTTCTGCACCCCCGAAGAGGGCGTGTAATTGGCTGATGCCAGTGGGCTGTTACCAGCTACTTGGCTACATTCATTAGGTGAACCAGCAGGGGAGGGTTTGTATGAAGTGACGGATCATGGGAAAGATGCCACGAGTAGAACTCTGGAAACAACAACTGCAGAGTGTCCTCTATCAGGGACCCCATGGCTGTATGGGTCCCCTGCCTAAATGGGCGTATAAATGTATACTCCTACTAGATATGCAAAAAGGTGCACTACTTTATGTATTTTTTTAACTGCTTTCTTTTTATAGAATAGAGCAACATGGTCTTTGTGTGGTACACCCAATTATGTCTTTTAAATGAAAAAAATATTTTTACTCACTCTGCTCACCTTTCCTGCGCATCACACTTTCATCAGGTAGCAGGGCTCTACAGCCTTGCTTTCTTGATCCAACATTGAGATCAATGCACCAACTTATTTGTGTCTTCCCCTCTACATAGTGTCATGATGACACACTTGTATTAATGTCATTGTGTCCTGTGCGCATGATGTCATCATGTACCTTTTACAGTATTGTGATGCTTGTTTCAGTTAGTGGCATTTGGCTTAGCATTGTATGTTTGAATCTGTCAGTGTGGCAAAGAGTGGTCCTTGTGGGGTAATTGGACGCGTGAGTGTGGTTGTGTATTTTGAGTTTGGCTTAGTGATCAGTGTGAGTATGCATCTTAAAGGCAAAAGGTGGTTAAAATGAGTTTGCGTCAGGCCATTGTCTTATAACTGTCCCCTTTTTAGGACCCTCAAAATTGTAAAAGATATGGAATTTTTTGGCAATGCTATTTACACTACATAAATATATTGCTTTGCATATTAGTAAAATATTTATAATGCTGTTTAGGATGATGCAGGCATCCTTTAAAGGAATACAGTAATACAGTACAATTCAGCACCACTGCATAAAGTGACCACCTAGCAACATAAAAGAAATGAGAAGCTATGTAGACATCATACAGACCATTAGTTGATCTTTTCAACTAGACCAGTGAGAAGGAAGTGCATCGTGAAGCCCGATTTCCCCTCCCCACACACAAACACCGCAATCTGCTTCTGATTATGTGGCAGAAGGGCTTCTGCCACACTGAACCTTCACCCTAGGCCAAGTTAGCCTAACCTGGAATAAACTGCATACTTCTAACCTTTTGAAAGAAAAGAAAAAAACTTTGTGTCATATTAATAATTCTCCTTGACTTTTTATTATAATCACCATACCTTGGAATCTCCCTGGGTAGGCTACGCAGAGCTTCCCCTTCTTCTGGGGGAGAGGCTTTGTGTAAGATTGGGGTTAGTCACATGTGGAAGTGGGGCTAGTTGTCCACAGGGCTGGGCTAGCCATATTCAGGGCTATACCCGTGCAGCCAGTAGTGGGTGGGGAATAGGAGGGAAAGTGGGCATGGATCTTACCTAATGGGTATTATTTCATATGTATTTTCCATTGTACAAGCAATTAATTTTTTATAATGTGTAAAAATTCTTATGTCGTATTGCAGATCAATACATTGTTAACCGAAATGTATTGATTCATGAACAAACATTTACTGTGATAAATTGCGTAATTCAGTTGTTGTGACAGTCTTAGATTACCAAACAACATTTATTGTATTGCATGTTGTTACATTTTGAAGTAAACATTATTTCTTCTCTTTTAAATTGCTTTGAACCAATAATACCTCTGTGCTTCCCTTAAATCAAGTAGCAATTATAACATACTTTTTTTCATTTGCTGCTTGTCTTTACTTTTAGACATGGCAAGTCTTTTTTGTTTTTTTTTTATTTTCTGAACTCCTTCCAAATACCATTAGGGGAATTCAAGTCCTGAAACAAATATTTGTCTGCTCAGTTGTCAGCAGTCACTGTCATTTAACATTGTTTGGCAAAGACAAGTTGTCCTTGGGTTATTGCTTGCATATAATTAGTCCAGTAGAAATGTTCTGAATATAATAATTTCTTTTCATGAGTTTTTACTTATGGTAACAATTCTTATTTTTTGTGAGAAAATTGTTCATTTTTGTACCTTATAATCCTGTCAGCCACAATTTCAAAGTACCATATTCAGGATCTAGCAGTCCTTCGAGAAAAGCGTAAGAATATGACTTCAGGTCTCAACTAAATTTAACGTAGTGCCAACACGGTTTTACTTTACTTTACGTTTAACGGGTTTTCACATTGGTGCTTTTATTTGAATTATTAATTTATATATGCTTCTCATCTTCTGCAGAGCTGTAGAATGCTTAAATAGGATATAATACAAACATTGGGACTATATAAAAAAATTAAAAGGTGAGGAGGGAGAGGGCATGTCCGGCTGCCTACATGCCTACAAGGTCTCATCACTACTGTCTGACTTGACGTCACCCGAGCACAAGGTAGTCGAGCTGGAGTAGAAAGCAGCCCTACAACAACAAGCAAGCTTGAACACTCCTAAGACCACTGACAGTTACTTTCGCTATCTAGGAGACCTCAGGGGCCCTCTTGAGGACCAGCATAACAGGTCGAAGGCAGAATATTGGGATTTGCAGGCCCTCCCCCATTGCCCACTTGTGCCCAGAGCGGTCTCTTCACTCCTTTCCCACCCTTGGGATGCCTTTCTATTTGACCTCTAGAGCTGCATCGTTCATTTAGGTCACAAGTCCTACTGTTATATATTTATATAATTACTAGAGGAACTGGTTCAACAGTCTCTTACCCATGCTCTGAATGACAGCCTCAAGACCCTCCAGGGAAAACCTTTTCTTTATTGTGCCCCCCATGATTAGTATAAGTGGCACAGGATTTCTGCCGTTATCCTCTGCGTGATACACTCGTAATTTGCCAGGTGCCAGCCCCATAACACATATACACAACGCATAACCCCCACAACCCATAATTGAAGAGACGAATCCCATTCTCCGCTTTTATTGCTAACCCTTAACGTACCTAACCCCTTCCCTTGTCGGAGGGTTATTTCAGTGGGCGTTTAACTAATGCTGACTCTCCAGGGGATCTATTTGGACCCGGGACCAGCCCCTTCCTGTTTGGGGCTCTAGCAGACAGTTTGAAGAGCAGTGCCTTGCATGCCTTTACGCTCCATAACAGTTCCACATTGGCTGTGTCACATATCACCGTGCGCCCCTACCTCTGTTGTACCTTTGTGCTACCCGGTTCCCAGCCCCACACTTTACCCGCCTCTAAGGGATTGGGCCTGTTTTTGGTAGACGGGGTTGGGAGTCCGGGCACTGGGAGATCTGTTCCGGAGTCCTCATTTAACCTTAACGCCCAATTTTTGAATAGTGTTCTATGATATGCCTTCAGGTCCCAGAGTGGCATATAGGGGGTATAAGGCATATCATGGGGCAGAGTGGTTTATAGGGGGTTAAAATGCATTTCTGGAGGTGTGTGTGTGTGTATATATATATATATATATATATATATATATATATATATATATATATATATATATGTCAAACAGCAATCACACTCCTATCATGCCCAGGCAGCCAGTACATGCTGGAACCTGGGCATGATAGGAGTGTGATTACAGCCTCAGTTTGCCATGCTACCACCTCCTACCTTACACATCCATGCTATCACACACACACACAGAGTATTGTGTAGTATGCTCCTTCTCCGACACGCTGTCTCACCGCCACCAAATGCGGAAGTAGGAAACTGCACAAAATAACAAAATGAAGCAGGCTGTATCTAAAGGTCCACTAAGCGGGGTGTAAAGTGCAATAATAAATGGTAAAAGACACGGTACAAAATATAAAAAGTGGTAATAATGGTATGCTAGTGATATACCAGTATTAGAAGTAGTGAGAAAATAGACTACAAAATAATGGGCCAATATCCACTCACTTTTACAAGATTGTACGCAGGGCCGGCCGAAGACTTAACGGCGCCTGGGGCGAAGTTTAAAATGGCGGCGGAATTTTAAACTTCGCTGACGCCATTATTCCCCCCCCCCCGGTACTTACCTTTAAAGCATCTCCCATAATGCTCCTTCAGCTAAGGGGCTGGCTGAGGAGTATGGGAGATGTGGTCCTGCAGCAGCTGGAGGGCCGCAGTTTGAGCACCCCTGCTTTAAAGAGTCCTGCCGGTGAGTCTCCCTGCTCTGCCACGGTGCCGGTTTGTAATGCTGAGCGCCGGAAATTGACGCCACTTCCGGCGCTCATCATTACAAGCCGGCACCGAGACTGAACAGGGAGACTCGCCGCAGAGGAGAGAGAGAGGGGCGCCGAGCTGGTAAGCGAAAGCTACTCGGCGCCCCTCTGTCACGACCGGGGTACAGGTTCTGGATCCGCGCTGCGGAATCAGCGCCCTCTGGAGGAGAGAGGGCTGCCACCAGGCACAGGAGACACAGATCGTACACCACCAAGAATAATGTAAAGGTGGAACTCAGGAACAAAAATAAATAAATAATAATAACGGTATCCGAGGGGTCAGGCAAAAGAGTAGTCGGGGTCACAAGCAAAGGTCAGGGCAGGCAGCGAAACAACGGAGGTCAGGTTCAAGCAGGAGTCAAAGCCAGAAAGCTTAATCAGGATACAATCACTAGTGAAAGGCAAAAAGGCACTAACACAGGCAATGGTGTAGTGCCAAATGAGGGTTTAAATATCCCTCCAACAATATGGATCCTCCTACCCTCCTAAATAGGGGGAGGAGGAAAAGGAATAAATGTCGCTTTAAGAGCGACATGAATATTCATTAGATGAGCCGTTCGCGCACGACGTAGAGGCGCGCGCCCCGGAATTATCCCGCGAACTCGCCGGGGACGCGCGTCTCGCAGGAGAACGGACCCGGCGGCAGCTCACCGCGACGGCACGAGCAGGGAGCCGGCTGCGCAGGCTGCGTCTCGGCGTCCCTGCTGGCAGCCCGACGGAGGAGGTAACACCCTCTCTCTCTCCTCCACTTCAAAACAAAGAACCAAAAAAAACGCTTGGGGCGGCAAAGTGCCGCCCCTTCTAAAGTGCCGTCTGGGGCAATTGCCCCAGTCGGCTCCATTGTAGGGCCGGCCCTGATTGTACGGATAAGACTATACCATTCACGCCGGAGTTCCTTCTACTTATGACCTATCCGATTTCTTGGTAGAAAAAAATCACTAATATGCCACCTTTTTGACAGCAGCAAAAACACTGATCCCTTTACATTGCCCCTGCCCCTCCCTCATAGAGTGTATCCTTCGGGTGGAGCGCAAGCCTGAGCTGGAGGAGTTGGCCTTCTTGGTTAAGGGGGCAGCCGACAGGTACCGGAACACTTGGTTCCATTGGCTGGAATTCACAGCTGGGCCTCACATCCGATCTCTGCTACGTACTTGGGCTTTTACTGTAATCTATTGTAAGAGCAGCTCCTTGGATCTTCTGTTACTTTTCCTCTTAACTCCCCTCTTCTTTTCCCCAATTCCTCCATGTAGCTCTACATTTGATTGCTACCTCTAATAAACACAGTTTATAAAATGTGATTATTGCCACCTCATGCTTAGGATGTCCATTTAGGGAATCCATTCTTTGCCCCAAAGCAGAAATACAAAAAACATACTTAAATTGTCCACCTGGCTCCTACATTTGTTCATCCATGAAAGCAAATAATTCTGTAGAACATACATAAAAAATGTGTGTTTATTGCATGAAAACTAAATTAAAAAAGAAAACATTTTACTTACAGATTATGACGGTGCCTAATGATCCTTACACCTTCCTGTCTTGTGGTGAAGATGGCACTGTTAGATGGTTTGATACAAGAATGAAGACCAGCTGTACAAAAGAGGACTGCAAAGATGTAAGATTAATCTTCATGTTTTTTTTTTTTTCATCTGGATTAGGATTAATTTTGGAGGGCCCATCTACCTAGAAATATTGCTAGGAATCACTGTGCAAAGAGACTAAAACCGACTTTTTTGCTGACATGGTATTTAAAGGGACAGTCTAATTTCCCTTCTATAGATATATGCATATTCGAGTACTATAATAAGCATTCTTACAAAACGAGGGAGAAAATAATAAAACGCTTAACTGGCACAGATTTTGCAGCCATTCTACAAAACCTTCTTCCCCCTGCCACACAGATGATACATTGTTGCATTGTTTGAAAAAGACCACAGGCGTGCATGTGTACATGGGTCTAATATTAAAAATAACATTGAAGCATTCCAAATGATACATGATTCTAAATTATTATTATTATTTTTTTTTATGTCTTCACTTTTTAAGTATTAATCTAAATATTACTGAGTGTTTTCTGAGTTGGAGTATTTGCACACCCAAGCTCTTAAAAAAACAAAAAAAAAACCCCACACATCTCCCATTACCTGATTTATAGTCACTGGTGTAGATGCCCAAAAGGAAAGTCATGGTTTCAGAACCATGCATTTCCCTCCCCTAGATTCTTTCGTTATCTGTGTTTGCACGAGGAAGAGGTTGTATCATTTGCATGTTTCAACTCCATTAACTATCAAAGGAACCCTGTATGGAAACAAGTCAAAGTATTTTCTATATTATAATACAGGTAATTCCATTTTTCTTAATCTTTTTATATTGTCACAGGATATATTAATTAATTGCAGGCGTGCCGCTACTTCAATTGCAGTTTGCCCGCCAGCACCATATTACCTGGCCATTGGATGTTCCGACAGTTCAGTTAGAATATATGACCGACGAATGCTTGGAACTAGAGCAACAAGTAAGTAATCTAAGGCTGTTTACAGTTAAGAAAATACTGTTCTTTTTTTTTTTTTTCTTCTTACCTTGGTTCTCTTCTGAGAGGTATTCAGTATCCCCTTTCTCCACTGAAATCCTCAAAGTACCATTTGTGAATTCTCTATTTTCCATTGCAATTAATTTCCATACTGTACAGGCATACACCGCATTAACGTACGCACTATGGGTTCCTGAGCTTGTATGTAAAACAAAAATGTCCTTAAAGTGAACCACTACCTTTTTTCACTTATCAATGCATGTAGTACACTGCAATTGTCAGGTAAGTTCCACCACAAAATGCTCAATAGACGCTCGAAAGACGTTGTGGTGGCGTAATGCTGTTATATGCCTGTCCTTGCAAAAGGGGGCACTCGTAAACATGGGAATGGTTGTGCTTCAACTATGTAATTACTCACTAGTGTCCTTTAAAGCACGAAATGCCTGTAATGTATGGTCATTTCATACATTGGGGGAGTACAAGAAAATTCATAACACCATTTTCTTGAGATTCTGTATGTACAATATATACATCCCCTTTAGTGATATATAGTTCCTGAAAGTACTACTTAGATTGCATGCCATAGTTGTTTAGTTAATTATTATGGCCTGTTGTGTACATATCCTCAAATTAAGCCCTGATTTCTAGAGAGTTACAATGTAAATAAGTAACATTCTTAACATTTGTTAATTCATTGTAAATACAATGGGAGTTTTTGTGTCATATAGTTGGTAGTATGTACCGTAATTGTGGCCTTGTTAAACCTATTATTGATGAATATTGTTGTATCACTATACTCATAAACTCACATGAGCATGGAATTGAAGCAGTACCTATCAAGAGGCATTGCTCTTAGACAAGTTGGCATATCGCAGATATATTTTCATAATTATACAGTGAAAAAAGATTAAACTTAAGTCAATAGATTTATTCTAAGCAAAGAATAGCAAGCTATGCATAAAAAATACCCATGATGGGGAGAGGAATCACTTAAATTGTGATTATGCCAGTGTATAAAAAGTTTTGCAGCAACATTTGCTAAAAGGACAGTCGTATTAGAAAGTTGATCCAGGGAGTAATCTGATTGCCGCTATGGGATCAAGAAGTAATTTTTTTCCCTGTTGTGGCATAATTGGTAATTGCCCCAAGTAGGGGTTTTTTTGCCTTCTTTTTGATCAACTTTAGAACTAGGCATGTGTTAAAGGTTGAACTTGATGGACTGAAGTCTTTTTTCAACCTACTATACTATAACTAAATCAGCCAAACAAAAATCATGTGGCACATCCCATGTATGAAGATTTTTTGAACAAAACAAGTACTTAATTATGTTTTCATTGGCATCTTGGCTCAAACAAAGACTGTGGCCCTCAAGGACTTTAGTTGATTACCCTGTACTAGACAAATGTAAATTTAGGGGCGGATACTTTTGTTTTTATACTAAGTAACTTGATTTCATGTATTAACTTTTTTTGTTCTATTGGAAGATGTATGATTGCTAATGATGATGCATTTGTTTTGCTCTTTTACATGCATTCATACAACATGAAGCTTTTGGTGAGTTATTTGTTCTTGCATTGCTGTTCATGTTAAGAAATTGCAGATTGTATTACTCCAATTGTCCTAGATATAAAAAAATAACCTAATTATGTTATTAGTAATTCCTGGTATTTCTATTGGCTTTCATTTTAAGTTAATGTTCACAAGCTGTAAACAATGAATGCCAACAGGAGGCGTTTCAAGGAAACTCTTCTTCAGCTGGATATAGAAGTATATAGTGCACCTCGTATCTGCATATTTTGAGATATATCTGTTTTATCTCAATAGTTTGTTTCATTTATTGCATTGCTATTCTATTTTTATTTTTTTTTGTTAGTATTGTTTCTCATATTGTCTGTATTTCTGTATATTATATATTTATTTTATTAAACTTTTTTTTTAGTGTTGCATAAAATAGAATGTTCCATCCATCCCATTATGATATACTCACATTTTAGTTTGAGTGTACAAGCACTTTTATCAAGCTTGAAATAATAGATCCCAAGTCTCTCCAGCAGGTTGAGAGTTAAGAGATACTCCAGTCAGCAGGAAATAACTTAAAATCATTTTTATCAATAATGCATTTTACTTGCAAAAGGATGAAGGAACATATAAGTAATTTTATAATATAAATATTCATATTATACAATATTAAAGAATTACCGTATTTGCTCAATTATAAGACGACCCCCAAAAATGTGAATATTAATTTAGGGGGAAAAGCCTGAATATTATGCCTTTTAACCCCCTATATGCCACTCTGCCCCCCCCCCGACTTACCAGTGCTTCCCCAGACTTGTTCCTTGTACTTCAGACTCCCTGGTGTCTAGTTGGGGCAGCCGGTGGACGCCTGTGTGATGCCAGTTAGTTCTGCCGGGGCTTCTATGATGGAGCACCCAGAGGAAGTGCCGGCAGCAGCAGAGGTTACCAGGGAGGATCCAGGTTCCCTGCAGCGCTGCGGGGGATCTGGATCTTAGTCTTAAAGTCAGACCTTTATTTAAGGTCTGATTATAAGATTACCTCGACGAGCAAATACGGTAATTTATGTGTACTTATTGTGAAATCATTGAAGTAAATTTACAAAAACACTTGTTTGTATAGACTTGGGTAGCCAAAACGCAGCAGCTGTCTAGCTATTATATTACAACTCAAATGGTTTTTAACCCATTCTTTAATTATTCATATTTCAGATATTTGATTTAAGTGATTTGTAAGGTATATTAAAGTACAGCTATCATTTTGAGAGCTTTTTATTAACCATTAGAGCACTGTGGATACCTTTTCATAACATTGTGAATGTGGGCCTGAATGTGTTTTATTGGACATTTTCTGAGAAATCTTTGGAACTCTAATTTTGTTGGGAAGGGTGGAAGGGTAAATAGTTTATGTACTATTTTGTCATGCATGGAATAGCTTTGTCAATTATTTATTCTGGTGTGTAGGCAAGTGGTAGTTATTAATATTGGTAATTTTAACATTCCAGACAACTATTCAAATCGAGGGACAACAGGAATGTGTGTTCGGTTCGTCCCTTCACATCTGTCAAACAAGTCCTGCAGAGTAACCTCTTTATGCTACAGTGAAGATGGTCAAGAAGTCCTTGTGAGCTATTCATCAGACTATATCTATTTGTTTGATCCTAAAGACGACAAAGCAAAAGAGCTTAAATTTCCCTCAGTTGGTCAAAGAAGGGAAGAGGTAGGTAGCAACAAGCATTATATTTGAAAAAAAAAACAACACCAACTATACATACTGCATGGACATATTATTAAGAAGAACTTCACAAAGCCTGTCACTGTCTAGACAAATGGTAGTCAGTTCTCATCATTTTTAATGCAGCCTAAACCTTTTACAGAAGAAATGTATATTTTAGATTTATTTTTCTGTTAAGTTAGACTTTTCATTCCCACCCCCACTAACTATGTATTTTATTTAAGGGATAGCAATCCTGTAAGACTCTGGGTTTATTAATGATTCATTTATTAATGCGCAAAGCCAGTTTGAAACTATATGGAGTTGGCTCTTCGTATTGCATACCAAAGCTGGTGAATTGAAACGTTCATCTTTTTTCCTTGGTCGTAATTATTACATTTCATAATAAATGTAGTGACATTTTTACACTCCTTTTCAAATAATTTTGATGGCGAATGAGGTAGTAGATACAAATGCAATAATATAAAGGCAGCAATCCTACATGCTATATAGCTGGGTAGTTCAGCTAAGAGCTAAAGTTTAGTTGGAAGGTTAATAAGGAATAATGGTGTCTATTAAAAACTATCTTGGGTCATAAGTATAAATAAATTATATAGAATCTCTTGCAGAATTGTGTACAAATAAATCAATGATTATTTACTGTTTTGCTTTACTAGTATATCCAAGTGTGTAATGGAGCAATATGTTCCCATCTATTTATAGGCCTGTCATCACACAGGTCAAGAGAGTGAACGAGTTGAATATTTCAGCCCAGTAGAAGGATTTGTGGGAAGGGGGTTATGTATTTTGTAAAGGTGTGTGTGTGTGTGTATATGTATCCGTTCTGAAGAGCAGAACCAAACTAAATGAGATCAGGCTACAATTCTGTGGATATATGGTCCTTCACGTTTTACAATTTTAGAATGTGCATGGGAAATATGGTTTCATAAAACTACTAAGTCTTGATATTTTGATCTAGTATCCAGGAATTATTACTATAGTTAAAATATACAGTTTTATTTATTTTTTTCTCATTAAGGTGAGGCAACCTCCTGTTAAACGCCTACGACTACGTGGAGACTGGTCTGATACGGGGCCTAGGGCAAGACCTGAAAGTGAACGAGAAAGAGATGGTATAACTTTTAAAAAGTACCAAAAATTAATTTCAACATAGGTCCTTGCCATAAGATTTGTATATCACGCAATTAGAATGCAGCTATCTGAGTAGTTCTGTGATGTATTTTATGACCAGGGTCACCTTAAATATAAAGTATTTAGTTAAAATCTATTCTATTAAGGCCTCTATTTTTTTTGTTCTCTTACTGTTGACACTCTTTAGCACACTTTGTGTTTGCAAGTGGCTTTGTGCTGCCTCTCCATAAATCTTTACCTCTATGTTCCTCTATTACCTGTACACACAGTTCATAATAAATTAAAAAGCCAAACTTGGCATTTACTAATCCTATAACCTTGTGGAGTTCTACTACTTTACATAATTACAATTATGTAATCTAATGCTACTAATAGAAAGGTGAGGGTTCACCTTTAATTTTGGAACGTGGGCAGAGAGGATTATGACAAAGTGTTATTAAATAATGTATGTGCATGAATTCCACTAGTGACATAAGACTCATTTTTGCAGGAGATCAAAGCACCAATGCATCGCTAATGCAGAGAATGTCTGACATGCTCTCACGGTGGTTTGAAGAAGCCAGCGAGGTTGCACAAAGCAACAGAAGACGGACAAGGCCCCAGAATAGAGGTTCTCCTTTGCAATTTGTACATGTGCTGTTTTAATGTTTTGGACAGTGGAGCATTTACCTTCTTCTTTAAAGTTGCTTGTTACAATAAAAACTATAATTAATCAAGAGGAGAGAATTAGTAAAAATCCACTCTGCTAATCTTTTTATGAGCTACTAGATTTTTAATTTCTTATATTTTTGTTTCTCTAATACAGCAAGCTCACAGCCAAACACTCCCGCTGCTGCAGGTAATACAGAATCTCAAGCAACTGCAACCACATTAGCTGCCACTTCTGATCAGGGTTTACAGTCTACCATGTCAAATGAGACAGAAAGCCATTCTTCAGCTTCACAAGGTGGTGCAGAACAGTCACAGCCTGGAGGCTCTTCTGACATGTCCAGTTACTCTTCTGGTAGGATTACTTCATATTTTATTACTTTTTTTTAAGTTAAACATTTTGTTGTTTGTCAACAGAAAAACACCTTAGGAGACAAAAAGACCAATGAGGTACATGCAATTTAATTATGGTGACCCTGGTATTACTACACTCTTCCTGCTGTAGTCCACATGAGGGTTGTCTATATGGATTGTGAACCCTGTCCTAAGTGTGTTGATGTTCTTGGGTTTCCCTTATAGGTTGATGGCTATGGCAATTTCTATTGTGTATTATAAACCTTAAAAAAGAAAGATAGCAAATGAACCAAAACATACAAATTACTTCAGTACCCTGCATTGAATTGAAACTGCATCATTTGTTGTTAATTCTTCTGTGTGAAATTAGTAATACAGTCTAATACAGTCTAATTACTGGCTAATTAAACTTTAGTCCTAGTTTGTAATTACAATAGCTATTTATTGTTTGTAGTACAAAACACAATTGTTTGTATTGTTGATTAACTGACATGTTCTGTTCAGATACAACATATAGTAAAGCAATTGAATATTTTCCCATTGATTTCCCTTTCTTTCCTAAGATGGTAGCCCTAAATAGCACTCCTAACACTCCATATGTTGACTACGATCAGTAAGTCTTTTAACTCTGCAGTGCAGCACTCCAATTTTAACATTATTTTCATAGTATCACTTATCTATCTGTAGCGTTGCTACAGGTTTTTTTTTTATATAGGAGTTGAAAGTTAAAATCAATTAGGAATATCTTATTTTGTAACGGACTCCCTGCCAATAAAATTATACCTGGTCACTGGATCTCAGTACTAATTGATTGAGATCCCATTCATCTCAAGGGTAGTCCCCAGGGCTCAGGCTGTCTACAACCATTGGTGTATAACTAATATCTATCTGAGATTTAAACTTAAACAAATCCAAAAGTATTTTAAACCACCAAACTACTCAACATTGTATATACCGTATTTTTCGCTCTATAAGACGCACCTGCTGATAAGACGCACCTAGATTTTAGAGGAGAAAAAAAAGGAAAAAATATTTTGAGCTAAAAAATGGGCTAAAATATTTATTACAATAACTGAATAACTTAACATGAACAATAGCCAACAGCAGCATTAAGAACCATCATTACCAATCCACAGATTCCACACATACCAATCCACACATATACCAATCCACAGATTCCACACATACCAATCCACTCTCACTGTCACTCAGTCTTACTGAATGATTTCCTACCTTCTTTTCTACCTCTTTTCTTCTTACAGCAGTCTTCTTCTTACAGCAATCCTCCTCTTCGCTCCTCTTCTTCTGTCTTCTTCCGGGTCAGAGGGCACTGTGAGCGCGGCTTCAGTGCCGCCGGGGTTTGTTGTCAGATCCCGGCGGCACTGAAGCCGCGCCCACAGCAGCAGTTGCCGCGCGGATCGCAAGGGAGCAGTATCGGAGGTCTTTAACAGACCTCCGGCTCCCTTGAGTGATGTTAAGCCGGTTCAAGGGAACCGGCTTAAAATCACTCAAGGGAGCCGGAGGTCTGTTAAAGACCTCCGATACCGCTCTCTTGCAAGCCTGCTCCTCCAGCGGCGGACATTACTGTCCGTCTCTGGAGGGGTGCCGGGTGCCGGCAAGTTGGCAC